>NC_083739.1:19775838-20114588 GCF_033458585.1 Syngnathus typhle | reverse complement strand
TCTGACCAAGGTGCGGTACTCGACATCCTCTCGCAACAGCCGGTTGTCATTCAAAGTGTACTTGGCTTTTCCTGTCACAGCATCCACGGGTCCCTTGTCCACTTGGTGCTTTATTGCCCGGAACAGCATGTAGAACGACTCCCCTGCTGATTCCTGTCCAGGAATTAATATGGAGGGTCATCAATGTCAAAATGCAACCAAATTAATTCAAGACTCATTCAGTGATTGTACTGAATGGAATGTATTTCCAACTTCAAGAGAGCCATGACTAACCATCCAGTAATCATGAGAAACAATAATTTACAGCTGTATTCCATGTGCTCAAAAGTAGAAGCAAACAAATGTTCTATGTGAAGCTTTAACACGCTGTTATCCTGCTACATACCCGCAAGAAGTTGAACAAGCAAATGGACATCCAGTTTGTCAAGAGCTTCTCAACCACAGATTCAGTTCTAGGAGGAAAAAATACATGCAGAATAGTAGTTGGTATTTTAGGGTGATCAAAAAAAAATCTAATTACTAGTAACAGGATTTGTAATTATTTAATTAATCAGCACATTTTAATCTCATATCTGATAAAGATCTCAAATAAATAATTTGAATTCTAGGACATTACAAAACTGTAGTGCATGACTAATCAGTTGAATCCACATTTTTATTGGTGGAGTGTGCTTCTTAAAAATGAAATTCTAATTAAAAAAGGTCAAGCACATCAGCAAACCAATCAGGCCAGGTCATTATTCAAAAATGCAATACAAAAACACTTCAATAAAATACATATAGAGCTGACTCAATACAGAAATTCAAATTCCAGGAATCTCCTGCATTAGTTGCACCTCTCCTTCACACAACCTGTTGGAACGAACTGTGCTTCCTCTCAGAAAATTCTTTGAATTTTTGACTCTAGTTAATCCAATTAATTTTGAGAGCTTAAGATCAGGGGATGCTTTGAGAATAATTGTCAATTTTTGTCTATGTGAAGCCCTTTGACACTGCTTGTGATTTAGGGCTATACAAATAAACTTGACTTGACTTGATTTAATGCTTTAAATTGACCGCATAAATAATCCTAAAATATTCAATAATAAACACTCATAAATGCTGAAGAAACTTCTAACCTCCTAAGCATGAGCTTGGGGTTTTTCGCCACATACTGTTCCACCAGATCATTAAGTAGAGTCTTCAGGATGTCTGTGAAGTACTCCAGTTTACCATGGAGGGCCACAGTCAACAGAGAGGCCACATAGGCCCGGTCCCTTGGAGAAAAGGTCTGCTGGGCTTCCAGTGTGTGAATAAACTGCAAGGGAAGTAGTCAAAGTCTGCATTAACTACACAACATAACAAGTGGTGGTGGTTGTTGCTCTATATGTAACAAAGTAACCAAAAATACAAATGCAGGACTGAGGCTGACCTTGGTGAGAAACAATTTACTGTTGAGCAGATTAGACAGTTGAACAAGCCCTTGTTCAACAGTTTGCCTCCGGCTCTCCGGGACATCCAAATCTTGTCTCAGTGGTGACTCCTGGTGGCCTGGGAAGAAAATGCGCTCTGCATAGGCCTTGTATTCCAGGAAGGGAATCCCCGATCCCACCAAATCACTGGACATGTCCATCATCTCGGTCATTAAGTCTGATGGGAGTAAGAAAAAGTATGTGAAAAAATGGGAGCTTTTGAAACAATACCAGAATGTCAATCTTCGTACCTGTGAACTCCTTCTTGCAGCGGTCTCGCACACTGGTCTCCAGATTCTCCAACTGGATCTGGACTTTTTTATAGTCCCTCATGGCCTGTTTGCTCTTCTTCCTGGCAATCAACAAATAGAATAATGATGACGCAAAGTCCGGGCTACATGAAAAAACAAAAGGATTTCAAGGTGGGCAACCTACCGAATAGTATGGATATTTATATTTACCTGTAAATGAGGACGATTATGAGCACAATGAGAACCACTATTGAGGCTCCCACCCCTACTCCCACTTGGGCCTCCAAGGGAAATATGGACATGGCATGGCTGTCATACTGAACCCTACCCAAGGAGAAATTCATGTTCCCCATTTTGACCTAGAAAACAAAATTACAGAAAGACTGTTACGTCTCATGGCCCATTCATACGGGGCACGTTGTCTACTGTGTAAAGCGCTCAGCAAAATGATAACGATTGCACAATACTGCTTGATGCATATACTCCAAGATTCATAATAAATCCGTGGTGGAAGTCTGGACAGATAGAGCTGAGTTACTCGTTTACTTACAGTGAACTCAGGCAGACCGTCCATAACCTCCATTTTCTGGCTGCTGCGTACTGATGGCTGCTTGGCTGGCGGTTCACAGTATAAATGGTTATGGGTCAGGGTTTTCACTGAACATACGCCGTCCCCGATCCGAGCTTGGACCTCATGTTTTTGGATGGCCAGGTCCAGATTCTCTCCCTAAGTTGAAATGATTGCGGAAAATGTAAACTCACACAAGAGCTCAGAGTTTGATGGCAATGATAGGTTTCCACTGAAAAGATGTTAGTTCCATGTCAAATAGAACACAATTAAACACAAAACAATGAATGAATCATGAATGTTCTAGACTCTATCCCATCTGAATTCAGTTGAGACACAGTGTACACCTTGAACTAATTTGCAAAACATTCAAACACTCACATTCACACTTGTGGACAATTTAGAATGCTCAGTGAACCTAACATCCATACTTTAGAAAGTGGGAGAAAGACCCACAGCATGAGGAAAACACTGAATTGTCACACTGGAGGCAGCGATCCAAACTCTAACCACTGCTAACCTCTACCTCAACTAATTCACAGTCTGTAAATTGTGTCATCATTCCACACCTCAACAGAGATGATGCTGCCAGGTTTGTGGTGGTACGGTTTGTCGGGGTCATTGCGATTCAGCATGTACAGCTTTGGGTTGGGCTCATAGCTGAACGCTTCACTGCCCACAGTGTTGAAGTCAAAATGAAGACTGTCCAGCAGGAAATGAACTTTGACCCTAGCTCTCCTGGCTTCCGGTCCTACAGCCGGCGTCGGGCACAAGATGAGGGAGGAACTGTTCACTGCACAGTGGGATTCGTACTGCAGTATGGATTGGAGAGAATAAAGGAACAACATACAATAAATATTTATTTGTAGAAAAGGGAAGGATTTTTAACACATACCTGCTTCACATGGCAAAGTGCACCGTGAGAGCAGTCCGCCTCTGGGATGATCCTCCGTCGTCGCTTGAGAGGCGTCTTTTTATCTTGTCCGTCTTTCAACCGACCTGTGCTACGCCTCCTCCTGGGAGGGAGAGAATCAGGCGGGCTGAGCGTGACCCGAATTTTGGGGTCTTGAACCACATCAAGGTTTTGACCGGACACTCTGATGATTCTGCCTCCACTGCAAGGAAAAGGGAAATGCTTGAAAGATGAACTTAAATATATCATCATTAAACTTGAAAATGTTCAATGCTTCATCTCAATAAAAGTTGAGAAAATCATAAAATCCTTGCATGGAGCTTCATTGTATTATATTTCTTGGATATGAAAAAAACTATTCAAAATGTGATGGCAATTAATAAAATGATCAATTTAGTTTTAATACAACAGTGTAGACCTTTTCAAATCATGTCTTTGTGCACTACCTAATGTAAAAAAACAACAACAACATTCTAAATGTCTTTTGTTTGTGAAGCACCTGAGAAAACTTTTGGACGGTGTGGCCCAGGAAATGTTGGGGTTGGGCGTGTAGTGATAAACAAAACCCTGTAGGTGGCGTTCAGCGCCTCCAAATCGCACTATGATGCCATGTTCGCCTGTCCTGTTACTGCCTCTTGTCAGACAGCAGATCTGATCTTCCTCGATGCTTATCCTAAACAAAGACAGCTTGCGATTGAACAGCCGCTCAAACAAAAAGCTTTACACATCAAAAATAAAGAATGCATGAATAATGACAGTGTGACACTTACACCATACATGGTATTCCTCCGATGAGGACGCTGACATCATTTGGGTGGCCCGTCTTAAGGCTGCGACCTTTGATAGTGACAGAGGAGCCCCCTGCTTTTGGCCCTCTCTGGGGGAAGAGACCGCTCAGTATGGGATCCTGGCAATGAGTAATAAAAATACAGCATGAGAAGAAAGCACAAAGAAAATAAAACTGCATGTTCCACTAATTTACAGCCATGTGGGTGATTTACTGTCAAGATAAACGAGAGAGCGGGAAACACCGGAGGGTTGTTTCGCAGCCTACAACCATAAATTTGCTCATCACTTTGTGCTAATTAATTAGAGGCTGGCATCCTTTTCCTGTTAATGCAACTAAGAAGATGAGCTGCTTGATTGAAAAGCAGATTACTCACGAGATATAATGCTAAGTGTCACCTTGTCAAAAAAAAAAATACAAAATTAAAGAAATAAAACATAGATGTAGCAACACAATAATATTCTTAAAAGAGTCATTTCAAGCATATTTTCACAAACTTGTATTTACCTGAAAGCTGAAGGTCTGGCCAGACACACCAAGTCCTCCTCCCCTTACTTTGACAGAGGCCTGTCCCCTCTTCTCTCCCCTGCTGCTTGTGGTCTCACACACTATCCTGCACGACACAGGGGTAAGAAGCAAACGCGCATATCCTAGTTCATCTTTTGGCATACATTACTCACCTTGAGGAGATCTCATATCTGCTGTGGATGACACTGCAGGGAACCTCAGCAAGTGTGACAGAGTTGAGGATGTCTTCAGCCCTCTGGCCAAGATTGGAGCCTGAAATAGTCACCAAGGTTCCCCCCTCGACAGGGCCGGACACAGGATCCAACTGAAACATAAAAGAAAAGACGTATCGACAGCTTTTCTCATTTACACATGATCACATTAACCACAACACACACCAGCCTCCTCTTAATAATATAATAGCTCAGATGTGTCAAGATGGGTATCCAGAAGAGAGGCAACCAGGTTCATCTCTGGTGGAAACAATTCAGTAGCAAATACATGTTTGCACGCATTAATATTATATATGCAATAAACGCCTTGAAAACAGTCGTTGACGTTTGTATTCTTTTTCAAAGAGGATAAAACAAGCCTTACAAAATGAATGACAGGGGCAGGACAAGTGTGTTTGACATCATCGGTGCAGGACCCATGGTAGACGCAGCGGGAGGTGGAAGAACTCCCGCACCAGACGCAGCCGTACTTTGGATCGGCCGTACGACATCGACTACAGTCAGATCTTCCCACGGAACAGTTGTACAGAGTCACTGAAGCAGGGGAAAGAAAGGGAGATCAGTGAGGGGAAAAAATTCCTTGTTATATTTAGAACATTCTGTGTGGAAGGTTGCCAAGGTGTGTGATATAACGTGTGCCACATGAGAAATTAGCCCCCACCGAAAAGGTCATCAGCACTGTCAATGAGAAAGTTATCTTTCCTTCTGACGTTGATCATGGCTGGGTATTCCTCCATCAAAGCAGAATAAGCAAACTGAAAAATAAGCAATAAAACAATGTAGCATGTTTTGAGTTATACAGGCTAATATGCAAATTCAGGAACAAAGCACTAATGTGATCCGTCTGTCTGGGAGGGTGTAAAGGTATCAAATGTATGCAAACACAACAGTATATTGAAAACGGAGTGTAGTTTCCTGATAATTTTTTTTTTTAATTATTATTATTTCATTTTGGTTTTGCTGTTTAGATTAGATTTAGATACATTGAAACATATCCATTAGAAGTTTAGGTATTAAGTATGTCCTGTACATAGCAAAAAAAAAAAAACTTTGGCAAATAAAATATGCTGACCTGATGTGGTTTGCAGGTTATCAAAAAAACTGAGGGCTGCTTGGCATCCGGTTCCACAGACGCTTCAACCACTACTGACTGATTCTCAACATCCAGCACGCACTCGTAGTCCAGATTTTCATCCTAAATGTGAACAGTTTTTGAATGAAAAACTTAATTAAAACATTGAGAGGGACATATTGAGAAACATATATACCTAAATAATAAACCACCTGCTAAAATAGTTGTAAGGTTAAACTATGTACCTGAAACAGGTTGAGGTGTTGTCCCACTAGTGTAATCTTCCTTTCAACATTGACAGGAAGGGGGAAGGAGTCCTGAACTTTCTCCACGCAAGGACAGTCCTGAAAAAATATGCAATGTGAAACACATGCCTTAGATAAAAATAGGAAAAAAATAGTCCGCATAATAATACAGATTGTCAGGCCATGAAGCAGTAAAGAAATATGTTGGGTTAATACTTCTTATTGTGAGGCTATTTGATGAGATGATGGTGCTGAAATGGATGTTTTGGCCAGACTGTCCCAAAAAGGTCAATTTTCAGTGACCAGAAATAAGATAAAAACATAATAAATAAATAAATAAATGTGTGTCACGTTGAGTTCACTGGTACTGCATTTCACAGAAAACTGCATCTCCTTACATTCTGTCTGTAGTGTTGAATCAAAATAGTTGTATTTTTAAACACTCGTGTTTCTGTGGACAGTTACATAGTTAACATTGGTAACGAAATCCATGAGTGTATGTCGACTTGGTATTTCAGTTTCTTCTTTTGATTTCCAATGGGACAAATTGTTTCAATTATTAGATACCAGAGGTTTATAAGGCCTAAGTTGAATTTATTAGCAACAGCTTCTGAACTCACCATTAAGTAATAAAGAGAGGAATCTGCCTGGTATTTTTCATCAGAGTCAGAGTTGGGCTCAAAAATCACGTCAGGTGACTGTGTGAAGGTGACATTTTCATTTGCACCTGTCAGAAAAAAGGGGACGCTGTCCCTGTCTACTCCACCCTCGGGCCTCTCCCACTCCCATGGAGAAGTATTACTCCCATCAGAGCTTATTACTGAGATTTCCTCAGTCAAGTCACTGCCAGCAATGTCTGACAAAGTTGCAACTCCACCGGATGTGGTTGAGCTTATACCAGAGGAAGCGCCTGCTGCCTCACCGGAGGGTTCTAAGAGGCCCAATTCAGAGTCTACGGGCCCAATTGTACTGCTAAGGAGTGTTGTGTTAGACGTGTTGCCAGCGTTCTCGCCACTTTCTATCAGCCAATCAACAGTCTCCTCCGCTGAAAAATGTCTAGTTCTGGCCACATTTCCATCAGTAGTAGTGAGCATGTCAAAGGCAAAGCTGTCTGTGATGCTGGCATCTGAGGGTAGACTGGTGGCCTGGTTGAAGGTTCCGATGAAGTGGTGTGTGGTGTCCGTGGACTCGCTGTTAAGAGCGGTAAGGGTTGTCGTTGCGGTGGCAGCTGCAGTGGTCGTAGCAGGAGTCATGCTGAGTGGCAGCTGCGTCACTGTCACTGTTGTTGGTGGTGATGTTGTTGTTGTCGGAGTCATCACAGTTAAAGTAGTCTGTTTTCTGGTGGGTGGTGGAATGGTGGGTGTCGGCGGTTTGAACTTGTTGATGGAGAAGCGCAAACGAACAAGCAGGAAAGGGCAAGAAAAAAAAAAGGCAGGGGGGGTACAAAATTAGGATAAACAAGAAGACTGACTGAAGAATCCTAAATAATAACAAAGCAAGACCGGAAATGAAAAACGTACACACAGGCGGAGCAAATAAGACAAGGCACAGAAACGTACATGTATGGCGTGATGCAAGTCGGTGATACTAGACAGGGCATGGCCATAAATGTTGACTCACATTTTGATTGTAGATGGTGACTCCTTGGCTGCAGGTGTGTCTGTGGGTGCAGACATGCTCATGGATACACCAGTTACACCCCCAGCGACTGCTAACACACCCTTGACATCTGAGGGGAAAATAATAATACACAAAATATGTTCAAGTAAAATATCTCATCTATATACACATCTATGACAACATATGGTTTATAACACTTTATGGGCGTTAATATATTCAATCACTAATAACTACTCAAAGAAGAAAATGCTATCGATAACAGAGTTACAAAAACAAATGCATCATCGAAAGCGTTGTCTCGTGAATATGTCATTGTGCTTGTTGCTGAATTAAACGGTTTCACTCAGGCAAGACAGCACATGATTTATGACATTGTGTTCTGGTGACCCATGCAGCATGTGTGTGAATGTCTGCGGGCGCGAGTGCGTTGATACTCACGGCCTCCGTTCAGAGAGCTTCTGCACAAGGCCACAGTCGTACAAGGTAAATTCTGTCTCTGCTACCGTTACGTTTAGAAAACGTAGGGAAAGTATCACCATCACGAACTCTGGATGACAACAGAACCACTTAATTAGAATAATTGCTATATTAACTAAACAAAGTGTACTTGATTAATAACTGATATAGTATGTACCGATACAAGGTGGGAAAATATAATAAGATAATGCTCAAAGGAACCTACATTTAAAAAATATATATACTATATGTTTTTTTTCTGCATTTTGCATTTATAAGTAACTACAAATTCATCACTTTGTGACATCACAACATGAGGAACCGGTCATTTTCTTGGATGATGCTTGGAGAGGAGGAATTATCAAGAATGCCCCAAGAAGAGTAAATGGAGAAAAGCACCACCGCTGAGATTGAATTTGCATTTTAACACATCTAAAAGCTCAAAAAGTTGATTTTGCATGATATTGCTCCCTCAAAGGCTTTAATTTTTTTTCATTTTTTTTTTAAAGATACTTTTCGGGGATATTTTAAGCCCTGTGGTGAAATGTGCTTATAAAATATAGTCATATACATGTGGACACAAGCTGAAGCTCACCGTCTCCATGCCCAATGGCGGGTAGATTACTTGCATCAGGGGTGGGGCATACAACACCCGTGTTAGTGAACAAGGCAGGAGTTTCTGTATCGTGGAAGAAGCAAGAGTAGGCCTCGCCTTCTCCTAAACTAGGTAGTCTTTCAACTGACACTGTTATCTGGGGGAGAGGAAAATATTGATCAGTATTTTTACTGTAACTCAACCTTGAAAATGAGCATAATGAAAAAAAAAAAAAACTAATACCGTCTTTTCCGGACTATAAGGCGCACCTTCAATGAATGGCCCATTTTAAAACGTTGTCCTTATATAAGGCACACTGGACTATTAATATCAAATCATTCTCCATTTTATCTTTTTTATTCCAACTTTAGACGCAACAAATTACTTTGTAATCACAAAATAATGATCCATAGTCTTTTTGATTCATGATTCATAGTCTTCAGCGGGCCACTTATGATTGATTTCATGACACACTGCTTCGGGCCAGTTTGAATTTAGGAATTTGGTCCATATATAAGGCGCACTGTCGGCTTTTGAGAAAACTTTAGGTTTTTAGGTGCGCTTTATAGTCCGGAAAATACGGTACTTGAATAACAATGAAATTGTCACTACGAGTAATTGATTAAAGATTAGATGAGACGTGGTGGAGCATTCAGGATAAACAGCAAAGCTTCAAAGCAGCCTAGGTTTGGATATTTTGTAGTTATACTTCGCATTCATGTTAATGCTACTTCCTCTCCCCTAAAATTACATTTGTTTTCTCCCCGCGGCTGATGTTGTACAGGTTGAGATGCTGGATGCTGAGGCACTGCTGCGTGCGGTTGAAACTCCACAACCACTGCCCCTTGACTGACCCTCGCCGGCACTCCCAACGTTGTCCACACCTGAAGTAGCAATGTGAGTTGTCAGAGAAAAATACAAGGAAACAACAAGGGAACCTGACTTCACTGTGGCTCAGTTCTTCACAACCAGACTCACCGCCCCTCCAGGACACACCAGCCACAGTACGGGTCATTGGCAGACAGACAAGACTGGCAGTCCAGATGATCTCCACATTCTGCCACAGGACGCTTCTCTACCTGAAGGTCAAATACATCCAATCTAGTTACATTCATTCATAACCTCAAGCATATAAACATAAACCTTTGAGAAAACAACTTGGAAAGGTTAATCCTACAAAACGTTCTTTAAAAATGTGCAAATCTATAATGATGTATAGGGTTAGGGCTAGTATAGCAAAAGGATGTGGCTGCAAAAAAAACAATTAAAAGGCATGAATATTTGCGGTAATTACTTTGACGTTAGCCAGATAAACCAACTCCTGAATCGCAGTTTCCCATACAGCCCCATCTCACAACTTCCCACACGGACACTCTGTAGGGAGTGTGCCTTCACAAAAAGGGCCACTTTCTCTGATTAATACTATTGTTGTCTGACCCCCACACCTCCTGCTGATTGTTGTTTTCAACAGAAGGTGAGTGACCTTTGACCTCTATTGCCAGCTGCTCTCATTTAGCCATTATGCTCTTTGCCTTGTAATCCGTCATGCTACTTTTTTCTACGGTCAACGCAGTTTGAGGAAGTACCAACGCATGGACAAATGTGACAAACACTCAATTGTGTGCTGATGAATGACAGCCCATGTTCAGGCTTGTGCATTGAGACATCTGGGTGTGTGGTTGAATGGACAGGCCACCACTCTGGAAAGGCTACAGCTGTTAAACTATTTCAAACAAAAGCACTCCAAGAGAGCCAAGATTTTTTCACCTGCAAAATCAATAAGCAGCGACAGTCTAGGATTTTAATTCCTCCAAAACTTTCTCTGGATCCAAGGGAACAAAATGCATATAAACTGGATATGCGTCCAACCTTGAGAAAATAGGACTTGATTTATACTACAAGGCACAAGTACAAGATTTTCAATTTGTTGATGCCAATTTCGCCCACTTCAAAATATGCGTCATGGCAGGCTAGAGGAGCAGCTTCAAATAGAAAGCAATTTTACACCATACAACATACCTACTCATCACGACAAATGAATATCAGGTCCGCACGCTAAAAACTGTAGACCAGGGGTTAGCCTGTGTCCACCTGAAAGCCCCCAAAGAACCACATTCTAAAAATAGCTCACCAGTGATGACATTGTGATTTCCCTGGACTGTTGTAGAAATGATCATTTAAAAATGTAAACACCTGTAGAAATTTATTTATTTATTTATAATTTATGTGCAACAAACGGGTAGCCCTTGCAGACTATTAACTATTGTTACTTGAAAAAGGTAACAGGAAAGAAGTGAAAGAAGACTTGCTGAATACTATGATTTAATCTTGAAGGTGTACCTATCCTCTTACGCAACTTACAGAAGCTTTGGTCATGATGTAGATGTGCGCGCCTTTCTGGTCCAGTAAGAGGTCACGGTTAATGGAGGAGTTGGGCTGGATAGTCACATTGGCATACACCTCCACTTGGCCATCTTGGCCCAGATACACCTGAGAAAGAACATCAGAGGTTGGTAGACAATGCACAGTAGATGGATAGAACATCAGTAATCGCTCAATGACAGAGACACTTAAATCATGAGGTGCAGTATTCTTTTGTTGTAGTGCATCGATAAACATTTGAGAGTTTTAATTACTAGTTGTTTTGCACACAGTTAAGAAAATACAAGAACTCACGGGGCCTATTTTCTGAAGATAACAAATAGCGAATGCAAAACAGAGGATATGATTGGCAGCACTAAACATAATTTAAGTGTAAAAATTAAAAGTAAAGTTTGGAAAAAACTACAACATTAAAATGAAGTAAAATAAAAGAAACTTCTTGTGCAACACGCAACTCACACCTAAACCCAATTAAACTTGTGCAGGAACGCAACCAAAGTGGTTATGAATGTGATTAGCACATTGAAAAATCCAATATAAGCACAGGAAGACACCTCTGGTTTCAAGTGGTTCCCCAGCCTTCAAACTCTCATATTACCTCATGTTTATGAGATTAGAAGAAGTGTTTTTTTTTTTTCCTTTAGCCTCTCCATCCGGAGGCACGTGACCACTGTGAGCAGAATACCCATTATGAGGATGCTCTCAACACATAATGGCAGCGAAAGTTGCTCTGTAGTGTTTGGTGGTTTAGAAGTATTCATGCAGATTTTATAAAATCAATCTGTCTGCATTCATTAAATATAGCACATCAGTTTTAAGACTCCTTATCAGATGAGTCTCAATAGCGCTCTTCAGGTGGTGATACTCCGCTGTTACAAAAGTGGTCTTACACTTGGAATTTTATTTCTGGATAAAACAAAGATAAATATATCTTCATCTTATAGTAGTAGCTTCCAAAACAAAGATAAATATATTTCCATCTATAGTATTAGCTCAAAAATGCATAACTTTCAAGTGGCCAACAATCGCATGACAAAAATTGGACACATATTTATAGAGCTATGCGCGTCTGTGTATGTTGGAATACTGTGAAGGATGGAATGATTGGAATCCTCAAGATCTGTACAATAGCTGACAATGGTTGCTGATGTTTTAACAGGTGTAAAGTGTGCTCAATTTCCTGAGAAATGAATCACAGAAACTCTAAGGAGCTTGTTAGGCTGCCATGGGCATTCCACAACGTATCCAACTTTATAAAAAACTATACGTACTAGGTAAGTACTGAGTGGTGAATGTGATGTGCTACCTTGTGAAGCGTCCCTTTGGAGTCTCCCAGGAAAGCAATGCTGTGGTCGTACCTCACGCTAACAGCCACAGCAGTGAGATGGGTAGAAAAGGTTTGCCATACAGCCTTGGCCACTACCGGCACCCTGCTTGCCATTGGACTCGGAGTGTGATCAGAGCCGCAGGGATATGCTTGAAGAGTATTCTACAACATACACATGACTATGGTTGAGTATACCAAGCTGATTTGTCCTTCACTGAAGAAAAAGATTTGAGTAATCAAGAATTTAATTCATCTCCAACTGTCATCGACCATTTAGAAGACCCTTCTTTGGATGTCCTCTAATTTAACCTTTGGTAATGACTTCCTGTTAGTGTTGCACAGACTATTTTTTTCTTCAATCATTGGGATAAGAGTACAGCAGTGTGTAACACTCAATACATTTTTCTGGTCTGCAAAGCCTCACAACTAAGCGAAAAATGTCTATGTTTTCAAACTTTGCTTAATCATTGCTCATGGAAAATAGAATTTTATCGTCATCTGGCCTTTCGTCTCTGTAGTTTCATTTAGCACGGAATTCATTCTACAATTCTTCGCTTCTTTCTGTGGCCATGTTACTGGCAGCCCTTGTCTTTGTCCTCGTTCCTCCTTGCTAGAGCTCAATACATTGCTGCACAGCTGAACCAAGTTGCCTTGGTTTACTGACCTCTAATGATCCCATTCAATGGTCTGAGGGATGCCAAATGTAGGCATCTGTGGAGAGCGGTGGGGATGAACTAAACGGCTGCAGCTGCCCAAAGCTACTTCTGGGGCATCTGGGCTTGAGTCCCATGGCCTAATTACAAGACTTGCCTAAAAATCACTTCGCCGCATACAATGATGCAGTTTAATCCCGCTAATGCTGCGGGTACAATTTGCTGCTTAGCTGGTATTTTACGACATTTACCCTTTCTCTGACCACTGAAACCAATTTAGTCAATCTACTTCAGGTAAACGGCAGGAAATGGTTCATGCTGATGGCTTGCATTAAGTTATTAGCCAATGTACAAGTTGTCAGAGAACATACAGTAAAACAAAAAACAGGATAGAGTGCAATCCTTGGAGGGAGTAGGATTAGTGATAAAATGCAAGAAAATGTCCGTGCTATGCTATTGCTATTGGCTGTGTGCATACCCTGAGTAATTTGGCGCAGCTAGACTTGACCTCATACTCTATGTAGGCCACCTCTCTTCCATCGTCCAACATCCCGTCTTGGGTGTAACACAGATCCCTTATGGAGTCAATGCGTCTGTCAAGTGCATCCAAAGGGAAGATGCACAGAGCTGAGCCATCCAAGGAATTTTGGTTAGTGGAGCTGACACGGGTGGAGAAGACTGCCAACAAGTCCTCACCCTCCCTGTCTGTACCTTGACCCACCTGTTACACATAATTTGAAGGGGGACAAAATTCAAGGATATCAATGGCAGAAGCAACAACTGTCATTCTAGTGACACGTTTGAAGGAGAAATAATAAATTTACCTGGGCTGCTTGGAGAAGGTTGTAAACTCTAGAATTTGAAGATGGTGATCGGCAAACCAGAGGAACTTCCACGTAGGAATAGTAAGAGGCATCATCGAGGCAAACCCTGGCCGCATAGGTCTGATATTCCCTCGATGACGACTTTATGTCTCGGCGGTAAAACAAGAAGTACACATATGTTCGCCGTGTGAACGTGGTCACGAAATGGTGGTCGTATTCGGACAGACGACCTGCTACGGCAAGCTTTGCCGTCTCCTCGTAGGAAAAAATAGGCTCTGATGAAAGGTGTCGTGTGGAAATAGCTGGCTGACTGGCGGTGTAGCCCCTACCCACATACATCACAGACGTTTCCCCACCCCGAAGCCCCACCACAAGCCCCACGGTTGAAACCAACGGATCATTGGCTGCCACGTATTGAGTGTCCATTGGCCTCTCTGTGGAGAAAAGAACCTCACTGATTGAGGTCAGGCTCCGTTTTTGGCAGGTCCCTTGGTATACACTACCGCAGGTGATCAATTCCAATCCCGTCGGATCCACCAGCAGTAATTTGTTATGGTTACTGGTTCTCCTGGCCTGGGGACAATTGGACTCTGTGACAGGAGGGATGCAGTCTTTGCTGTCACTCACAGGACCGGTCTTCTCCTCTTGCTCCAACCGAAGTCCATCTAATCCATCTAGCTGAAACAGGTGGTCTCTGGCCCCCACATAGACTTTACCAATGGATGGGTCTGGATGGAGCACCAGGTGCTGGAATTCTGTGTCATCACGGGAAAAACTTGGGTAAGAGTGACCATGGACTAAGGCAACGGTGATGACGGTGATGAAGAACAAGAGTAGGGTGGAGTGCTGAGCCTTCCCATGTAGCATGGCAGATATTCTGAGGAGGGAAATGCACCAGGGTTACACATGTTTAAGTAATTGTTGCATTTAACTTGTATGCTAAAACCTTTTTTTCTTCAGATTGATAAAATGATGGTCGAACCTGACAGATAGAAACACATCACCAAACCACATTCTGCACTGAATGATATACTATGGCCACCACAGTGAATGCGCTCAAACTTGTTTTTTCAGTCCCATTGTTAAATAAATTATCCTGGAAATGTATGTATGCAAAAGCTCATTAAAATTGCAGCTAAGAACAGTGCTAAACAAATGCTGCAGTTGTATAAGAGATTACTTAATATTGGTGGTACTGCAGTCTCAGTTTTCATTTGAAAAAGCCTTACCATCTATGTTCTTTGTTAAGCCGAAGACTCCCACTGCCTAATCATCTCCCATTTCTTCTCAGTCTGTCAAGATGGAAAAATAAATAAATTAAATTAATCATCTGGTTCAGACATTAAAAAGAGAGACAAATGAGGCATAAGCATTCATAAAGAGATAGGGGGAATTGCAGGATGATCACATAATCACATTTACTTGTCACCTCTATCAGATTACACACAGTTTTGACTATGAGCCGTGTTCTTTACATCTTGAAGATTCAAAACAACACATTTCCCATCTCAAGAGCCATCAGTCAACACCTCTGAGAGAGTACTTTGTGGACACTGAGAGCAATCCCCCTCATTTGTGCTAAAATCTCTTTAATTATTGAGCAGGTTCCTCAGTCCTTCCACTGACCTCGCAGAGAAAAGGTCAGAGGAAGGAATGAATAACTCCCAAACACCACAGAGTTTTACCCTACCTTTTAACCACTTAGAGACAGACAATTACAAGGACCATCATTTACATTGATGTTTATTGTTATCAAGTGGTATTTAGAGCTAGACACTCAACAATGACAGTAGAATAAATTGCATGTATGACACAACACGTATTGAACACCATGACATTTATTTAGTAATGTGACATGACAGACAGCTGAAATGTTAGACATGGAACTAGTATCTCACCTAACTCTTTTGTGCTCACTGGTGCAACAATAAGGACAAAGCAGAGGCGGGTCTATAAGGAAGAAGATGAAAGAGTGTCTAGGATGGGTACATGACCCGAGGCCATCCAAGAGCAGCTGCAAGAGTTGTGCTGCATGACTGGTAAAAGGGGACGGGGGAGGGTTGTGGTGGTGCATGTGTCTAAGGGTCGTTCACTTATTCATGAGCTGAATAAATATAATAATTCTAAACCTCCATGCATCCTGTACAGCGCTGATTAAAAATACTGCATGAAAAAGAATTGGTGTATTACAGAATCTTCAACAGGCCCAAGGCCCTTTTGGGCCCGGACGCAGAAAAAACATTTTTCTTGTTTTATTGCTCCCATACCCAATAAGTATTTTTGTTTAGAATTCATACATTCATTCGTTCATTCATTGATTCATTAATTCGTTCATATTCTAGCCACTCTGACGTAATCTGGCTGGGAAAATTCCCCACTATGCTGTCATCCTCACCTGCTCTTTGACCAGCAAACATGCCCGGTCAACTTATTTATAGCACGCAAACGACCCCATTACCATGGGAACTTCCTTTTGCCGATCCGCTACGATGGGTCCCTGTGAAGCTGCCATGTGACGGGGCTGTGATGTGGAACTACACTATTGGGAACATGGAGGGAGGGATATGTGAAAGGATGGAGCAGAAGTTTAGTTTGGGATGTTGCACTGGTGTGTGTGTGCCTTGTAAAGTTTCCCTCCTGTAGGGAAGAAAAAACACGCCGACTCAAGCCAGACTTAAAGAGGGTCGAGCAAAATTTGTGTGTACTACTTCATTAATTGGATGAAGCGAGTCATTGATCTTGGTTCTGAGAAAAACAAATTGTCCTTATATTTGACCTCAAAGTTTAAGTCACAACAACTAATGTATACATAACAACAGGAGGCACATCCTAACAACATTAAAATACTCAATGGTGCTCAGTGATTGTAGATAGATTGATTAATTTAGTGTGGTTCATGTACTACTCTAGCTATATGTTTTCATAGTCCAGCAACTGCTTCTATGGACTTCTATGTGTTCATCTGTAATCTCCACTAACCTATTCTTGTGTCTATTCTATGTGTTCACATTCATAAATCAGTGAGAGACTCCACTGTGCAAGTTCATCACTAAAGCCCTTAATGAGCCATGACAGCTCACTGAATGACTACGAGCTCATAAAATATGCGGGGGTCAGCAGTAGCGGTGCAGCGGGAGACTATGGAGCTTGGCATTGTTTTGTTGGGTTCTGGCGGCTTGGGTTAGGTTTGGGCCCAAGATTCTGCACATTTACAGTAGCATGTGTGTATTCAACCCATAGGGTACATTAAAGTACTAACATCGCTGGTTGACATCAGCAAAAGCAGGCACTTAGTGAGAAGATAAAGAGCAGATACAGTATAAGGCTGTGCAAAACAGCCAGAATTAACTTAAAAGATAAAAGCTGGATGAGGTTTTCTGTGCCTGGCATCTGTTGTACATTTGTCAACACTGGTTACGCCATAGTCTGTCTGTCTGGCATAACATGCTCTAAACAGAACATGAAAATGTAGCTCAGAGCTACAGAAAACTGGGAAGTGAGTAGACATTTTGCAAGGGACTGAGAACATCCAACCCAACGAGTAAAGGTATATGGGCTGGAGAAGTGATGAGCAGAAACTCCAATCCTCAGTGCCCTTTGCTCTTATGCAACTGCACAGTTGAGGTGGTCTGATACAGAAACCCAACAAATATTTGGTGGGAGCAAAAGAAAAATCTAATTTGCTACCTAGATGAGCAATTAATATTTTCTTTGGCAAAACCCAAGATAATTTTAATCAATGCGATTTAAAGTTAAAGAGTCAGGGCTCTTTTAAATGTATAGCTTTAAGAGACACTCTACAAAGTTAATGAAGGAGCAAAAAATAATATTAAATATAAATCAAAAGCATTATGGCTGCACTTCAGTTAGGCGCTACTAAAGTAAATGGAGCAGGACATAAAAACTGCATTCTGCTTATATACACCTTTTCATGGAAACAGATTAGATAATCAATCGCTGGACACTGGCACCCAGTGATATGATCAGAGATACTCTTCTACTACCATTACATCGTTGCAGGAGTTATCTGGCAACTGTCACTTTATTGACAGAGGCTGGACAATGTCACACAACTCTAAGGTGTGTCTGAAACACTGGTTTTACTACTACTACTACAAAAAAAGCAACACGATAAGACTTATTTTCCCAGATAAGCAATGTCTGACCTTCATTCGTTTTATAGCTTTTTTCTATTCTGTTCAATTGGCTACCAATCAATCTTCTGTGTGCATGAAAACTGGTGAGGAAGGCTCGTTTTGTTGTAGGCACAGAGCTGCCTGGTCTGACATCAGTGGCGGAACAACGGGTTTTTGGACAGGTTGCTATTTATCAAGAACAACCCCATCCACCCATTGGCTCGAAGGTGCAATAATTTACCGGTGTATGGACTTTGTGACTTTATTAGGTGGTATGTTTCTGAGATTTTAAAATAAAGGTTGAAAAACATTGGATTAGATGTACAGAAAACTATGCATGCTTTGTCAAACACATGAGTGATGCCAAAGTGTCCTTGAGCAAGATAGGGAGGCCACATTTGCTCCTGGATGTGTCATCAGGATGTGAATGGGAGGACATTGCTAAAGCACTTGGAGTACTTTGAAGGTAAATAACGGGGCCCATTTACCATTATCATTTTGAAAGTGGACATCCATTTGAAAAAGGCCTTAACAACACTTTCAGCAGAAAAGCAGGAAGTCTGACCAGTCAGTGGCTCTCAGTCAGGATTGTCCATTGTGAGCACTTTCTGTCACAGCCGATACTCACAGAATTGGATTTATTCAATAAAAATTACAGCATATGACCTGTTTTCAGTGTCAAGAGAAAGCAACTAACACTGTGCCTGAACAAACTCCAATAAACTAGCAGTTAACCGAAACTTAAAGTGGCAGCTTCATCTCATTCCCACTTCCAGTTTCATATGGTAAGTGCATCTTGACCAAGGGACTTTGCATTTGTGCAGGCAGTTGGATAAGTTAACGCGCTAACATTTTGAAACAAAGATGTAGCCATGCTTGGCCCTTCTCCATTTCCGTCACCATTACTGTCAATGGTCATCTCTCTGTCCTCAGTTCACATGCAGATACAGAAGGGTCTCTCTCTCTGCCCCTCCGGTGCGCTGAAGGGGCTCTCTGTATGCTGCCGCTGGAGGGAATAGTGTCCCTTTCACTGCTCTTTGGCCGAGAGGTCGGCCCGAGCGGACACAGGATAAAAGCCACTTCCCTTGGAAGGCGAGCCGACACACGAAATCACATAAGTGCACCGACACAAACCCACTTTTTCAAGTGCGCACAAACACATATACTCACTGAGGCCAATTTATAGCACGATCCTTTCACTCCAGAGACTCTTCTAGGGAAAAGCAGGTGTTAAGCCAAGCTACTGGGTACCGAATGAAATAAGATCTGCATCTGATCATTTCATTAAATTGGTTTGAAAAAAAATCTGCAAAAATAATATTATAATAATATTTCAGCAAGAATTCAAAAGGATTGTGGTGTGATGACCCTTCAAAAAACATGCTGCAGATGTGCAGATTCAGTAATCAAACCAAGCAGTCTTTTTCTACTGGTTCGAGTGTGTACAGGTATGACTGCATTCCTTTCCCTTGAGAGACATGTACCACTCTACAAAAACGATGATCAGAGGGAAGGCAGAGAGAAACCACTTAACTGAGAAATGATCAAGACCTTTTGAACCCTTATGAGGCAAGGGAATACATAACTACTTGTTGTCATGGAAATACATAACGACTCTGGGTTTCTGCAAGCTGTCAGGTGAAGAAACTCCAACCAGAAAGACAGATGGGATTCATGTAATATCAACAAGGGGCAAGGCGAGCGTGATTAACAACAACAGCTGAGATCCAAGTTAACTTTTTAGAGAACAAGTGGGCAGCTTTGAGATCTAAATGGAACTGGTTTGGAACATGCTTAATGGGTGGTGCGGTTTTGAAGGCTTTGCTTTCAAGCCATGTTGGTGATTATTCTGTTGGGAAACACAAAGGAAACTAAAAAAACCTCTGTAACCAGTCCAAGTTCTCAACACGGTCTGGCCATATGCTCAAATGAAGCATGATGTCATCAGGGTCACGATGGTAGGGTCATTGTGTCGCGGAATGCTAAGGAGGCGTGCTTGCCGACTTCATTTGTTTGCGCATGGTCCGCATACATTACCACCTACTGCTTGTACACCCAACATCACACATGTCACTCTCTCACTCTCTCCCTCACACACACGCGCCCACCTCTTCTTTCAGTGCACTCAATGGTCTGAGGGAGCCCTTTGTTAACCTCCGTTGTCGTGACAACCAGACTGGGTTGAGCGAATGCAGAGTGGACGTTTCGCTCTCTTGGTCTGTGGGTATTTTAATCAGCTTGTCACACTGTCTGCGGTCAACCAACACGTGTCCCCAAAGGCAAGGATGCTACTTAACTTGTTTCTACAACATTATACGGCCAGTTAATTTTATTGGTGGGCTCTGGGAAACATCCAGCCTGGTTTTCCACTGCTTTATTGAATTCCAGACATGACAATGAAAAAAGGTCCCATGACCAGGCACACGGCTAGTGACACAGAACCAGAGCATTATTGGTAATATACCAGGTCTGCTTTCTGGCGAGCCTCAACTCAATTTTATGAAAAGCAGTCCCATACGCTCTTGATAGAGCCCGGCGAATATGTATCAATTCTCACAGGAGCCTAGTTGTGTCAATCTTGAGCCAATGATTTTTGCTTTATTCATGAACAGCTTTTACAGCACAGGAACCCTGGCAAACCTTTAACTTATAACACATGTGGAAGCAGTCCGTCAGCCTCCTCTGTTTCACTCCTCCCGCAGAATCCTTGACCCTTCCACTCTCTGTCCACCATGGCTGCTATCTTAAGCGTCAATGTGGATACCAAGCATTTTCTAAATGTCCCTGCGGTCTCTTGAGATGAACAAAATTTGAATGCACTACCCATCCACAATTCTAGTAGAACTCGGAGGTAGTTTATGAGATGTGTGTGTGTGTGGGATGATTAACAATAACTTCCTTTTACAATACTTAATGCTTAAACCAACAAGCCATGTATGTCTTATTCATTGTTTATTGAGAATGTTTCAATTTTGTTACCTGATTCAATGGGACAAAAATGAATTTGATTTGAGGGCATAGTATTCTAAACCACATACATACAGACAACTCATTAAACTGTTATGTGCTGTCGGAAGCATTTTACTTTACTCTGATTGGCTTTATTTATTTATTATTGAGGAGTGCCAATCTGGGCGTTGGGCTTCTAAGAGCAGTAGTCTGAACTTTTAACCCCACTGGCAGTCTGATGAAAGGACAGTTGTTCTACTACCAGACTGTCTACTCTTTCAGTCTGGGAAGGAATAAAATAATAATGTGGGAATCCTCTGTGTGTCTTTGCAGAACGTTTGTAATAGACCATGCAAGGATGGTCACTGCATTGTAAGCTTAGTTGCTTTTCAGCAAGCTCTTTTACGTTCTGGGAATTGGACTAAGAGAAGAAATCTAATATTTTACATGAGGAATGAACAAGAGAAGAAGACAACCAAGCATTTGATCCTAACAGTTTACTGTCATACACTGTGTTTCATCCCAGACAATGTTTGGTCTGAGGCCAGGTTACCCATGCAGATATAATCCTGCTGAATCCCTCAACAAGCACCAGTGAGCAGCGTTCCTAATTCACCTTTCACTGTTGTTAGCACATTGGAGCCACCAAAGGCTTCTTGGGAAGTTACTGGTTCATACATTCTGGTTGTAGTGTGGTCATCTTTTAAGTGAAGAATGATTGGTGGGTTTGACACCACTGGAATTTAGTACAGAAATTTGATGATGGTCAATGACTCGCATTAGGATTTAAGATAAATGATAAAACTGATGAGTGGGTAAAAATGTTCTGGTTAGACACCATCACAGCACACCGCAAATGATGAGCTGTCGGGGCTAAATGAACAAAGCCACTTTGCATGTTCTATAATGACTTTGACTGAATCCAATTTCCTCGTACTTTTTCTATTAACAAATGAGTGACACTTTGGGCTGGATGCGGGTGGGTGTGATATTCTGGCCTTCTGTCAGCAAGCTGAGTGATAGACAGCTTCATTAGTAAGTTAAAAAAAACACCCCCCAGAGACACGCCTTCAAACCCAGCTTCCACCCTCTTCAGCTTCTTTGGTTATAGAAGAGGGAGGACAATCTAAGCAGGTTGTTTTTAAGTGGGAGGTCTTCAATTGTCAAATGCTTAATAGACTGCTCTCTCTCCATCTTGTTCAATACGTGCACACGCACACGCACGCACAGAGTACTAATACTCACACTCAACATTGCCCTACTATCTGAATCGTTGGCAGAAAATCAAAGATGATTGATGAGAGGAGCTTGGCCGTGTTAAAGCTCAGAGGTGTGTGATTGTGATCTGGAGACAAAGGAGTTATTGCCAAAGGGTTAAGCACCCGATAAAACCTGCAAGAAAGCAGGCAGATGTTTCTCGATGTCATTAATCATAAGGACAACACCCTTTTCATTTACCTGCCATCTCTTTATAAAGAATGGCTCCCGTTGTCACGGTCTTTTGTAGTTGGCCTCTACTGATAGCATTGATAGTAACTACATCCAATTAAGAGAGTTGGTTGTTCAACTCTTAGGCTGTGCTACAGACCACCTATGAAAATGAAAGTATCAAAAACAGCATCAGAAAAGGCCAGAGCGCCAGACTACGTTTCCATCATGCTGTAGCACTACAAATCGGTCAGGCCTGACAAATTCCTACCAAACTGCTCCACGAAGGATCAAAATGTTTTTGTTCGGGAAGGGCATGGGCACGGACCCAACACTAATATGGCTAATGGCTTAGAGAACCCCGTTGCTTTTTTAAATGAGGCCTCCGCTCCTCTCGTCCAGTGGGGGAAGAGCAGGTGAGCAGAGATAAGAAAGAGCCAAGGCGAGAGGGAGATTTGGGAGAGCAATATGGTTTAACTCTGATCTCAAGAAGCAAGGAGGGGCTGGGATGCAGAGTGTGTGCGTGTGTGCGTGTGTGCGTGTGTGCGTGCGTGTGTGTGTGTGCATGTGCGTGTGGATGCATGACACACTTAGTGTGGAGCAGTCCACATAAGGACTGGCGAGCAAATTAGAATGTCCCATGAGGCATTAAGACACCTGGCATCATCAATGATTGATCATTTCTGGGGCATTTAACTAAAACAGTCAAAAAAGAGGAGAAATACATTGAAGGTCTATGAGATGACAGAAATGCAATATTATTATTATCATTATTATCATTATTATTATTATTATTATTATTAATGATAACACCCGCACAAAATTGACTTGTGAATCCGTGACAAACTATGTATACTGTAGCATTCTAAAACGTCTTTTACAAAATAAACATTTCATTGGTACTGCGAGTATTATTGATTTTTATAATAGTCAATGTTGTTCATGTTAAATTGAAATGCCTCTTCAGAAGTTGAATAACCTGCAAATATAATTATGCCAGGAAACTTGAGATAGCAGTAAAATTGGCTCGGACCTCATGGCCTGGCATGAATGGTGAGTATTTGAATAAAGGCTTGGATGCACTCTCACTGTCAGAACTGATGCTCAGAGATGCATTATTAATGAGAAGAGTCTGAGTGATCTTTCGGATTAATTATGTTATCTTTGAAACCAGGCTTCTCCCTTTGTGTTCAATGCTACAAAAACGTCAATATTCTTCTTTTTAACTTCATCTAAGACGTTAACAACATTCATGTCTACTCAGATTTACTCAATATAACTGTGTTTGACACCGTCAAAGTATCTTCACTGGAATCTACAATAAAATTGTCAGTCTGATGAGAACTTAGTATCACAGTACATTGACACTTTTTTTCTGTTCAGGAGAAACATTGTTTTGGAAAAGGCATTTGGTATTATACATCAGAATAAGAGCTATCAGCTTTGAGTCCCTTCCTTTGAGTCTTCACTCGTCTTCAAAACAAATGTGAATGCAAATACTACATACAGTACAAGTTATAAACCTTTTTAGTTGGCTTTTAACCATATACCGATAAGTATCAGCACAAGCTGCCAATCAAAATGTAATACGTCCTTCACACAGTCGTTGGAATTTTGTTTTTGCTGCTTTTCATTTCCAACAAAGGCTCATGACTCGCGATCACCATGTGAATGTGGCAGATTTTCTTTCCTCCTCATTCATCATCAGGACACACACATGCGCCCAAAAATGCTCATTGTCATCTACTGCGGCTTGATGTTGGTTTCAATTAGCAGACTCAACATCTGACACTGGGCCATGGTCGTTTCTATTGATTGGCTGACGCCACACAAATGCAAGTGTCAAGGGCAACTGGGGTCAAACTGTGCACCCAGGAAAAAGAAAAGACGCAACAAATAGCAGCTGGGCGGGACAGAGGGAGGAGACAGAGGCATACAGATATGGCCTGTCAAGGTTTGCCTCAGTAAGATGAGTTGGGGAGGAAATTTCATTCAGCCAGAGAACAAAAACATGATGGATAAGGGGATACATGATCAGTGGTTGTATAATTCTTCTATTAAAAAAACAAGTATACATTACCGCTTATTCACACATATTAACTTATTTTGATGGATTGGTTTAGTGTGCTAAATTACAAAATGTCAATGTGGCCTTTGGGGAAAAAAAAATTGGATATCCTTGAAATCTCACTTGCCACGAATGAAATGATAAAAAAAAAGTTATTTTTGTGTGTCCTATGGGTTCAAATGGATTTGGTGGGATTCAAGCTACACAAGTGCTTCTTCAGACTCCTTAGTGGTCTTCTAGTGGAGCAGTAATTGCATCAAATCTGTTTGTCCAGCTGCTAAATTGCACCCTGCAAAGTGTAAACACACACGCACATATTCATACACACTATAAAAGTAACTATTTTTCAAGCTTCTGTCACCCGCCTTCATGTGAAAACACAATATTAGAATAATAGGCATGGTGTTGATTTGCATGGAAGAGGGAGGACCCCACCTGGAGATAGACACACAGAGAGCCACTACCATCTGTTGAGAACCGAGAACATCATGAAGTCAGTCAACTTGAAGATTTACTGGAGGTCTTTTTGGCAATGAGTGTCGTATTACTTGAAGTTGGAAAATGCATTAAATGGCTTCAAGTTATTTCAGCTGTCAATCAGCGTTTATGACACCTCATATGCTAGTTGCAGTGAATACATATCTTTGAAATAGAGGGAAGAAGAGGTTTGACAAGTTATTAAACAACAATCACATCAGTTGTATGGGGATGGCTGTTCTGCTTGAATGAGTGGGATGTCAGTTTTCATTTAAGGTTCCGCTTTTGAAAATAGCATGAAATATGCTGTGACAGTTTAGATCAGTTTGCCACGGTAGTTTTAGGATTATAAAAATGGATGTGGTTTGAATCGTCATCACAGGCTGTGTGGGTGTGATTGTGAAAGATGTACATCGATAATGTTGTTCCTATTCCATTCTCAATTGTCTCCCAAAACCAGTGTTGCATTGAATGTTTGTTTGAAAACAAACATACAAAAAATGCTTTTTGCAGGAATTTTCAACTAAGGCAGGAAAAACTCTCTGTTGGTTTTATACTGGGTGGCAGCCTCAAGGTTTTACAGTTTAATCGTCAACTTTATTACTCTCCCCACAGCTGTTTTATTAATCAGTGGGAGACTTAGGAGGGTTTTATTCCCCCCAACATCACAGCGTCAAAAAAGTACAACATAAGCTGATTCTCCGATGTAAACAGTACAAGAATCCTCTCAAGAAGGGAAACACGAAGAAATAGTCAACGGCTTTGTCTGATAAACAGCCACTATTAGTAATTATTCACCCCACGGCGCTACGCTGTCTTTTTTGTCAGCATATTTTACAGGAAGTACAAGAACAAGCACTAAATTGTTTTACTAGAACAATGTTTATCACTTTATAAAAACACCCCAAAACCCAATGTGGAGCTCCAGTAATACGAGTGACCAGCTAGAGTTGACGCCAGGAAAATCTTCTACCAAGAATCTAAGACGGCCCTGAGGGGAGAAGATTCCTATTTATTCTTTTCTTCTAAGAAGCCCAAAGAGATCTGACCAAAGTACTATCTTGCCGCATCTAGATTGATGCCCTCAAATCCCCTTTGCGGCTAATAAACACAAGGATCAAATGATGCTCCTCCTAATAGCGAGCACCTGCAGGCCCCAAAGTCGGCTTTGAGTGGAGCAGACTTAGCAATGGCCCGAAGACTTGCTTTGTATGTGTACAAACATGTAATCCTAAATCCATTCGCTGTACTGACAGGAGACGAAAGCAGTTGAGCTGGGTTTGCCTGATCAATTAATTCCCACGATTTTATCTTGACACTTGTGCAAATGACATCGATTACACTGACTACTGGTAATGCTTGGTAGAAAATATCATTCATTTGCATGTATTTGTATTTATGTACTGTAATGAATATGACTGACAGCTGCTGTATCACCAGGTCATAAAAAGGCAGTGAGCGCAATTCTTCATAGAACAGAATTCTCCAGCTGTGAGTTAGATTGCTGGCGTAGTTGGGCAAAAGCAACTGTCCTGGGGTTTGTCAGTTGGTATTAGGGCCAAAGGCTTAGGGGGAACCAGGTTTACATTTCTGGCTTCTAGCAACTAAGCTTGCACAGGGAAATGACTGATTGTACAGACATTGAGCATGCTGAATTGCTAATTACTGTTAAATGCAGCTCTTGATTTCCATCTGACAAAGACATTTATTTTGTTGCAAACAGTTGTCATAGCAAGTCAGTATTATTTGTCATAGCTATGAATCGGAGTACATTCTCTGAAGCGTAGCATGCTGCCTGCTGAGCAGCAGTAACCCTCGCCCGATTTTGATGATGACTTCTTAGAGAATATACTGTGTGTGGTGTACTATATATAGGGGGTTAGAAATTAGGAGGGTTTTTTTCAGGGGTCTAGGTTGTTGGCTGAACTGAGACTGAATCTCTAGGGAGTTGGGTATAGGGTCTAGGGATGGTGGAAATGCAAAAACATGTGTTGGGCCTTGGGGCTGCTTCCTTACAATAGAACCACGCCCTCCTCTTACTCTTTCTTCTGTCCTGCTGTAAACAGATTAATTTTGAGAAGTGGATTACATTGCTACGATTTAATCTTGCCCATCTTGCGTTGGATTCAAATACAAAAGCGCTTTATCCTGCTGATTCAATGAAATCGCAAAGTAATTTAATTGACCAAATATAAAAGTGTTTCTAGTTTGAATTCAAAGGCATGGTGATCAGACCAGCAAAAACACCAAAGATTCTGCATGGACCTAAAAGGACAGATAACATTTCACAGAATTTTATGAACTACAACCCAGCCCCAACACAGTGTCCACTGTCCACTTCAGATCATTGAAACTATATGGGGGCATTATATAGTTATGCATAGTGTGCTCAATTGCTCTTCTTTCGATTGAGTAATTGCACTCCATATTTACAAATAAAATCCACACAAAATTAACGATCAATTTATGGATTCATTATAATGGTCGTCCCTATGAAA
This sequence comes from Syngnathus typhle, assembly GCF_033458585.1. Classification (NCBI taxonomy): domain Eukaryota; kingdom Metazoa; phylum Chordata; class Actinopteri; order Syngnathiformes; family Syngnathidae; genus Syngnathus; species Syngnathus typhle. The sequence continues at coordinate 20,087,148 of NC_083739.1, read as the reverse complement.
ACAATACAGCAAGACGTTTCGACTAAAACGAGGTCACAACACATTGCACGGATAATCAAATGATTTTGAATCTTAAAATAGAGAAGACCATTTATGACAATCCCAAAACGTTGAAGAAATGCGGACAAACTTCGAACAATGACTGTCTGCAAGCAAGCACATTACATCTGTGAGTGATTTTCGCGGTGCTCCTTTGTGTACAGTCAGCATGAGGGGTTATTGGGGATTTGCATCTAAGTACAGTGGATGGAAGCTTGCTGCTCGTGAAAAGAGGCATTCATTAGGCTGCCAAAGAGAGTCAGCCAAACACCCTCACAGGCTTAATTAAAGCCCCATATCCAATCAAGGGAGCAGCTAGAGTAGAGTGTGTATATCTGAATCAACTATTTCAGCTGCATTCTGCCAACATGGTACGGACAGGGGAAAAAAATACGGTTTCCTTATCTGACCAGCGATGCCGGTGGCCACGCTAGTGCTCCAGCAAAAGCAAATTCTTCACTCCCACACCCTTCTGTAGCACAAACACCCATAAGAGAAGAATGCACCATGCAAGACCACCAGCTGCTACAAGGGCTGGTGGGTTAACACCCCAAATACTTTTAATATCCAAATTGAGCATGCACATCGTCACAGTGGATATTTGAAAACTTCAAGAAATTGTGACGCCAACTCGACCTATTTGACTATTAGTGTTGAGTGAATTATGTATTGAATTGTGGGTATGAAATCGAGCTATAAATCACAATTACTTTGTTTAAATAAACAAGGTGCTGATATCCATGTGTACATTATTGCAGATAAAAGCATATTTCCGCTGTCCTTCATGATAAATTCCTACTTCAGTCAACTTAACAGCTAAATGGAGCGACGCTACCAAGGCTGTGTGGATGCAAATGTTTCACTTGCTTCCTGTGGTCACTTGTTTACAGCAGCCTGTTCTGTTTTTCAAATGAAATTACCCTTTTAAAATGGTGACGCATATTATTTCTACGTGGACTCAAAACAATGTCTACAAGTCGGATTAATCAAATTCGACACGATCACCACAATTCCTATAGAAATATTGCACGTCATGCCAAAACATATTTGCTGACAAAATGAACCACAAAAACATTTTGCATGCCCCTCAGTGACACCTGAGATTGAACAGATGCAAGGGAGGGTTTACATGGCATCTCTTTTCAAAAGTGTTTGGATTCCTCATTATCCATTGTCCTGGTGCTGCTCAAAGGCTGCCAGTCTGATTTGGTAACTGTAAATTATTAGAGCCAGTTGACAGCTGTGTTCATACTTCCAGTCTTACTTTTATGATTCATAAAAAGGCCTAGAAGATGGTCGTTTCAGCTGCGGAGCATCACTTTTCAGTGACCAGCTGCCAGTCTAAGTGCCTTTCAACCTACTGCTGCATGTGTGTAAGGGGTTAGAGGTCCAGATGGTAACCAAAGCACTTCCTGCATGCCACCTATTGACAACTGCACAGTGGAATAATGTGAAAAGCTCTTTAGAGAAGGAGGAGGAGCCAATTGTCATATTCTGGTGAAAATGTCATTGCCGTTAAAGCAGCTGAAATGGCAAATGTGACAGACGTGGACTGAATCCAATTCACACAAAAGTCACACAAACATCCACACTTGCATTCATATCCTTTAAATAAGTCAAGAGTGGGTAATGTGATATAGCACTTTGGGAAGCGACCCTCGGTTAGCAGATGGCCAGCTATCCAAGAATGTCTGGAAGCTGGAAACACCCTGGGCACGAGGGAGCAGAGCAAAGGGCAGACTGAGGAGACGCCGGGGTTGGCATATGTCAGAATGAGAGTATTTTCAAAGGCTGTAAAGGGAATTTTTGGGCCTCCTCAAATAACTTGGATTACTGTTCTTGACTGCATGTGAGGCAACAACTTATTAGGGTGGTGCCTTCTGCCGAATCGTGGTCAGCTACTGTACGCTCTGAGGTGGCTACAGCAGCACAGTAGAATAGCCCAGGGCCCCCCTGAACGAAAATTCAATACTGCTTCTGAAATACCAAAATTCTCCCAAAATACATTGAAGCACTTTAGTCCTCAACTCCTCTGAAGTTGGCAGTCGATTCAAAATGTTAGCCTAAAGTACACGAGATGCACGTGCATTGTCACAATCAGCCGTTTCTTTCTGAAAATACATGTTGATACTTATATTTCTAACAATTGGCTGCCCTGCAGTCATTTCATTTTGTTATTTTAGTTTTACACTAAGTATCAAGAAGGGGGCCATCATAATTAGTGATAGTTTGGATAAATAAATTGTGCTAACAACCTTTGATAAAGAAGAAAATAATTTGGGATGACAATTTCAATTATTTTGTTAAAGGTACCGACAGGTGCTGCCTCACAGCCAAGAGGTTACAGGTCTTTGTGGAGTTTGTATGTACTCGCTGTGCTTCTAATAGTTTTCTCCAACTTCCTCCCACATTCCAATAGCATGCATTTTCGATTAACTGAAAAATTGTAAACAAACACAGAGCTGCTCAACTTCTTCTTGATTGATCTCATGTTTGATTTTATTTATTTATTTTAACTAACATGATACTAATGCATTTCCCAGCAGTATTTAAGCAGCCTTTTCCAGGACGCATGATTAGTCCAAGAGGCACTCTCCAGATTACCAAGGTGCTGACTGTACTGTATTAATCAGCACGTCAACAAGTGTAAACTATGATTTCTGGGTGTGCAACTGAGGCGTCAACGGAGCAGTTGTGCACATGTGCAAATGCAGCAGACGGCGTTAGCAGGTGAACAAGGCATAAGGCATTCGGCATTTGGTGCACGCGCCTGGCGCATTCCTTTGTCAGCTGACAAAGGAGGGACTCCTTCCAGGGATGTGGAGCTGCGTGTGAGTGCACAAGATGAAGTAACAGTGACGTGTTTTGAGGGATCTGTCTGCAAAACGCAAACTTTCCCAAAAATCAAAATAAACCTGACTAAAAGTGTCAAACAAGTATGGCAAAGCGGGGCTAGAAAACCACACGTACACACACAAAAAAGTATTGATACAAGAGTTGGAAAAATGATAAATACTGATGCTAAAAGTTACTGTTTTCCTCATAAATTAAATTCATTGATTCAAACGAAAGTACCCGGTGAACTTACTTGAATGTGGCTGTCCAGAATGATGCGATGAGCGGCTCACTTCTCTCATAAGCAGCGAAGTAGATCCACCGCAACAAGCTTTGCAGCTCTTTCTTGGTTCTATATGCCTCGATCGTACGCACAGTTTTTATTACTATTTAAGTCTAATTGCTTGCAAAATTAGGTAACAAAAAATCCAGTGTCCGAATAAAGTGTTGCGCGTGTATACTCATCAACCACAGCAAAGCGTTTTCCTCCTGCAGGTTGCTGGTAGCGCGACTGTCCTCTCCAGCCTGATAGGGCGGGACAAGAAACTACACAAAGTCCTCCCAAAATAAGACGACAGACCATGTAAATGGGACAATAATTAATTTAGTTTGGTGTGTTTAATCTTGAATCACCGCAAAAAACAACTTCATATTGATTAAAATCATTCTATATTATAGATCTTCTACATACTGTACACCCATTTGTTCTCGTATTACATTTTCCCCCAATTTGCTTGTACGTATAATATATACATTCATATAACCCCCTATTACCATTATATATAAATAAACTATTACCCCTATATATGGATTATATATATATATATATATATATATACATCTAGAATTTTATTCCATAGTTACTATTATTATGAAAAAAAATATATATATATTATATGTATTATATATATATATATAATTATATATATAATTATATATATTATATATATATATATATATATTATACGTACAAGCAAATTATATATATATATATATATATATATATATATATATATATATATATATATATATATATATATATATATACATTTAGAATTTTATTCCATAGTTACTATTATTATAAAAATGATGTTGCATTGTTTCGTTATAGATTTTAACTAGTCAGCATGCAGTGGCCCCACAAAATTCATTTATTTTGAAAGGGTCTCCTGGATCTGTTTCTGTTGAGGATTTGCCAGACCCAAGTATTTGGGTTTGTGTCTTACAGTTAGTTGGTTTATTCCATCATAGGCTTCTAGGGTCATATAGAAACCTTAAAAGAACAAATGGGGGGGGGTTTGAAAAGACTGAAAGAAAAAGCTGACAATTGACCTTGAACATAATAATGGTAAACATGTGTACATGTAGAGTAGATTTTGTTAGCTTTGTATTATATCGTTAAAGTAAAAAGGTTTAAAGGTTTTTCTTATTTGGGGTAATTACTATTTAGAAGGACAATAAACCCCTCTCAGCCAATATATTCCCAATTACCATAGAAGCCCAGAGCCTCTCGTATGCTATTTTTAAGATTGCTTGAGGTCACCCTCTGCTGGCCAGACATTTTATCATTCGTTTGGTGAAAATGCTCATTTATTTTTTTATTACGCCTAAAATTCAACAGTTGTCAGTTATTGTCACCATGTCAGGTTTCTCCCAAGTTGATTTGATATCAGGTAGAAAGTTTGACAATGAGGGCACCTTCCCGCAGCTCTTCACTTTGAATATGGACATCTACGTTTTCTTTGGATTTTTTAATATTGTGTGTTCAATGTTGCCCTTTTTGCATCCATTGCAGCCTGGTCATCTTGGATAACCCTAACCCCCTGTGGTATCTTCTCAAGGTGTCTCACTTTTCCCCAGTTGGGGTTTTGAGTTTTCCCCTTGCCCTCATGGAAATAAAATCAGGGGATGTTGAGAGGTTTTTTTTTTCAATTTTGCCCATGTGAAGCCCTTTAAGACTTGTCTGTGATTAAGGGCTGTATAAATAAACTTGACTTTATTTCCATACAAAACTTACTTCATGCTGTTTTTGTTTGCTTGCATGTACATCACATTGGGTTTGTCCTTTTGATTAAAAGTCATTATTTTCAGCAATTTGCTTGAGGTATTACAAAGCTACCACACAGCAGGATGTGAAGCTTTTTTTTCAAGTGTCTCATTGAGGTAAGGCCTGCTCAAAGTTTCACATATAAATGGACGGACGGATGGCGGAGGGACGGGTGAATGGATGGACGGATGATTGGATAGACGGGCGGGCAGATGGATTTGAGTTAAAGATTCACCTATAAGTGAAATACGGTTATTTCCGGTAGTGGTGGGAGATTACTGACGTAAGGTTAATCTATTAACAGATGTCGTTAGCCCAGAACTTCATCGCTCACACAAAAACAACTGTACCTTTTTTATTCACTGGCCTTTGTGTCCACCAAATGTCCCAACTTGTCCCCGGTGGTTTTATTATGTGTTGGTTGTCATGGGGTGGCTCGGTGGCGCGCTGGGTAGCACGCCCACCTCACAGTTAGGAGGGTGCGGGTTCGATTCCACCCTGTGTGGAATTTGCATGTTCTCCCTGGGCCCGTGTGGGTTTTCTCCGCGCACTACGGTTTCCTCCCACATCCCAAAAACATGCGGTTCAAAAAATGGATGGTTGTCATGGTTTCTGTCTGTGTCAGTGTACTCACCTTGCTCCATTCCGATCCGTGACCGCAAAGGGTCCATAAATTCAGGTAAACTCACATTTACAATGGACATTTCCTCTTTAAGCAAAGAGGTTGTAGTGAGTGCAAGCAATAAAAATTCATCATTAACTTGCACAGGTGCACAGGTGAAATTGTGCAGAATCGCAACATAAAAGGTCCGGAGATATAGGGAGAAGTTTATGTGTCACTAGGGCGTATGGTTAGGATGAGCAGAGAGGCGCGGCTTCTTCCCTCCAACCTTTGCGACGCTCTCACCTGGCTGCTTCCAGTCAGACACTGTGTACTACCCGGAATGGACATTTGAGTCATGGACTCTCCACCGAGAAACTCTCCGGTAAGGCCGGGCTTCCAGAGTGTGGAGATCCAGAAGACAACATGGGAAGTCCCGGAAAGATACACGGCGCTGCGGGCAGTTGGCTCTGGTGCCTATGGCACAGTTTGGTGAGTTGAACCCAGGATGTGTGACAGCCCATCATCCATATCACAGTAGTTTCTACATTTTTATTATGCATATGAGGCTGATTACTGTTATTTAACACTTGACAAGGTCTGCCATGTTGCTGACTTAATGTAGGTAGAGCTTGAAGGACACGTATGGTGCATAACACAGGTATGTACTTTATGACATTCAAGTAGTTTCAGTATGATCTCATGCCCATAAAACAGATGTCATCCCTGTTGATAAATGGCCAAAGCCTCTTCAACCCAGAGTATGGTCAAGGCACAATCTGCATATGCTTTTAGCATGCATTCCACTCATCCGCCTTTTGCACCCGCAGCTATCTGTCTTCTGCAAACAGGAGCACTATTGTGTGCCTCAGGCAAGTCAGCAAGTCAGTGCAGGTCCACTGATATGCAAGAATCTCTTCCACCGGCACGCTAAGCCCATAGGGATGCCATATAGCTAATGATAAACGACTGACCGACCCTGAACTCAACAACTACTACACTAGCCACACCTGCACAAAATACTATAACTCAGGATGTTTTTTATGTGCTTGTAGTTTGCAGCCGTGTGCAACTGCACTGCTTCATACTAATATTTTGCCCATGTCATGCAAATAAAGTACCCACAATGCATATGTACCATATAAAGATTTGCACATTAGTAGAGGTTACTTCTGCGTGTTATTTCCGACCTTAAGAAACTCATGTTTCTTTTTTTCTCAATTTGTAGCAACGTTTGTGAACTATTCATGTATGCTCTTGTTGTGGCTGTTTAAATGAAGCCTAAAACGACATTTTATGAAATAACCAGATTCTTTTTTATTTTTCTACTTCGAAATAGTGGATATGTTGTTATATAACGCTTTTGTCCGTAAAAGTGTATTTTTATGCATCTGGGGTGACTGTGGTTAGCATGAGAGCCTCACAATTGTGAATGTTGCTCTTAAATGAAGATAGAAATTGTCCATAATTGTGGATGTGAGTAAGTGTGCTTGTATGGCACTTAGAGCCTTGTGATTGTCTAGTCCAGAATGCACTCAGTCTGGCACCCAAAGTCATCTGTGGCTTCATCTCACCTGCAACCCTCATGAGCATAATAAGCATTTTAGGAAATTAATGGATGTGATGTCTGAATAATGCACCGGAGTATAAGTCGCACCAGCCATAAAATGCCCCAAAAAGTGAAAAAAACAAACATATATATGTATATAAATCGCTCCTGAGTATAAGTCGCCCCCCCCACCCAAACTATGAAAAAACCCGCGACTTATAGTCCGAAAATTACGGTATCTTGCCAATGGCAACTTTCATAAGATAAAGTTTAGTGGTTTTGAGAGTCCTCTCTGTAATGTGTTTGTGGTAGCTCTGCCATAGACCAGAGGACCAAGGAGAAGGTGGCCATTAAGAAGCTGTATCGGCCTTTCCAGTCCCTCATCCACACCAAACGAGCTTACCGGGAACTCAGGCTGCTTCGCCACATTGAGCATGAAAATGTACGTTCTTTTTCTTTTTATAATTCACTCATTTGTTCTCAAGGCTGGTTGATGAGCTTTAGGTTCCAGCACATCCGTACCAATTGCAATTGTTCTCATCTGTTTCATTCAGGCATAGTTGATTTTGAGGACACGCTAACTTTGTTGAACATTCAACAAAAGCCTATAATCTCATCCAAGATCTAGGGCAAGCTGGGAGTGCTGTTTGTTGTTAGAACCCGCATGTTCCGTGCGGTATTTCTGCTTGTGACTGCAGGCTTTCATCATGTATACAGTTTTGCTGCTAATCCAGGAAGGAGGCTAAAAACGAGAAGAGATTGGTTCATATTTGTCCTTGGGTGTTGTTGTTTTCAAACAAAAGCAAAACTTTCTTTGAGCATGACCTCAATCCTCATTGTAAGAAAACCCAAAGAAATCCACTCAATGTACTCACTGAGTACCATGAAAAACAGACTGGAACTGATACCAACTCAGTGTGAAAGCAGTACAATAAGGATTTTGTGTGTAAATGTCTTCCTTGGAACACAGATCAAGGAAAATAGCAACGCAGCAATTCATCTAAAATGTTATTTCACTTAGATTATTTGTTGTTTTGCATACTACATTAATTGAATTTGCATAAGTCCCTAATGTTATAGTGGTAGTCTCACAAACGTACGGTGTAGGTTCAGTTTCCATTCCAGGACAGAGCCAATGTGGCTGTGAACATTTGTCTACCTGTCCGACATCAGTTCCCCACGACCTTGAGATGTTGTAGATATGAGAATGGATGGATAGATAAATCTGAGTAAGAACTGAAAGGTGAAAAGAACATTGAGTTTTTTGCAGTAATAGATGTGTATGAAAATGTACTGCGCATCTAAGCAGAATATCCCTTTTTCCCCGCTAAAGGTTATATGTCTCCTCGACGTCTTCACACCTGATTCTTCCATGGAGAAATTCCAAACCTTGTGAGTGAGCGAGCAACCAACCTCAACATTCTTCTGTTAGTTGTTGCAGCTTGCCGAGACCCTTTGAGAGTGTGTGTAGCTGTCTTTCAAGCATGATTTTTTGGAGCAAGTGTTGACATGTTTGTATGGCTGTCTAATGTTTGTCTTGATTATGAAGTATAGTTTTCTCATCACAGCTCTTTGTCTTCCTTTTACAAACTTGTAGTTACATGGTGATGCCCTTTGTAGCGCAAGATCTGAGCCACATCATGAAGAAGCGGAGATTGACTGATCGCATTATCACATACCTGTTCTACCAGCTTCTAAGAGGACTTAAAGTAAGTGCATGATTCGGTGTTGATGCACAGACATCTTAGGGTTTTTCTTATTTTCTTATTTTTTATTCATTTGTGTATCAACTTCAAATTATTATTTTTGTTCGCCCGGGTATGCAAAACTGTGCTAAGTTTGTTATGTTGTCATTCAACACAGCTGAAAAATCTTTTTTTTATTGGTAGTAGTTCTTTTGTATTACATATACATTCTGAACTTAACTTAATAATTATAGCAAAGGCTTCATGTTTTTCAAGCAAACATCAATGATTTACAGTTACGACTGAAATAAATATGCATTTCAAAGTTACATTTGACACAGCTCATCTTTGGGTTGAAACGAATGTAAAAAACAAAAATGGTTTTAATACAATTTTTTTTATTATTTGTGTTTCCCTCTTTCCAGTACATTCATTCTGCTGGCATCATCCACCGGGTTAGTATGGACAAAAATGATCATACACTGTGTGGAATATTGTTTGATGGCAAACAAAAATCTGAACGCTCATCAGCGTTGCTTATGTAACAACACTTTTGGCCTACTGCTCAAATCTAGAACTGCCATCAGTGGCTTCCCTACACCAAAGCTCAAAATAGTAACATATAAATTTCTTGGGGATAATAAAACTTGACGTTTTTTTATAACCTGGTAGGTGTATTTACTCAGGGATGAGGCTATTAGTTTGAACTTTATGGACCAGAGAGTGGGTTTTCAGCAATTCTTTTTTTTTTTTTTCACTTATGTAAATTCACCAACATTGTGTGCTTTGCTGTTCTTTTTTTTTTATTTTTTATTAAAAGCGATTCTGTTTTTAGGACCTAAAACCTGGCAACTTGGCAGTGAACGAGAACTGTGAACTAAAGGTACACTTGAGTATAATGATTGATTAATGATTGATATTAATAATAGCCAACAACATGACTCTATTTTGGTAGACTGGTGCCGGTGCGAATGTAAACGTTCCTTTTTGTCTAGTTTACAGTGTTTGGGATTTTGACTGAAAATTAGGCGAAATGGTAGACTTTTCAACAGGGGGTCCATTTTTTTGCGCAGATTGTGTATTTAATCGAGGCGCTACGGACAGACAGACTTGCGTTCAGAACAAAAAGCGTGCCATCAATGCACAAATTATTTGTTTGACCTCATCAGATATTGGACTTTGGCCTAGCGAGGCACACAGAGACTGAGATGACTGGTTATGTGGTGACCCGCTGGTACCGAGCTCCAGAGGTCATATTCAACTGGATGCACTACAGTCAGACAGGTAGGCTTCGGAAGCTTTTTTTCCACTTTGGTCACTGTCAATTTCATCACAGCAATATATTTCTTGCTACATGTGACAGTGGATGTCTGGTCAGCTGCCTGCATCCTGGCTGAGATGATCACCGGCCAGATTCTTTTTCCTGGAGACGACAGTATCCTCAAAATGGATGACGCATTACAAGAGACATAATAAACCCAAAGCTAACTGTACAATGTTCGAAGAAAATACTACTAAAACTCTTAGGTCTCATAGTGGATGTTTAAATTCAGTGATTGTCTTGTTTGGATGCATGACAGGAGAATATCTATTGCAAAACAAAGATTAACGTTTGGGATTTTACCCCAGACAACCAGCGTCTTTTGTGATATTAAAGAAAAGAATCAATGGTTTTGATAACAGTAAATATAAAAAGTAGATTTGTTTGATACCACTTAGTTTTTCAAATTGATTCCAGTACTTAAATCCTAAGTACTCGCCCATACTGATACATGTACCTGATATCACTTGCACTGTACTAGTATGAGTATTATTTGCTACATAAAATTAGAGAAAAAATATATAATTGTAAAGGAAGACTGTTCATTTCTGACAAAAGGCAAAAGAGCTATTTTGCAATACAGAATGTCAGCTCGAAATAAAACAAACAACTCACTCTGATTTAGAACTCATTAGTAGTTAATTAACAAAAGTGCAAAATAAAAGTGACAACGCCCTGAGTTTTTGTTCAAAATGATACTATTATAAACAGTTGTCATAAATTTAAAATCCCAAACTCTTGCAATTAATACAATGCATCAAAACATTTCAACTGAATCCTGCTGGTATGCATCTGGATGTTATTTGTTCCCACAGCTAGATGAGATTTTTTTTAACCATCTTGCTCAGGTCTTGATCAACTGAAAAAGATCCTCCGCTTGACTGGAACACCTGACTCAACTTTGGTGCAGAAGATGCAGAGTAAAGATGTGAGTTTTATATCTGCCGTGCATGCCAGAGTCCACATCTGGCACACATTCCAAGACATTTTATATGCCAACAACTTGAGAAATTGAAATGGGAGCGCATATTTTCCAGGCACAGTCGTATGTTCAAGGTCTCCCTGCGCAAAAGAAGAAAAACTTCAAAGAGGTCTTTCCGTCCATGGACGAAAAAGGTGGATTGAGATCTTTTGACTCAAAACTACAGATACTAAATATGGTTATTAATAAGCTATTTGATGTAATTTTCTTTTTTGGCCACATGCAAACAGTTTCAGGTCAATAGAACGCTTTGTTGAGGTGACTTTATTCTCAACAATGTGTGTGGAAAGGGAAAGCTCAATTTTTGTCTCCCCCTGTGAGACAAATGTAATTTGTATTTGTTTATTCCAAGATGATACCTTGGGTTAATCTAACATTAGGGCTCTGAGTTAACCGTCATGAATAGATTACTAATGTTGAAATTTTAAATACAGCTGTCTCGCTTCTGGAGGGTATGTTGCTGCTGGATCCAGACACAAGATTGACAGCCACACAGGGACTCTCGCACCCCTTCTTGGAGGAATACCATGACCTGGAGAGCGAGCCTGACTCTCAGCCGTATGATGATTCCTTTGAGAGCCTGGAGCTCACCGTTGCAGAGTGGAAGAGTAAGTCTGGCTGTTGAAAAAGTCTTTTAACAGAGTATGGGATGACTTGGTGTTTTCCCAAGTAATACTCTGAATACGAATTATGCTATTTTCCCCTTCATCCTCTCAGGTCTCATCCACATGGAGATTATGACTTTTGACCCAGATGATCCCAGTCAGACAGCCATATAGGGAGATGCACCGGCGCTAACCTTATATTTAATTTTTAATGCTCCCTTAAGCCTTTTTGCCATCAGATAATAGCTAAATGTAAGTGATTATGAACTAAATATACCCATGTGATGTGCTAACCAGTCAATAATGAATAATTCATTTCGTCAGCCCTCTAATTATCGGTGAAGCCCCCTTTAGCCCCGGGAGATAAAACAAATCCTGCTGTTGCTATTGTGTATTTAGTCATTGATATATTTATTGTATTTTCTACTAGTATTATTATGTATTTACCTATTTATCTTTTAAGTGCTGTATATATGAGTCTAACGCTTTGATTAGTCCTGCAGTACAAATATTGTGATTCTCAGGCCACAGCATTAATACTAGTATTTGCAGTGCAAAACAAATTGGGCAAAGGGAGAAGTGGTAGTAGTCATATTACTTTTGACCACTAGAAAGCAGCATTAGATCAATTCAAACAAGCCTTAAGCGTGAAAACGATGTAAACCGGTGTTGTCATGTATTATGTTTTTGACAAATGGAGATAGTATAGTATCTTGTGCCAAATCAAATTGGTTAATTTATAAAATTCTGAGTCAATCTCAGACCTAATATTCCGAACTTTGCTTGAATGGGAACAGACAAAATACAAAATATTGGAAATGACTTCTCAGTATGATACACGATTATAGCAACCACTATAATAATACATACCCCCACCCCACCCTACTCCGTTCCTCATGGAGTGATTAAGTCCTGAACTTTAATAACATAACTGGGCGTGAAATAGTTTTCTTTGCCTCAGGCTTGGTTTGTGTTAGTGAAATTTTGCATGTTTGCAATTGTACTGTTTAGGTTTCTGTCAGGTGATGCCAGATACAGCACGATCTGAAAAGATTTGACTACAGCAGGGGGCACCAATGTGGTGCCCGTGGGAACCAGGCAGGCAGGTAGCCAGCAAGGACCATATGAGTACCAGGGTACGTGGGGTAAAAAATCCTCACCAGTGATAGGATTTTCTTGGAGTGTTGTACAATTGATTTAAAAAATGTATGCACTGTGAGATATCTGATTAAAAAGTGTTGCATATAATCATCTGTTTGTTATGGAGACATCATTAACGTGATCAGTGTATGAAAAAAAAAAACATCTTAAAATGACTTGAAGTGACGTGTGACAAAGACTAATTTGCACTTCAAAGAGGATGGAGTCAAAGTCAAAGTCAAAGTCAGTCAAAGTCAAAGTCAGCTTTATTGTCAATTCCTTCACATGTCAAGACACACAAAGAAACCGAAATTAAGTTTTCTCTATCCCATGGTGACGAGACATATTGCACGATAGACATACAAGTAAACGACACAATATAAAATCAAGAAGGCACAGACACTAAATAAATAAATAAATAAATAAATAAATAAATAAATAAATAAATAAATAAATAAATAAATAAATAAATAAATAAATAAATAAATAAATAAATAAAATGAGTGATGAACAAATAAACAAATAACCCAATAAATAAGAGGAGCAAAACTGAGCCAGTGTGCGTACAGCAGACAGTAAGCATAGCGCAAAGTACAGGACGCTACGCAGAAAGGGGAAGCGAGTTCAGGATCCTAACAGCCTGGAGTACGAAGCTGTTGTTGAGTCTGGTGGTGCGGGAGCGCAGGCTCCTATACCTCTTCCCAGAGGGCAGAAGCTCAAACAAAGAGTGAGCGGGGTGACTCACATCACTCACAATCGTGGTCGCCTTGCGGGTGAGATGGGAGATGTAAATGTCTTTCAAGGAGGGGAGTCAAGCACCAATAATCTTACCAGCCGTGTTCACTATGCGCTGCAGGGCCTTCAAGTTGTAGTCAGTGCAGCCGCCACCCCAAACAGCAATACAGCTGGAGAGGACGCTCTCAATGGTGCCACGGTAAAACGTAGTCATGACGGCCGGAGGAGCGCTCGCTCGCCTGAGTTTCCGCAGGAAGTACAGGCGGCGCTGGGCTTCGCCAGTGATGCGGTGTTGGTGGACCAGGAGAGATCCTCACTGATGTGCACCCCCAGGAACCTGGCGCTGCTCACTCTCTCCACCACAGCACCGTCGATGGTCAGCGGCAGGTGTTGGGTGTGACCCTTCCGGAAGTCAACAACAACCTCCTTGGTCTTGTCGACGTTCAGCAGGAGGTTGTTGTCTATCAAATTGCTCGACCAAACTTGAATTCACAATCATATTTTATGGAACCCTGTTATTTTCATGATCTGACTTGTCGGTGAAAATGACGCTGATGATTCAAATGACTATTTTTAGATTCAAGTTTTTACTATTCAGTGCTTTACATTTAAAAAAATAGTTCAATTATATGAAAATCCCCCTTCTAAATGTAACAAAGCAGGCATTGTAAATTAGATGAACTCAGCTTTATTCCAGGCTTGGTGGACCCAGTCAGAGTCAAGCAAAAGCAATACAAACCATAACTGCTAGTTTACTCTCTCTCAGACAGATAGATGCTAGAAATTGTGTGAAAGTGACGTATGGTGTGTGGCTGCTTCATACACGCTAAGAGATGTAAGACTGCAGTAAAAAGGACCATGTAATGGATTTCTTCATTGGGAATATAAGAGACCCAGCCCTCCTCCTGTGCCTAACATCTTAGCGTGCATTGATTGGTTGCATTGCAGGGATTCTCTGTCATGCAACTACAAATATGTGCTTGTCTACAAGACAGCATGCAGCTAACAGCAAACAGCCACAAGCACAAAAAAGGACTGACTCATATGAATGCTCTGCTTTGTGTTGGTGTTCCAATAATGGCTATGCCTCTGCTTGGATTTTGATGGAACCTCTGACTCCCTGAGTGTACAGTATGTGCTAATTAAACCAAAGACTTATAGAAGTAAAGAGAACAAGAGATGCGTTGCTGTGTGGAAGGTTTTTCCGAGTCGTGGCCTGATGACGGACAGTAAGGGACACAATGGGTTCAGGCGGATGTTCAACGGCGAGAGCTGAGGCTTGTTCTTGATGTCATCATGGTGCTGCCGCCGCTGCTCATTCGGGACATGTTGCCATAGCCTCCCATACCAGTGCTTCCACCCATGGACATGCCCATGCCAACTCCCATGCCACCTCCTATGCCACCTCCCATGCCACCTCCCATGCCACTTCCCATGCCACCTCCCATGCCACCTCCCATGCCTCCTGAACCTGGTGATGGCAATGGGACAAATGAAACAGAAAGAATGTAAATGTGCCATGACACACAAGGAAAACTACATTACTTCATTTCCAACTTGTCTTCAAACGTCATGTTTTGAATCAACAAATAACTTGAAAATATCATAAGGAAAATTAAAAAAAATCTAATTCTTTTAAATTCAGCAATTGTATCAGTATTCCATATCAAGCACACAACAAAAGAAAAAAAAATGCACCAGGAAATACCTAATACTCTTGGATATGAGAGGACATTCATTTGATGCCTAGGTGCATCATCGTTGACATTATAATTCAAAACCAATTACCATTAGCATGTTTACTTTTATTTATAAGGGCTCATGTTCAAAACTCTGGCTTCAGTGTGATTCTTGAAAATGAAAGAATTGAACATCAATACTCACTGAAGCCTCCGCTGGATGACTGTATGTGGATGGTTGCATCTACATTGCCAATTCTGCAAAGAAGTTAATAAAACAACCTCAGGTGCTGCACACTAATAATGGACTGCATTCATATGAAACAAGTCAAAACAAGTACCTTTGCTCCTCGCCTTCCAGCAGTTTCCTGTAGGTGGCGATCTCAATGTCAAGCGTCAGTTTGAGATTCATGAGTTCCTGGTACTCGCGGACCTGGCGGGCCATGTCCTGCTTGGCTCTTTGCAGAGCATCTTCCAAATCCTTGATTCGGGCCTTGGCGTCCCGTACGGCCAGCTCGCCACGCTCCTCGGCCTCAGCGATCTGAGTCTCCAGGTTGGCACGCTGCAAATAGAAAAATAGCCACCATATGTTCAAGAAAAGAGTTGAAAAATAAAACTTCACCCAGAAGTAAACTTGAATCGAAAATGTATACCTGTCCCTTGACTGCGTCAATCTCATTCTGGAGACGACTAATCATACGATTGAGTTCTGCGATCTCGTTCTTGGTGTTGCGCAGGTCATCTCCATATTGGCCAGCAGAGGCCTCCATGTCCTTGTACTGGAAGGACAAGAGTGGAAATCTTACAGCCATTGACATGGTGTTTTTTGACAGAAGGCTAAAACAAGAAATATGGAATTTCAATTTCCTGCATTGGTTTGGAAGTTGTTAACCACTCATAATGTTCTTTACTGCCAAATGGCACATTATGGACCCAAACCTTGGATTTAATTTTTGGTTGGACAATTATTTTTTTTTGTGAACATCTTCACCTGCGGTATCTACTCTTCCAATCCCGAGTAATATCTGATCCAGTATAATTTATCAACTGGAAGGGAAGAGTCTTATTGCTTGGCCTAGGCAGAGGTCTGCATTTGACATTGCATTCACTAGCTACCTTCTGCTGGTACCATTCCTCTGTGGATAGACGGTTTTGGTTGGCGATGTCCTCGTATTGAGCCTTCACTTCTGCGATGATGGAATCCATGTCCAGGTTACGGCTGTTGTCCATCTCCACAATGACTGATGTGTCCTTGATCTGGCTCTGGAGTTCACGCAGCTCCTGTGAATATGCAAAACAAATTTGACATTTAGGTTAGTGAAGTTCAGCTGGTCAAGGTTAACTTAAAGGTTGTGACAGAATCCCTCCCTGTTGCCACACCAAAGGGAAATGAGTCCTTATTTCCTAGACTCATTAGCCCAACTGAATCGAGTTTGTTTTACGTACAGCATCATAGATAGCTCTGAGGAAGTTGATCTCATCCTGAAGAGCATCGACCCTTGCCTCCAGATCAAGCTTATTTAAGTAGGCACCATCAACATCCTGTATGAAGATGAGGTGATGAGAGAGACAAAGTGATACCCAAGGTAAATGTTTTTAACATGTACAGTTTCCATTTTAAGATGTACTTTTAAGAATCATCCACCTTCTTAAGGAGAACAAATTCATTCTCCACTCCGGCACGCCTGTTGATTTCATCCTCATATCTGAAACAGTGAAAGCAAGGTATTTAATAATTGGCTGTGGTTATCAAATACTGTTCAGACACAAACAAATTAGACGCACTTGTTCTTGAAGTCCTCCACCATGTTCTGCATGTTCTTCAGCTCTGCCTCCAGTTTCATTTTCTCATTGCCAAGTCCATCAAGCTGTCTGCGCAGGTTGGCAATGTAGGCCTCGAACATAGCGTCAATATTGGAGCGGGTAGTGGTCTGCTCCTGCAGAAGATTCCATTTGGTCTCCAGCATTTTGTTCTGCTGCTCCAGGAAGCGCACCTAATGGAAAAGATGAATACACTCTTAGTAGGGTAGGGGGTGGCATTTCTTTATGGCGTGCAAATAGTGTTTCGGACGGAAAATTCCAAGGCCTTTTAATATAATTATATGGTTGTCACTGGGATTTAGAATAATCGTCGGTGCACCCTCGCATACCACCCAGTTAAATTGTAGTGGACGCGTAATGAGATCAATTGAGCGTGTCGGATGATCTGAATAAACATGTTTGAACATTTTGCTCCTGGGAGCATGAACATGAAATGAACGTGCCCCGATGAGGTTGAAGCCCATCCCTTCATTTTGGCCTCCACACCTCATTTAGCCACTCCCTTATGCATTTATGCTTTATGGGCCTCAGGGCTGCGCACTTTTATCGAGTGCCCATCCTTGAGGATTCCTGAAAAGAAAAAAAAAAGTCTAGTATTGTAGCGGTGATTACTGATATTTTCCCTGATAGACTCCAGCCACCCGTGTCCTGAACTGATACCGAACTAATTTATTCCTGATGAGTGCATCATTTTCTACATATGTGAATCCAACAAGTTAAATCCACATCAGCTTAAACCTTCACTTTTACATGAATTTTAGTAGTTACAGATCAGGTGTGCCGCTTCACTCTGAGGGCCTCGAGTCCAATCACCAGTAACATGATCTCCCTTGACTTTAAAACTATCGGACATTGGATATGACCACTATAATGTTTCTGCCTCTCACTGTCAGGCAGATGGCAGGGGACCACCTATGGTCATAGAACATTAAATGGAAGTGGCCTTCTTGCCAGCTTCAACTTTGAGATAAGCAGTTTTGAGTTAAGAGTATGTAGTCGTTAACATAGTTTAGATATCCCCACATTCTGGTCATTATATAAAGAGGCGGCACTTCAGAATAAAGTAATTTTTTTTTTTTTAAAGTAAAGTTTTGCACAAACCCACAAATGTCAAGTTATGAGGGTTTCTCCCCGAATGACTCTCAAACATCAAAGAACCACTTACTTTGTCAATAAAGCTGGCAAAGCGGTTGTTCAGACCCATGATCTGGTCTTTTTCTTGTGTTCGGACCATCTGGATACTGGGATCGATGCTAATGTCCATGGGGGTCAGCAGGCTCTGGTTGACTTGGACGTTTGCAATAGCTGGAATACCTCCACCAAAACCAGCGCCATAACCAAGACCACTACCCATCCCAAAACCAGCTCCACTGATCCCATAACCAGCTCCACTTCCAGCAGCTATGGAATAACTACCAAAACCGCCACCCATACCACCACCACCACCACCACCACCACTACCACGCATGCTTGATCTAAGAATAGTGCTACTTGAGGAAGCTATTGGGACTGACCTATAACTAACTGCAGATCGTGAGGTGAATCCACCACCGCCACCGCTACCATACGTGCCAAAATTACTTCCGCCGCCAGTCCCATAGCTGGTCCTCACAGTTTTAATGCTACGCGTGCTCGTCATTTTGAAGAAAAGGAGTAACAGAGAAAAGGAGGAGCTGAGAGAGAGAGACTTGGCAGAGCAGAGGAGTCCACTAAGAGGAGAGTCGTCCCTCTAAGTACCTGTTTCTTGTGCCTGATGGCTTTTTAAGAACCTCCAACAATGGGGGGGGGGGGGGGGGGGTTACCGACAGAGCTCCGCCTTCTCTGCACCTCCCAACCGTGCTCCAATCACAAGGAATGTGGAGGTCGCACCTGCAGTAAGGCCCACTTTCATGGATATATTTGGGCTGTCAAACAAGCAACTGTGCCACTCTTGTAAAAGGAGCTGTCTTGACACACCTAGCTAGATAAAGAACCTGCAATTGTACTACATTAAGAAAATCATGCAAAATGGGCAATATTGTTGTCCCATCTTGTCCCCTGCATGATTTGCTTGGCGTACTTTTTTTTTTGTGTGTTGACAAATACTGGACACTCTCGCCTGCCTTGGGCTTTGTCATGACTTTTATATACTTTTAGTTATACTGTTTTTAAAACACCTTTTTTGTAGTCATACTATAAGTAGAGGGTGCAATAACATATTGTTATCATACACGTTCCTCGTGAATAATTAAACAGAATAGAAAATGGTTGGATAGATCCTTTAATACTGTATATTGTTTATCATCCCTCGAGGGGAAAGTAGATTTTACTCTTCTGTTGCATGCTACACATGAACAGATCACACACATGCAAGGTGAGATGACAGAGGGAAAGGGTGTACAAACAGTTCTGTGCAGAGTGCCTCTCAAGAGCTCCGCAACAGTAGTCAGGAAGTAGACTCGCATTTCCCCAACAACTGCCTTTATTCTTATTTGCATCAAAACTCCAATTGCAATCTTCTGGTTTAAACAAACTAGGTATCAATGAATTTCTCATTGTAGAATCAAACCCAAAATTTCCATACATTGCTAAGAAAATCAAATACATTTATAAGCCTGCTTTTAGTTTTCATTATCAATAGATAAGGAGGACTCTAGATATATTTCAATAGCAGGTCACCACAAATAGTTTTTATTTAGTAGTTTGTAAATTATGTAATTTTACGCATAACCTAACATCAGAGGTAAAAAGAAGACGAGAGTTCCTGTTTCTACGTGTTGCAACGCATCACATTCACCCTAGATGAGGTGTTGCCTTCAGAGTCTCTCTTTTGCAAATAGGCCTCCTTAAAAGTGCTGGAGGGCAAGTCACACCCTGCAAGATTTTCCGTGACTTCTCGTTTTATATCCAGAATGCTCTCATTGAAAGTTTTCACACATTGATTCAATTTTGTGATAAAATATACGTGTTCATATGCATTGCTCATGAGTAATTTTGCACTGTTAGTGAAGAATACTAAAAAAAAAACAAAGAAAATGAAAAGAAAAGAATCGTCTGCACTCGGATCATAAAATTGTCTAAATCTGGAAGCTTTTGCACTTGTCCTTAAAATAAGCTAATTCACTTGTTTCACACAACTTTGAAAATTCATACAAGCATTTAACTGCAACGCTTAAAAGGTCATTAAGCTCGTTCAAAGCTGTTAGGTACACGTTGCATAGGTATGCATTTACATACAAAAACAATGCACGTGATGACAGAGCAGACATGCTCATGTCATTGTTACAAACATTTAAAAACAATCAATGAAGAAAATTGTTTTTGTGTCAATGTCAAAATGCCTATTGACTTGTCTTTTTTTACAATGCGGAATCCAATATAGCTGGAACCATATGAGTAATATCTCAAGCTGTCCTGTTTGCACATGTAGTGGAATGTTTGCAGGCTAATGTTCGTCTTTGTGAGAACTGTTATAGAGACGGGAGTATACGCTGATGTAGTGAATCTTGGCAAACCGATACAATAAGCATGGACTGAATCTATCGGGTGAATGTGTTTTCTGCTGCCTTACCTTGCCAACTGACCTAATAGTTAAGATGTTTATTTGACATGTACTCAAGCAATTTCCCATCTTTCTTAGAACTGGGGGTTGTTTTTCACAACACAATAAGGGTTTTTCTGTGGGATACAAATGCAATTCTATTGGCAATGAGTAAGCTTGTCTTGACTATCACGAACTCAAAGATTGTAAACCACACCCTTGACCACAGTTGCCAAGAGCAAAATGGCAAAGCTGAACATGCAGAGCAGAATTATGAGCCTAGCTCAAATATTTCTTTGGTTCTTTTATTTCAACATGTTTAAAAGTGAATGGGTGGGGAAAGACATTTGGGAATTCATTTTCCCATCCTTATACTTTTTGCCCCACAAATGTTGCAAATTGAAATTCTTTTTTTAGGGCACCAGTAAGTTCTAGTCCCATAGAATTGTCATTACTTTTGTACCCGCTACTTTTGTGCTCTATAATAATAATAATAATAATAATAATAATAATAATAATAATAATAATAATAATAATAATAATAATAATAATAATAATAATAATAATAATAATGTAATTGCTTTAGGAACATGCTTTCTGAAAATGTGCACTAAATGCTTAATGACGCTAGTTCTGTTCTCTCTAAACTCCTGCCACCACTCCCTGTCCTTTCTCTACGACGTGGTGCAGCAGAATTAATAGACTAGGACTCACAAATAATGCCTGGCAACAAATGTCGCAATGCAATACAGAAATGAATTTGATTATATTTGTTGCGATGCAACAAATATTTTTGTTGTGAACTAGTAGAGTAATCTGGGGGATGTTTCAAAGGTGCTGGAAACTACAAAGGTAGACACTACAAGAGTAGTTTTCATTGCAACAGTTTATGTTTGACGCATTGCAAGCTATGTTGCACAATGGGTAAAAATGGGTAGCGGCCCCCTCAGGCGATCTGACTAGTAGGCTGTGTCACCCTATAAATCATGGGAACTTTCTGCATTTAAAGAAGAGGGATCTTATTTATTAAGCCATTGGTACAGTAGTGCCATGCCTCTGCCTGCTCAGAACCGCTGCATGAGACAACTTGCTTCATGTTCACTTGTTATATAACACTCACTCCAGCTGCCTGGGGCCTCGCTTTTTTCCCTCAAAACTAGAGCCACGTCTGCAAAGAGACAAGCTACGTACCTATCTCTTTACGTGTGCATTGTACCGCTTAAGGTTTGATTTTTTTTTTTTCAAATGAAACATTACTGGATTAAATTATTCTATACTTGATCTGCAAATGACATTTTGGTAAAGGCTTCAGTTTCTGCAGCCACATTCTGTTGCGAATGTTTGTGACTCTTGCAGCCTTCATTTGTGTCTTCACTAAGTGAACGACGAGCTTTATTGGCTTGAGATAAAGTGACCATTGGCCATTGCACAATAGTGCATTTCTTTTCCTTAGAATTTTTGAGAGTTTCTTTCTCAGTTTGATAGGGTCATTATTGTTACATCAGCTCCGCTAGTAACATTTTATTGTTTATTTATTGTGTATTTGTGTATGAGTTTGAACAGGGAGAGAAGCATTGTGAAATTGGGGTGAGAATGTATGCCTCACAGTCAGGAGATCCCAGTTTGAATTTTTAAATCAACATTCCTGCATGAAGTTTCAATGTTCTTCCTATAGGTGAGATTTCTCTAGGCATACATCTTCACCCCAAAACCATCCATGGTAGGTCCGTCTAAATTGTCCATAGGTGTGAATGGTGGCTTGTTTATACCTATTCTTTGATTGAATGGTGACCAGTCCAGGGTATACTCCACCTAAAATTGTCCATAGGTGTGAATGGTGGCTTGTTTATACCTACTCTTTGATTGAATGGTGACCAGTCCAGAGTGTAATCCACCTAAAGTCATCTGTAGTGAACAAGCATGACATAAAATTAATGGATGGGTGAGAAGATTATAGGGTCAAGCAGAAGTATAGGTTCAAAATTGCAACAAAAATTGCACGATCCACTTGTAATGTCCAGCCCCTTTCACCTCCAACCTGCAATACTTAATTTAGTTTGCACCTTTTTGTAAACCCCCTATATTTGCATCCACAATGGTGACTCCTGATTGTAGATTTTGAAAAGGATCCAGCCATCATTCACTTGTTGTCTTTGTAAGAAATGCAGTTGTCGTTTGATGGCTTCTTTATTTTTATTGACGACTGCACAGTGGTAGTTCCAAAAACCTCCAAATGTCACACGTTTCAAAAGTGATGGTTCAACAATCTCTTGTGAGCCACTTGTCTAATCATGTTTGAGAACCCAAAAAGGAGGTTCTCATTCCCACCTACACACAAAAGATTTTCACCACTCTTAAAGTCTCGGAGTCATTGCTGTGCAATGACATTCTGATCTCCACACCTTTTTTGAATTGTCTACACTGTTTGTACTATGTGTCCTCTCTGCATCCATTGCAGCCTGGTCATCCTGGAAGAGGGACCCTCCCATCTGTGGTCTCTTCTCAAGGTTTCTCATTTCCCCTAGCTGGAGTTTTGAGTTTTTCCTTGCCCTCTTGGGAGTTTAAGATCAGGGGATGTTTGAGAATATTTGTCATTTTTCACATGTCCTGAGTGTTGTTAGTCACCTAAATGTTGAACAGAGGCTGTGATGTACCGAAGTCAAATTCCTTGTTTGGCACGCTCAAACATGGCGAATAAAAACTCTTGAATCTTGAATCTTTTAACAACTTTCACTTGTTTTTTTTTTTTACTTCTCATTTGAATGGTGTTGCATTACTGATTTAAAGTCATCCTGGATTTCCACTCAACCTTAGCACTAGGTAGGGCTTGGTTTTAGGGGCCACTATTAGGCCAGAACTGTCACTGAAGAATGCAAACCACCTCGAGGTAAAACCACACCTGCAAGCTTAGCAGAAATGAACACAATCAAAATCTCCTTCATTCACATTCTCTTAATCTTACCCCATTTGACATGTTTTCTTATGTCTGTGAGCTGTAACTAAAGCTACAGAAACACCAATTGAGTTTAAAAAGAGAAAATAAAGTACATGTTAATGATAATATCATGTTAATGCTCTTAACTGCAGTAGAGTGGTACAGGTTTTTAAACACGTACTTACTCATATCCATATATCCATACTGCTTGTCCCCACAGGGGTTGCGAGCGTGCTGGAGCCTATCCCAGCAGTCATCAGGACAACCAAATTAACCGCTTGCCAGCGGTGCCAGGGCACACAGAGACGAACACTCGCACTTACACTTACGGTTAATTTGAAGTCCTTGCATGTTTTTGGGATGTGGCAGGAACCCGGAGTACTCGGAGAAAACCCACGCAGGCACGGGGTGAACATGCAAACTCCACACAGGGAGGGCCAGAGGTGGAATTGAACCCACAACCTCTGAACTCTGAGGTGGACGAGCTAACCAGTGTGCCACAGTGTCACGCCCACTTTAGTTATTTGTTTATTTTAATTATTGTAGTGATTTTATGTCCAGGCCGAGTAGACCAATATTCAGAAAACCGGCAAGGGATCAGAGTAAAACTTCTACCGCATCGAGAGGAGACAGACGAGGTGGCTCGGGGATGAGCTTTGCAAAGTAGCTGCAGAGAGGGGCCTCTCTGCTAAGGATACTGCCCCCGCGACCTAACCCCACATAAGCAGTAGAAGACGGAGAAGATGGATGGATAAAATACCTTAAACTTTGAATTCTGCCATGCAACAAATGGTCATGCAAATGCAAGAAATGTTACTGAAGCAACAACTCAATGTATTTCCAGTTGGGACGTTTCAATAATAAAGAATACTAATATGTGTGCATTTTTATGAGGAGGGGGGTGAAAAATACAAACCAAAAAACACAGCAACGTATTTTCTTTTTTTCTGTACAAAACACTACACTGTCACTATCATTCTTGTACCACTTCAAAAGCATATTGCAGGCCCTGACTACCACCAAATGTAGTCGTCTCCTCCTGTGACTTTTTTATACGCGCTGAGCAATCATGCTGTCTTGTCTCGACCTGCTTTTTGCAAGCAGCGGCGTAAAGAACACGAGCATTGCCCAGAGGCACTCATCAGTGAAGAACGTACACTGTAAGAGGAGATCTTATTTGGCGAGTGACTTTTGAAACAAACCAAGCACCTTATAAGGATATTTTCCTTCTCCATCATTCCATTTTCTACTGCTTATCGGGTTTTGGTTCACGGGAAGCTGCAAGTATAAAAAGCAGACTTCACCCTGGATTGGTTACCAGCCAGTCACAGGACACACATTCTCGTTCATTCATCGGGTGTGGCCATATGCGGCTCGCAGGCCACAAATTGCCCATGACTGCAGTCCATGATCCAGTCATTCGTTACTAGCTTGTTTGTTTTACAACTACGTATGCTACGTTGGAATTTAGCCTGAGCAGAAAACATGGGTGGATAGGTAATATATGATTGCATTTGTTACCTATCCACCCATCCATTTTCTACAACGCTTGTATTAAAGCTCTATAAAATAACAGTCTAGATTTACCACACTGCCAAATTCACATGACATGGATTTAGAGGTGTCATGTTGTTTCTCGGCTTCGCCATTTCCACAATGTTTAAAGTATAGGCCAAGTGAAGATTTTGTCAAGTGGCTGTTGCATTCATCCAAGACAAGGCCTTTGGATGCATTGTTTCTCATTTTTATAACCATTACCAATTTCTCTCATAGTTCGCTATCTAGCCATGATAATATACTCAGATTGTTATAAAATCTTTACACTGTGGGGTTTCTGTGGAAAATATTGATCAAAGATGTTGCGTTTTGGATATAGTCGCATGCGATACATTGCATTGCATAGTTGCAAGCTTCGTCGCAATTTGGCACCCGCAATTGTCGTTGTTGCGACTTTCCTATACGCCTGGGTCTAATTACACCAATCCAAATAAATGTTGATTTTTCAAGAATGACAACATTACTGGTTCTTGGAATTCTTAATTATAGTTGCAAAAAACTTCTAATCTGGTTACACTATGTAGACTGTTTGTTGTGTACAATGACAATAAAGGCTTTCTGTCTACCTATATTTTTTCCACCTCACTAGGTTTTGTGACAAATGTGCAAACAAAGAGCAATTACTTGTTTTATGGCATTGTTTAATTCACAATTTAGTGTCCCTTAATTCTGTTTTACCTAAATTACCTAAGTGCCTGAACATTTCGCACACTTCTTTTTAGCATATTATACATACAATGCAATAGACTAGCGTACAGCTCATTTACAATGACTAACTATTTTGGTGTTTCCGTGTCTGTGTCACTTTAAATCCATTCTAATATATTCCAGTTACACCTAAAATAGGTGAACCGGACTTATAACGATTCAGAATTCCTTTATTTATGGGTCTAGGCGGATAAGATGTTGTGATTCACTTTATCTTCTTCTGGAAAGCAGAATTACATTGAAGTACATTCAAGCCTTGACATGCTCTACTCCACCCTTGACGACATTCTTCTTTAAAGGTCTTCGTCTTTTTGCAATTACATATGCAATTATATATTTTAGGGTTAAACTTCTCCAAGGGTAATCTCTTTCTTCACTTTTTGCCAACGTTAATCAAGCGAAATGTAATTGTATATTTGCCAAGCCTTCATTATAAAAAAACAAATCAGTGTTGATTGGCACTGGTACAAAGGCATTCCTTTAACATTATGTTGAATTTGCTGTGGTTTCACTGCAGCATATAAAGAAGCGTTACATTTTTTTTGGAGTAACTATATTCAACACCAATGCACACTTTAACCACAATAACAACACCATTTTTAGATGAAGAAAGCTCTCAGAAAGTTGTTAGACTGACAAACAAACACACACACACACACACACACACTCATACGCACACACACAAACAAATACCTCATCATGCCTAATGTCGACAGGGGTTTTGCAAGTGTACCAAATGTCATGTCCAGGCATTGTGTATAACTTCTCATCCGACTGAGGTGAAGGACAGAACTCAGACAGAACTCCAGTTTCATGGTAAGATGCTGCCCCCTAGTCGTCATGCGTCACTTGAAATTGAATAAAAGTGAAAATAGAAATGAATGAATATACATATATGTAAGAAAATATAATAAATAAATAATTAAATAAATAAATAACCAAGATCAATGTGAAAATAAACACATAAATAAATATATAAATACAATTAAACATCAATGTATTTGAGTTACACACACACGCACACACACACACATTTTGCATGAGCAGCGATTTAGTGCAGTATGTGTACTAATTATCTTTCAGCAAACTCATTTTCAGTGTCAATGTTTCAATACATATTTTATGACAATGACAAATTTTATTTCCACTGGGAAAATTTAGCACCATTGTTCTTGCTCCATAACAACACAACATTGGTATCCCTGCAGGTGCACATGCAAGTTGTTGCTAATTCAAATGTGGTCCTACCATTTGCAGTTTAGTGTGTGTGCATTTGAAAGACTTTACTAGTTTGTTTACCCCTTGGAGAAAATAAATAAAACGCAAATTAATCAGATTCACTGCTCCAACGTGTTTTGTAAGAATTTCTCTCATGGTGGAATCAGTCATTATGGACTGATGGCTTTTACTACAGTTTGGCAAACACAACGTGGACTTTGTATCTTTATCGCACCGACCGCTTTGAGTTTCTTTTATAGAGGCTACGCTAAAGAAAAAAAGCAACAAAGCCAAAGAAAGATAAATGTACAGCCATAAGGTGGTTCCTCAGCAGCCACTCCGGCCTCTTCGTAAGAATCCTCCTGTAAATGCCAAGAGTGGCGCTGTGACCTGTAAACTAAAGCAGTGTTTTGGACTGTGCAGATTTTCCTTTCAGTATTTGGAGCCTAAGAGCTCAACTTTGCTATTTTGACATAAACATGTTCTATATTTGTCAGGCTTGAACTGGAGCCTAAAAACCTCTCTTTATTCCCTTTAAATTCAACGCACGAGAGTCATGTGGTCTACATGGTAGAATAACTCACTGGAGTACAACCATGAAATTGCCGTGTGCAAAGTAGTGCAATGCAAGAAATTCAAGAAGATATCCACTTGTGGATTATGGCACTGGTCTCTCAGTGCACCAGTGTAGACGAGATGGGGCGCTGCTAACCTCAACTTGGGACTTTGTGAATCGGTGGGGAGAATACTTCAGAGACCTCATCAATTCCACTGACACACCTTCCTTTGAGGAAGCAGAGTCTGGGGAGTCTAGCAAGGTGGGCAATCCTATCTGAGGTTTAAGTCACCAAGTTGGTTAAAAAAAATTCTGTGGGACAATGGGTGCCTCTATATTGGCAGACCAGGGTGGTGGTCCCCCTTTTGGAGAAGAGGATCTGTCTGGAAGCAGACTCTTATGGGTGGGTGGGTGGTTGGATGGATGGATGGATGGATGGATGGATGGATGGATGGATGGATGGATGGATGGATGGATGGATGGATGGATGGATGGATGGATGGATGGATGGAGCAATCTGTGAGTAGTTGAAATGGAAACCAACACAACATGTTGAGATTTTTTTTTTATTTGGTGTGGTAGCAAAAACAGCACCTCAGGACTACATTATGATGTGGGCACTCTCCTGGGAGGTCAAACGGTTACAGGACACGCATGGGGAAGACATGCACTACCTACAGTAGCAATTGTTTTTTTAGACATTAGTTAGATCATGGACACTTCAGCACATTCACATTCCTTCGACAGCTCCACCGTTCACTAGAGGGGGAGCAGTCCTCAGTGAGTAGCTGTTGCGTATATTCAAATTTCGGATTTACCTTCACTTTAACATCACTTTCCGAGACAACACTCAAGTATCACACATACGAAATAGATTCTTTGGTCCCTTTCAGGTAATTGGTAGCGAAAGGATACTTTATTGCTTGTTTTTTTTTAAGGCTCTATGGTAGAGTGACTGGCAAGCGTCAGACATGTTAATTACAAAAAGTTAGGTGGGAGTTGAAATGTAAGTGTAAAAACTACCAGAGAAGGGAGCTCAAAGCACTCTGAGTTGCGTTAAAACCACACTAGCTCAATCCTCAATGACCTCGGAGGACTCAGACACCACTTTGCCATCCCTGGTCTCGATCATCTTGATCACCATGTTCTTCTTGGTTTGGGTGTTGACGCCGCTGCCGCCGCTGAAGTTGGTGGTGCCGTAGCTGCCGCTGCCGTAGCTGCCGCTGCCGTAGCCGCCGCTGTAGCCGCTGCCGTAGCCGCTGCCGTAGCCGCCGCTGCTGTAGCCGCCGGCACTGCTATAGCCGCTGCTGTAACCGCTTGAGTAGACGTTCTGTCTCGTGTCTATGCAGCTGATTGGGTTTGCTGTGGAAACATACACTCAGAGGGTTGAAAGGCCTGTTTGCTGGCCAAAACATTATCAGAAGTTTTGCACTACATTTACAACCTGCTCCATGAAATTCTATTCGTTTATTCCCAAATGTCTACCTTCTTAATTTTGCGGCCTTTCTCTTGGCTACGCTGCTTCCAAGATATGTGTGTAGAAGTGTTTCCAATCACATTTCAAATGTGCCACACAGGGCCGGTGGCAACTTTCTGTCCTCAAATTTGTAGTTAGAAAACAAATACAGGCAAGATTGACTAGCAAGACAACAATTCAGTTTTCTGCTGAAAGGGTGGAAATAAACCACTTAAACTTTAAAGAAAATTTAACTTCAACTACTAATTTTAAACAGAGAATCTATTTTGTATGACTGATACATATATCTGATTGTATGTCTGAACTTCGGGCATGTTTGTTTGAGTCTGCCCTGTGAATGCTTTCTCTGTAAATAGCCATGGAATTACACACAGTACTGTAAATACAAAATTATGCAAAATACGCAAATATTGCATAACCCCACTGAGCATAGGATTCACCAATTTGTTTCCCTATCAAGCAACACTTACTGGTTTGTTTGGAGATGCTGATGGATTTGATGCCATTTGCCAGTCTGTCCTCCTCGCCCTCCAGCAGCTTCCTGTAGGTGGCGATCTCGATGTCCAGAGCCAACTTGACGTTCATCAGGTCCTGGTACTCGCGGATCTGGCGGGCCATGTCTTGCTTGGCTCTCTGCAGGGCATCCTCCAAGTCTTGGATGCGGGACTTGGCATCCTTAATAGCCAGCTCGCCGCGCTCCTCGGCCTCGGCAATCTGAGCCTCCAGATTGGCACGCTGGGAGAGGGTCAGAACAATGACGTTGAATATACTTCTGATCACTTGCTTTATTTGCAAAAGATTCATCCATACCTGTCCTTTAACGCAATCAATCTCGGACGTCAGCCTCTGGATCATGCGATTGAGGTCGGCAATCTCTGTCCTGGTAGCCCTCAGGTCATCTCCATATCTGCTGGCGGATGTCTGCATCTCCTCAAACTAAACGGACAAAAACAAGGGTGGCTCTGGATGAGTGTAGTTGACCAAACACACCCTATGTTAATTCACATACTAATGAAATATGATGAAAACGGCCAAAACGTAAATTTTTACCTTGGTCTTGTACCATGTCTCTGCCTCAGCCCGGGTGCGGTTGGCGATGTCCTCGTACTGAGCCTTCACCTCTGCTACGATGCTGTCCATGTCCAGGTTACGGCTGTTGTCCATCTCCACAATGACTGATGTGTCCTTGATCTGGCTCTGGAGCTCACGCAGCTCCTAGACAAGGACAACAACAAAAATAAATGTTTAGCAATACCATCCTGAGGAATGGCATTTAACGCTGCAGATGTAAGAAAAGCAATGCAATAAGTAGAAATATCAGCAAATGGCAAGCGCATAAAGATGCAGCCCTCTTTTTGTATCCATACCTCCTCATAGATGGACCTGAGGAAGTTGATCTCGTCTGTCAGACTTTCCAGCTTGGCCTCCAGCTCAACCTTATTCATGTAGGCCTCATCAACATCCTACAGAAAATACAAGACTGTATTCAGTTTGGACACTGAAGCAATATTTCAAACAACCCATTGTTATGGGAGAATTGCAGGAAGGGATTTCATGACCAAAAAAAAAAAGAGTAACAGTGGAATTAAATGAAAGACAATGAATGTTGCATATTTTTACACAATTACCATACTAGTCCTGCATATAATTGAATGCAACATTTTTTTTTTTATACACTTATTTGAATTTGATGACAAGGAAAAATATATTATTTTCAGTTGACAACAATGGCTCCATTACAGTCATTTGAAAAGTGCCTCAAGTCAACTTTTGTTGCTGTGTGATACAGAAAATGTAAAGGAATTGAATCAAACTGACCTTCTTGATGAGGACGAAGTCGTTCTCACACTCTGTACGCTTGTTGATCTCATCTTCATACCTGCCAGACAAAAGGAGAGCTTAGTATGCCACGTGGTTCACGAGTTATACACAAGTATAACACTAGGAGGTGCAAGTAATCTATCCCACCAGTCCGCTGAATTAGTCTGGTTTGTGGAAACAAATGAATACCAGCAACACATTGTGTTGGTATTGGAGAAATGTACAGGCCTGCACGCTGCGGCTGTGCAATATACAGCCATGTAGAAATGAATGCTTTATTGATTTATCTGTGGAGGCACTCACTTGTTCTTGAAGTCCTCTACCAGGCCCTGCATGTTGTGCAGGTCAGCCTCCAGCTTCATCTTGTCGTTGCCCAGGCTGTCAAGCTGTCTGCGCAGATTGGTGATGTAGGCCTCAAACATGGCGTCGATGTTGGAGCGCGTGGTGGTCTGGCCCTGCAGCAGGTTCCACTTGGTCTCCAGCATTTTGTTCTGCTGCTCCAGGAAGCGCACCTGAGGGAGAGGTGGTGGTGGGTTAGGGTTAGACATAATGAATGAAGCAACATGAGCTAATAATTAATGACAGTGTGCATGCACTGTTTGTTTGTATAGACACACATACTGTTTTGTTTCTTCTTTCTCCTCTATTTATTTTTATGGGTGAGACAGGCTTAAAATACATGTGTTCGAAAAATGTGATTGAGTAGCCTTAAAAAAGTTTACAGTCATAGATAATGACAACTGCTTTCAATCTCTTTTTTTCTATGACTAAAAATGGGACTCAGGTTTGAATCGAATATTTTTACAGATACCACTAATATTATGAATACTCCTGTCACCTTTTAACATCCATCAAACTCGCCATGCCTCCTGTTCCCCTTCTATAGTCTTTGTTGATCTTATCTGTCTTGGGAGCTTTGCAGGTTGCCTTTTTAGAGAGGAAGGCCTGACGTAGTGCATGCATCCCGTCAGAGGATGAGGGGAGGGGGGAAGAGTGGGGATCGGGGTGATGTTAATCTGTCTGGAAAAATTTGGTGATGGAGGAACACAGTGAGTTAACCTATCAGCCTTGTGCCTTCCTGTTTTTGTAAATGAAGCCTTTTGCAGGCAAATGAAAGGAGAGGCAACGGATGGTGGGTTTGAGCAAAATTTCATCTGTAGTTAGAGAGCGAGCGAGAGAGAGAGAGCGAGAGAGAGCGAGAGAGAGTGAGAGAGATGAGTAAATATTTAACTAAACTAAAGGTGTGCCCGAACTGGTTGGGATTAGGATCCATACGGTAATCTAATTTGTAGACATGAGAGTTTTAGGCCTTCAATTTAACTTTTTGGACTGACTAATAAAGATGGTAAGTTTTTTTGTTGCATTATGCAGCTTCACAGCTGCTGTTGATCAGAACATGAAACCTGCAGGGCTTTTTAAATATTAACCCACTGCTGTGGCTTTAAGAGGGCACGCGGTTCTTGGTTACATGCATTCTGTAGATAAAATGGTGTGTGTGGAGGGGAGGGGGGGTGTTTCCACTCTCCGTTCGAAAGTCCAGTGGTGGAGGGCTAGTGGGAAGTAAGAAAGGGCCCCACCCCAGCTAAAGGGAGGAAACCAATCCCAAGGTAACTTGTGCTGCTGCTGCCTGACACGCCCTTTGCTAGCTGCCTTGCTGTCTTTTGTGTTAGGGAGCCTGTTTCTATGAGTGGATCACTCTGTTAAATTAATGCACGTGCAGACAGAAGGTTTACATGAGTGTGCGCTACTCTGTTTGAACTCTTTTACAACTTTTCCGCTTACCTTGTCAATGAAAGAGGCAAAGCGATTGTTGAGGGTCTTGATTTGCTCTTTCTCCTGGGTGCGGACAGCCTGGATGGTGGGGTCAATGGCCAAGTTGAGCGGGGTCAGCAGACTCTTGTTGACAGTCACAGCAGAGATTTGGGCCTGACCCAGTCCCATGCCACCCCCAAAAGCCATGCCCGATCCACCCATGCTGGAGCCGAGGCCGTAGTTGCTGGTGCTGGTGATGATGCCTGGCCCTCCATAGCCCCTGTTACTACCCCCGTAGGAACTCCTGACGCTGTAGCTCTTGCGGGCGGTCAGCCCTCCTGCTCCGGTGTAGGAGTGGCTGCTGAAGTTCCTCGGGGCAGAGGAGCTCCTCACGCTGTACGAAGTGCTCTTGTAACTGGCTGCCATTGTGAGCTTGAGTTTCTTTGCTTTTTGGATGAAAGTTGGTGAGGCAGGCAATCCAGCGGAGGGAAGAGAGACCAGAGTGGATAGAAAGAGATGAGACTCGCGAGGAGTTTTAAAGCGCCTGTTGCTGTGGGAGGGGACTGGGGTGGACTGCCATTGGCTGCAAGTCTGGGCAAGGGCCTGGAGGCAGGACTGTAATATTACACTCGTATGACATATTGTCAGCCACTGAAAACCATTACCTGACCTTCCTGCAGGCCTCCATGTTGTTTGAGAAATCTTTTTGGGAGCAAATAGTCAGGGGTTTTAATGTTTCGCTTTGTTTCTACTGTCATCTGTGTTTTGCGCCGTCTAAACTGTTCCAGTATCAGTAAAGCTTCCCAAATGTGTAGACCTGTGCACCGTGCAGCTGTATGGGTGATGCTTTGGTTTAATGAATGACACAAAAGTTAATACAGAGCACCCAACAGAGTGGAGCTTCAGGACTCAAGCTTTAGCCTGTTCATAAACTCAGTAGCATCAATATTACTACCATTACACTTGGCAAATTAACATGCATTTCAATATGACAGCAGGAACTCTGTCATGTTTTACATGTCAAGGTAGACCGCAAGACAGGTTTTTCAGTTGGAGCTCCCAGGTATTCACTCTGTCGTTGACTTCCTAAAATGAATAATAGCTGTCATATTTATTACCAATTCATATCTCAGCTATTTAAAAATACAAAAAGGAAGGGTATGTTTCTTCACATTAAGTTTTATCTCTTGTATCATTTTAACAGAAGTACACTAAGCCAGTTTTCTGTCTGTGTTGTAGCATCTTTATATTTATCTGACACCTGCAAATTAACATTATCCTATTAAACTTCATAAATCTGAGAAACACATCATCATTATTATTATTACCAAAACCACCTATTTTTAACCAACAGATTGTTTTGGATATAACCTTATAGAAATTCTAAAACACAATAAATTGTTATAATTCTTTATCATCATTTTACACTGTGAATAAAATAATATTTTTGAATGTTTTGACACCAATTATTATATAGAGAGCAAAACCTTAAAGGTCAGGCAAGGTAGTGGTTGATCTCTGACGTTTTCCAATTAACTGGTTTCCATTCAACAATCACAATATATAACTGTACAGGCAATGTTTTAAGAAACATTTTTACGTTTCTTAACTAGGACAGTAAACTGAGGTTAACCACGGTTAGCAGCAGAGGTGGCGACACTCATGAGTGCGAGTTTCACTCATTTCGGCTCTCACGCTATGGCGCTGGAAATAAAATTGTTTTTTCATAAA
Source organism: Syngnathus typhle (assembly GCF_033458585.1). NCBI lineage: Eukaryota > Metazoa > Chordata > Actinopteri > Syngnathiformes > Syngnathidae > Syngnathus > Syngnathus typhle. The sequence goes on along the minus strand of NC_083739.1, from coordinate 20,052,834 downwards.
ATCACCAGCTTTAAAATGATTGCAGATTGACAGGTTGGACATCAATGATCAAGAGTCAAGTGGAATCGGGACTAATATTCTCGTTCTCCTGGAATTGTTCATATTTGTAAATACTAAAATTCTATGCTAAATTCACCACTCTGAAGATTGCGCGTGATGTGTCTTTGACTGTCCTGTGCCGCTCTTCTTTGAAAAAAAAGAAAAGTCTTGGCTACAAACAAAAATCAATATGCTGACAAAGTTAATGAGAAAATGATATTCACATTCAAACTGTTGCTTTTAGCTTGTTCCTCATAAAGAATCTCACAATGATGGAGCACGTTTTTACATTCTCATAGCAATGACCTTTCTCATAAGAATGCAGGCATATTTGCTGTCTCTTGATGTAAAAGATTTAGAGTGGATTCTGATAAACGTTGACCTAAGAGTGGACCTGTTGGCTTTGGCAAAGTCTGTGCCCTCCACTTCTCGTCAAATAACATCCATCACCTCTGAGGTATCCTGCGAATTGATATTTTACAGTGGTGTTAGCAGTTTTGGAAGCTTTAGAGCTCAAAATTCTTTGCTTATTACGGTCAAGTTCTCAATCGTACACTGAGCAAATCCACACCAGGTGAGTAGCACAGTGAACCAACTGGTCTTCATTACCTTATGGACATGGAGCATGAAGGACAACATAATGAAATTTACCATGAATCTAAAGACAATAGCCAACAGCTTGTATTTGTCGCTAGTCATTACAATTCCTTATCTAACTATAATTTAGAGATAGTAGTACTAATCCTTTTTTCAATGGCCACAGCATTAGGTTCCAGCATTTAAAAAAAGGTCTCTTCATGATAAAAACAAATATACATAGATTGAACTCAGGCCGATGGTGCCTTAAAAAATACACAGCATAAAGATGAAAAATCAGTTCTGCATCATAAAGTTCTTTAATTTGGACTCGTTCAGTGATAACTGACATTTTACCATTGAGAAGTCAAAAATTGAATTCACCTTTTTATATGACAATGTGAGCTCTCTCATGGGAAATGATAAATTACCAAATGAAAATTTGTTTCTTTCCAGAAACACTAATCTATCAATCTATCTGCCATTGTGGTTGTAAGTTTAAACTGTACTGCATCATACGATATGGTTACCTTATTTGGCCAGTTGACATTAAATAATTCTCATTGTGATGTGGGGCATTTTAACACCATTACATAAAGTTTTTATTAGCTATAATTCTTGCATGCTTGCAGTATATCACTCATAACTTCCAGCAATGTAACTTCACTTATTTCCACATTGGACTGTGATCCACCAAGACCCGCCCTGCGTTCTTCTCCTCCCTCCCCCAGTCCCCCGTCATGATGAGTCATGTCTTACATGAACCAGTCCAAGCCCCAACGCCATAACCCCTCTCCTCTCCTCTTTTTTTTCTTTTTCTATCGGTCTTTTTTCCCGCCATTGGCACTCGTCCGGCATCATCGTCATGGAAATGTACAAAAATAAAACTCCCATCCTCCTTGAACCACAGCGGAGGCCAGTAAGAGCAGAGGCATTCGACACGAGGCTGAGAAAGCCAAGAGGCATCTGAACCAATGCCCCAAAAGAACATTTGGCAACACTGATACCATGTTGTGAATGTGACTGGGACAGAGATATCACAGATCAATGGAAGAGCTGCTAGCTGTGACTATTGTGAACGCAAGTAATCATCTGGTTTTGAATCATGCGGGTGGTTAGTTGAAATCAACAGAAACAGGAACTTTTGTTTTGCAGTGCTCGGAAGAATTTCACAAAATTGACAAGCACTCATGAGTCACAACATGGTCTAAAACGTGGACTCCTATATTTCGCGTAAAAAGCTGGTCCATGTTTTAGTGTGTATTTTTAGCCACATTGTATCAGGTTTGTTCTCTGCTCTTGAATGAAGCAACAAGCTACATTACACAAGCAGGACGCGATAAGTCTTATCAGGCCTCCTTTTGCTGAGTGGAGGATTGGAATTTTAAAAATCAATTAAAATATTTTTCCAAGGAAATTCATCAGGATTTTGTACAAAAAGTGACAATAGGAAGGAGAATGTCTAAACTTTAAAAAAAAAAAAAATCAATGTTACAAAATTATAGTGATTAAACGTGTTACTAAACTTAGTAAGGTGGCAACAATACAAACCAGGATCTGGTTATTTCCATTTTTTTCCCCCCAATAGAAAACATTGTTTTGAAATACAAACTAATTCAAGATCAACCAGCATTTTAATGGATTATGTTTGATCTCTAATGTTGTACATCATCATTTACTTTGCAAAACTAAGATTTTTCAAAACATGTCACCTTTTTTGTAATGTGGAAATGTGTTTTAGTATTTTCTGTAAAATTCACATCATGCAATATGCAGTGCATATTTCAACTAATATTGTACAAATAGCAACTCAAAAGTGGCTCAGAGTTCTGTTGCATTGTTGAGACAACGTTCTACTCAGATTTTGTGCAGCAATATTTGTTAAATGTACTAAGATTAAATAAGAGAATGAAATCTGAAGTTGAAGTCATTCAACTCCCCCCCCCCAAAAATAAAAATTTGTAAGGAGCATCACATTAGGAATTCAATTAACCTAACAAGGATGTTTTGAAAGGTGGGATGAAGTTGGAGTAACCCGACGAAAACGCACAAAAGAATGGGACCGAGTGCAGACGGGATTCCATGACCTCTTGAATGTGAAGGAGACGTGCTAACCACTGTTACCGTACTGCCTTATGGAAAAATATGTTTTCTAATCCAAACAAATTGCAGCCTGACTGAACAAACTTCTTAACCTGAGCAGCTCCAATGAAATGCGCACAGGGTACTATTACAAATACCAGATTAATGGCCATTGGTAAATTTGATACTAAAATCAATGGCACATGTTTAAAGTTGCCACTGTTGCTCATTGCAACACCAACACATTATGATTGTGTATCATCTGTCTAATCACGAGCTGGGGGCTGATATTTCTTGTGACTGAGGTCAAGCAACAGTCTGCAATGTACCGCACGAAACATGGGTGGCTACAAAGAGACAAGTCTGACCTTTACTCTCTCAATCCATAAACATCCCAAGTCTTTGTCGCAAGTTCCGTTGTGTGTGAGTGTCTGTGGCGATGACATAGATGTGTGTTGATGGGTGTGACCCTCTCTCAGTCTTAACATCAAAATACACACACGGACCGGTGAAGGAGTATGTGTGCTGCGAATCACCACACAAATATGATGACTCCTTGCGACATGGGCTTTTGCAACACATTTGGAAAAAAAAGAAAGAAGTGGAAAACGCGTTGAACACCAAGCGTTTAAGGACACGCTGGACAAGACTGTTCAGACTTAAATGAGACAATAATGTGCATTACAAAGTCGGTTTGAAGAGACCAAGATGTTTTTATCTGCATTTCTATCTTCTGTATCTGTTGGGTCATTCCTCCAATTGGCCCCAATTCGTCAAAAGGTGTCTGCCTGTGTTCAAGTTTATCTAGATACTATGTACCAAAAAGAAAAATATAAACACAATTTTCTGTTCCGCTTGTCCCCACGGCGGTCGCGGGCGTGCTGGAGCCTATCTCAGCGGTCATTGGGCAGTAGGCGGGGGTCACCCTGAACCGGTTGCCAGCCAATCGCAGGACGCACAGAGACGAACAACCATCGGCCCGCGCACTCACACCTACGGGCATTTGGAGTGCTCAATCAGTGCATGTTTTTGGGATGTGGGAGGAAACTGGAGTGCACATAGGCACGGGGAGAACATGCAAACTCCACACAGGGAGTGGCGGACGTGGAATCGAACCCACACCCTCCGAACTATGAGGCGGACAGTGCCCCACCGACCCACCCTGAACAAAATTTAAAACTGTTAAATTAAATATGTATGTTTTCAAGTAATTGCATTATATTTTTCCCCTCATGGGAACAGGCTCTGAGAAACAAAATGTTTATGTTTTTGCTTCAAGTGCCAATGAACACATTTGGGTTAACTAGGTGCATTTCTTTTTCATAACCTGATTGGATTTTTTTCATCAAGTTAACAATAACATCAGTTTATCCGGCGGGGCTTCCTGTCAGGATACACTGTAATCACCATGCACATAACAAGCCTTTGTGTTTTAAGGCCCCATTGTGTTGCGTGTTTGAACATTGAACACCATTAAAGTTGCATGGACCCTCCCTTGGATGGCATGGAACTCTTTTACTACTCTTTCCTCTCAAACAAACGGCTCTTTGGAAAGTTTTGGATAAATATTACAGTGAAAAACATTGGGTGGTGACCATCACAGTAGTTTTGGCCTTGATTGAACCATCAAGGGCCCTTTTTCATGCCTGGTGCAAGTCTTGTGCAAAATGTAGTCTAACAGTGCACATGAGTCAAGTTTTTGTTCTTTAGGCATTTTCGTAGACAGCGCAGGTAGAAAGGGGCATTTGCGCCACTGTGGTATGGAACGTAACTGACTTATACTTCCTGGCAATGAAAGCGGCTCCACTCATTCCATTTAAATCCAGCACAGGAGAGGTGCAGACAGTCTTTGACGTTGCAGAAGAAACAATCTAAAGTCTAGTGTACTGTCCTCTGTCTCGACTTACATGAAACGTGATAGCGTACGAAAGAAAAAAAAGAATTTGACCTACTCACGGTCCTTGTTCCGTAGAAGTGAATGACACATAATAGTCATGATTGATGATTTTGGGTTTCAGGAAGATGTGTCAAGTTTTAAGATGGACATAGCCCATTTCTCTGTATTCAACAGTGACGCGAGACAAATCTTGGATCCAACAATTTATTAATTAAATATAAGACCTAGCTCCACCCTGTACTGGAGAGTTGCAATTCTTGAGAATTTTGCACTTTTTTCCAACATGTCTGTAGAAATTCTGCGACAGTGACACTTTCTGGCAAGTGAATCATTTTAGGCATGACATATCTTTGGAGGAATTAAAACGGACCTTCCCTTCCAAGTGATGTAATGACAGCATGCAGCGTAATCCCAAACTTGATCATTCAGTCGGGAGTAAAACTGAAACAAATGTTGACATGCTGTTACCACTAAAATTGGTTACTAAAAATGTATTTATTTGTGTTATTTATGTTCAAATATTTTTTCTTTGACACATTTTAATGTACTTTAATAAATAATCATAACAATAGTTAATTATAAATAATACAATTTATATGTGACTGATGTTTTATTATTATTATTAAAATTAAGTATTTTCCACGTTTTAATGTATTTTAGTAAATAATCATAATCATAGTTAATTATAAATAATAACATTTAAATGTGACTGATATTATTATTATTATTATTATTATTATTATTATTATTATTATTATTATTATTATTATTATTATTATTATTATTATTATTATTAATATTATTATTATTAAAATAAAGTATTTTACATGTGCATACTATGAGTGATAGGCTCCAGCAAGCCCGCGACCCCCGTGGGGACAAGCGGTATAGAAAATGGGTGGATGGATAGATATGAATGTTTTAAATGCCATCTACAAATGACTTGGGCCATCTGCTTGTCTTTGGTTTAAATGCGCCCCTTGAGCACAAACGTTTGCCCCCCCCCCCCCCCACTTCCTTTCTATGCTTACTTCGTTGACATTTCATGCACATGCACACTTTGCTTACGTGTGGATTTAAGTTGAACCACTGTCTTAGTTTGTCCATCTGCTTAGGTACAGACCATTGGTTTTAGCTAGCTGAGTTTTAGTTTAGATCCACTGCCCCCAGTTGTTTTCAAGTGCTAGACTCACTTTTACCACAGAGTATGTACTGAGTGAAAGCACGAGACTAGTGGGCCTGTGTTGTTGCTGTCACCAGGACAACAAAAGCCACCAAAGAGGAAGTGGCTTTTAACCCTTCAGAGGGCACTCATCAGAATATGTGCATATTGTCAGTAAGCAGTGCATATAACAAGAATGATGTGTCATGTAACATAAGTTATTTTAAAAATATTCGATCAGAGTGACGTGCATGTCAGCAATCATTTTTCAAGCGCACATGGAATACAACTTTATCACGTTGAAGCAATTATTTACACAGTTGCCACAGAGCCGTGATTCATGCCAGGCCCATTCCTTGCTGTGTCTTGAGCCAATCAAATCAAAGCTTGGATTTGGACACAGATGCGAGAGGGAAAACCAACGTGTTCCATGGAAAAACTTATAGTACAAGTAGTGCCCACATAAAAATAAAACATTGGTTTCCTAATTTGATTCGAACTTCTCCGCACTGTTTTAAACAGCAACATTTCCTTTTTGTAGAAAAACAGTGAGTTTACAACAATCATTTCACACAGCACATGTACCACTTTTGTCTCGTCTTGATCCCTCTTCCGTAGCATTTTTTTCTCCCCGCCTACCACCCTTCTGACTTTACCACACCCACGGTCGCCATGGCAACGGGGGTTTACCACAGAGCACTGATGACCAAACCAGAAGCATATGTGACTGCCATGGAAATAGTTTGCGTGTGGTCGCCATGGATACGGCTACACAAAGAACCTTGACTTATGAAGCATAGCTACTATAACGTGATGGAGTCACATGCAGGACTGTCCTTATTTCACACTAAATAATATGCCATCCAAACGTGGAAGGGGGGGAGACTAATGTGTTTACTTTGGCACTTTATATGCTGTGAGGAATGTCTGTGTTACAACCCAAACAGTCCTGTGGGACTGTCGAACAATACAAAGACAAATAAACAGCAAATGTTTAAACAGAAAAGGGAAGTCTATAAATGGTTCTGCTTCAGATGGTTTGTTTATTGTTGTACCTGGGGGTAAAAGAAATGTGCAAATGTGTTGCCAATAAAATTCTTTCTCACTAAAGTCTCTTGTGCAGAGCAAGCAAGATGTTAACCAACCTTAACAAGTGATGTCTATGGACAAATCCCTAAGGTGACACCAATTTTTAAACAATACATTATTGTCATAGTTTCCTGAGGCAATATCTGTCTGGACATGGAGGTTTCCCAAACAAGAATAATGCAAACAAACCATAAGTATAGCGTAGCGTTATGTAACTGCGTAAAAATGCTGAGTATTACTTTATACACTATGTGCACTCATTGTTCTCAGAGGCTCGTGGAGAGGGACTATCGTGGTTTATTTGGACCGCACTTAACATCTGGCTCATCGATACAGTACTGCATGCAACAGCTGAGTGACAATTATAGTAGGTACAGTGGGTATAAATTAGTGTTATCATCATAACTAAGTGCTTAAATTTGTCCAAACAATTACATATAATACAATGCTACTGCAGAATGACAACCTTTGAAACGTCCACTTGACGATTTTAACCTTTTAACATAAGACCCTGTGTCATCTCCTGCATGTATTGCTAAAAGCATGTTATAGAATGTGTCTTATCAACCAATGAAAATGTCTAATATTGTCCCTGGCCGCAAGAACAAGCCATGACAGCACATATTGCTTTATACCACGCCTTCACCATTCACAAATAATCATAACCATAACCAACAATGCAACATGAATATCTGATATTCAAACAGCTCGTGATTCTTAACAGTTTATGTTTAATTTCAATCTGGGAGCAGAATAAAATCAAAGAAACAAAGAAAAAAAGAGGTAAAATGGCAATGTCAACATAAACTTGGGTGGCATGTTGTATTAGGCACAACATTGATATTATTATCATTTTTGTCAGGGTGAAGCAAGGTTTTAGCGTGACCTGAACCTAAACGTACATTTGGATTAAGTGTGACCTTCTTTTACCCACCGGTATTCTGATCATGTAGTGTAATTTCTGGATTGTGTAGGCTTGCTCATACATTATAGCGATCTGCTCGATCTCTTTAACGTAAAGAGATATATCCAGAACTTGCTTCTGTACTGTATATCAAGTGGACTGACTTTGCCTCATCTTAACAGCCAAACTTGGCCATCTGCCCCAGCAAAAAGACATTATTTCAAGCAATAGAATTGATGGTCTGATGGCTAAGTGTGGAGTACTTCATCCAGCACAGGAAAATTGGGTACAATGACTCTATGTTTGCAGATATCATGTGAGAACAAGTATCACACAACACAGATAATCTCTCAATAGAAGCTGACAAGATCACATTATCTCGCAAAGTAAAGCCCTTGGACAGATTACATCTATTGACACAATATTCAATATTAGCCTGAGTGACGAAAGTCTTGTATTCCCAATCAATGGAGTCACAGGACAGAACAATAGTACCAGTGTATGCAGTTTAAATGTTGCTGCAGTACATCCAAAAAGTGCTTCTGAAAAGCGTCAGGGAAAAGAAAACCACCCTGGAGTCAAGCCCGGAAAACAAGATTGTGTGACGTAAATGTTCAAAGGAAAGTTTTTTTTTAGCCTTTTGTCACTACTGGTACCTTATGTATGTCAGAGTAAGTCACAATTAGTTGAAAGCCAAGGACACACGTTGCAAATTTGACTATTTCATAGCTTGTGTACTCATATTTAGATCTCTCGAGAGCCGTTCCCAACCAGCACGTGTGAAATTACGCAGCCATTCATGTATTTGTGAGCTGCCTAGTTCAGAAAATGTGCACGCAGTGGGTCGTTTGCATGAAAAGCAAGTCAAACTTGGCAAGAAGACTTTAGACTGGGAGATTATTGCGCTGATATTATTGACCCTGGGGGTATTTTAGTCTCAGACATTTTATTAAGGCACTTGGGTAATATTTGAATTTGTAGAAAACTGTCTTAATGCCACATAATGAAAACAGTATGAGTCATGAGTCACTCCATGTGAATTGCTTCCTCACATTTAAACCCCAATTGTGAATATATTGATTGATTGGTTGAATATTTATTGATCCCCATTGTGTGCATTAATAGAATTAATCACCTCAAACTGTATCTTCCACAATTTAAGACGTGAAACCTCACAAAAGCACTAGAACACGCAAACCCCCCACTAGAAGGCCCGTGCAGAAATTCAGATTCAAATACTACTCGCTGTAAGACAGACTAACCACACCACCATGTGCTAATCACATGCTTACTGTGGCACCCACTTTTGTCTTTGTTGAATATTCATATTTTTGTTTGCTCTTATCTGGTGCAACACATGATTGGATAAGAAATAAGAGCAGCTACTACAGTGTGTCACTATAGAGGTCCTCGACAGCAAAGCGAATGACGTGCCTGTCCCTTCCACCCTCCCACCACATTCTGACGAGCAGTAATTGAGCATGTCATTCAAAAAGAATGTTCCTTGCTAATAACATCACTCATGTCGTGGAAACAAGACGACTAGCATCAGAACAAGTCTCATGTGACCACCAAATGTTGTGTCATTGATTTGCAGTATTTAAGGGTTCAGAAGGCTGTCTTCAAGCTGAGTGCAACAATTGATTAGGACTGATTCAGTGTCACGTTTCTTGTCTTTTCATAAAAAGTCAGTGCAAGGTGTCATGATTGCTTTGTATACTTGCTGGGTGTTCAAGCAAGCTTACAAAGAGTGCAGTGTTTGCATTGTGTTCTGAATATTGGTGTAATGAAGGTAATTTGAATTTAAACGTTTGCCACTGATTACTAGTAGAAGACTTGAAATACCCTGACAAAACAACTCAGGACATATCACACGTAATTGCTGAAAGTTGGCTGAAAAAAATACCCATAAAGTTTGGAATGGTGGCTCTGGTACATACCATAACTAAAAATACATAAAATCAAACCACCAAAGATTCAAAACCACTAGCTGTGAAGAAGCAATTGTTTACAGCAAAGCCAGTCAATCATTATTCTTGATTGACACCTCACCTCTTACTGTATGTGACAATTGTGGAAAAACAATTGTGGAAAATGAGTAAAAAAAAAAGTGCAAACTCACCCTCCTCTGCAGATTTCATCATTTCCTTTTTGAAGCCCAAAATCATAAAGTGACATTAGATTTACAAATGAATTACTTCAAACTGAGAGCATTAATTTTTAAATCCACATCATTCTGCAATGTTGACTCAAGTGGAAAACTTGTGTATGTTTAGATTCACACTCAAATGGGTTAAATTTAGTTTTTTCCTAATCCAGCAAACTAAAGATAAACATAATCTACTACCTCTAAATACTGTTGCCTTCACAAACACACACTTCTTTAATGATTCTGGAATTGTGTGATACCCAGTGACTGATTATAGCTTAGGGGGACACCCGCCAGAACTAGCAGGTACTAAATTAACTCGTGTTCAACTTGGAAAAAAACAAACATAAAAAGGTCTTTTTGGCCTCTGGTGACAAGTGCTGGACCCTTGTTGGTCAAGAATAGATGATCAGGAGCACCAAGTTGGTTGCATGGATACCATAAAGTGGTGACAAGACTTTAAACGAGATAAGATCCTTCTCAAGAGCTGTAGTTTTCTTCTATCTTTTGGTGATTGTACGAATGGCAGGATAGGATAGTGGGTGTAGAAAATGAATGGTGATACTCTACACCTTATAAATCCGACTTGTGAGCCCATTATTCAGAATAACTGGTAACACCCTTAATGGCATTGATGATAGAACAAAACATGCTACATTGTAGAGACACTGACTCCGAAGTCTCCCTTCACTGAGCGAGAAAGATGATAGCGGTGTTATGAGAAAAATTTGAGAAATGCCAAATGGCCTCCCACATGGTTCACCATCAAAGAACAAAGCTGTGCCTTGGAAAACATGAAAGCATTATTTTTATTTTGGACATGGCGGTTGTTCCAGAGCAAATGGAAGTGAGTCCATTGTGGACGTTTCAGTTAGTTTGCCACAGTGTGCGGAATTTTTCACGGTTGTGTTGGATCCAGTTGTATGGAATTAGGAGAAAGTCAGGTGGTCGAAGTTATTCAATTTTATTTTGTCAAGTGGTTGCACAAAATGAAATCATCTGGATCCAGATACAATTTTGTTCAGTTGATTTACCGTAAAGTCTACTTGATATATCCATGGAGTCACATGGTATTGTTTCGTACTGAATAAAATTGAGTAAACTGAGTAAAGCATTGTTGTTTTCTTTTCAGTGGAGAAGCAAGGAACACAGTACCTTCAAGGGTATTGTGCTATTTTAAAGGTGTGTCATCTTGGCGCTAGCACAGTAAGATGTATGACACTGATAGCCTGTGTTGATAGCCTTTTTTCCTGCTTGATTGTTCTGACTTCCCACTTTATCCCACATTTCAAGCTTTCCCATGCTGACAACTCTTTAATCAAACAATATATTTGTCTTCACAACCATAACTTTCATTTTCTGAAGCCCTAAAACACCTTCCAAAGCGTTTTGTAAACTATCTTGTAATTAAATGGGCAAACTTGAGATTTACACAATCGTGTGGCACTCTCAAAAGGGAAATAAAGCGTATATGAGTCATTCACTCGTGACTACTGCTTGGAAAAAGTAATTAGAAAACAAGAAAAGTTAAGTTTCAGTCTGGTTTTAGTCTCCTGACCAAGAATGACTCATAAAGAGTTGTCATATGTGCAGCAGGAGATGAGACTTTGGCTGTTTGTTTACTATAGAAAAAGGAAAAGCAACCCACAGTTTCAACACTGTCACGCGATACGAATTGAATGATAATCCTTGAAATCAGTCAGTGTTTGTCATTTAGTTTGGCATTTCTTTTAAATCTATGGTCTTTCATTCTGTGCTAGTACTAGGAACAGTAAGAAGAAGAAGAGAGTCTTTGTCCAAAACATGGTTTAGCGGAGCGAAGTAAACCCCTGTGCTGCAGTCAGTGCCTGGATGATGACTACAGAGCATTGGAATGTGGCCGAATGGGCAAAAGGGGCAAAGGAAGAAAGAAAACGGGAGCGAAAGTCATTCGGCATGGAGGGGAGCGCCTGCAGAAGGGCGGAGCCGCACTGATAGGGAATGGAGAAAGGATTTGCAGGATGGATGGCTGAAGGGAAGACAACAGGGCAGAGCAGCTGTAGGTCAGGCTAAAACAACATGTTCGCTTCCATGACAGGAGGGCTTTACGGTAAATGCATTATACATACATGCTTTTAAAATGTATGAAACAGGTTCTGTTTCAGAAAAGACAACAACGTATTTTGCAAGTGACAACAAGACCGACATTCAGTTTATAAAATTTTTATAAAGATGTTTATAAAAACAAATCAGTGGCGTCATCTTTGCGTTGTTGTTGAATTTTTTGGCTTGTCCCATCAGGGGTCACCACACCAAGTTACTCATATGATTTGTTTGGCAATTTTTACACTGCATGCCCTTCCTGCCACAGCCCACTCAGGTTTTAACTGGGCTCAGGACCAGTCATGGCTGGATATTGAGGCACTGGTTAGGAATCGAACCTGCACCATTTGCATGACAGGCAGCAGGTCTCTTTTGTCATTCATCAAATATTTTGGAAAAAGAGCTGACCATCTAATATTAATGTGGCACGCATGTTAATATTGAAATGTGCAAACGGAGAGGGCAGCTTTAAGGTGTGGTATTTTGAATTTTAATAATGTTCCCTGCTGAGTATTCCATGAAAAAGAATTCCATTGTCTATGTAAACACGTTATCTTTTCTGAAGCGGGCTATACACGTCGTGACAGTTGGGCCTATCTCGAGCATTTTTCCTCCCTAGTCAACAAGGGCTGAATTCTCGGATGCCTCCGAACGATTATCCTGAGCGATTTAACCTGTGGTGTGAGGTGTGTAAGGAGGGTTCTTTCCTCACCCACACTGTTTGCAAAAGGGTTGGGACACCAATCTTATCACAACCTGTTTATTACTTCAGTTTGAAAATCAACCACGCTGTGCGATTGTAACGGTACAAAGTGACACGGTGAAAACAAATAGAGGAGCAACTGGTTGTGTTGATTGTTTATATGTGGTGATCACGATATCATACATAAAACCAGTTTAAAGGTGCATTATTTTTGTGAAGCATTACACTTGTCAAACAGTTTGTTCTACAATGTGTATTTGATAGATTTAGCGCCATTATGCTAGGATCAGACTGGTCATAAATACACTGTGGGTTTACTGCGTAAGCATCATGAAAATGCAAAGTTGAAACACAGCAAACTAGGACCATAGCCACTGGAGTTAGAATCCCACATAACATTTTATCAGCATTCCAACAAGTAAACAACTACCGTATTTTCTGGACTATAAGGCGCACCGGACTATAAGGCGCACCTTCAATGAATGGCCTATTTTAAAACTTAATCCTTACATAAGGCGCACCGGACTATAAGGCGCACCGTTAATGCATCATGTCAGATTTTTAATCCAAATCAAATCATTCTCCATTTTATCTTTTTTATTTCAACTTCAGATGCAACAAATGACTTTATAATCACAAAATAATGATCCATAGTCTTTTTGATTCATGATTCATAGTCTTCAGCAGGCCACTTATGCTTGATTTCACGACACAATGCTTCGGGCCAGTTTGAATTTAGGAATTTAGTCCATATATAAGGCGCACTGGACTATAAGGTGCACTGTCGGCTTTTGAGAAGATTTTAGGTTTTTAGGTGCGCCTTATAGTCCGGAAAATACGGTAGTTAAATCTTTTGGATGTTTTTGGGGAGTGCAAACATGTGACTGGTGCAACATAAAACTGTCTCCCTGCAGACTTGCTTCTTCTGGATGATATGCAGACACTTGCTTTACTTGTGCTAGATAGAGTACAGTCAAACTGCGAAAGATGAAGCTTTTTACGGTTGTCTCATTTGGTATTTTTTTAATGGTGCATCCCAGCTTTGGTTTTAGGTGACCAGGCAATTTTAAGACTGAAGTTATGAATATCTTAGTGAGAGCTTCAAAAATCATCTTGTCAACTTAGTCTCAATTTTTGCTTTCTTTGCGGTGTGGCTCTAGTACGCCTCCTCAATGTTCTGATGTAGGAATGTTTCTGTGTTTTATATAATGCGCTGCAAGACACAAATCTGGACTTGACTTTGGCCACCACAAATATAAACTCATAAAGAAAGACAGTACAAAATAAACCAATGATACAAAAGTATAGAGATGCATTAGAAACAAAGATAACAGTATACTATAATAATAAAGATTTATATTCTCTGGATAGAATGAAGTATCGTTAGATATCATTCTTTTGATGTTTATCTGCCACGCCACTCACCTTAAAGTATGACTTTAAAGAGTATTTGTTGTTTTGAAGATTTACTATTGGTTAATTTATCCGTACACTTGCAAGACAATTAAAAATGTTAAAAACTCCCTATAGTAATAAAGATTTTTTTTGTGCAGATGCATATAGACACTTGGCAGGGTGGTAAAAAAAAACACCATGGGTGTTGAATTAAAAGCAGCGGATTTGTGGGGCAGAAGTTGATTTTGCTGAAAGACTGAAAACAGGAACCTTGTAAATGCAAACACTGAGGCAGGTAATACAAACGTAGATTACAGGATAGGCAGGATGGCAATGAAGTGAAAGTACAGGGAAAGAAATGGAGGGCCTCATCAAACAAGAGCTTCAGTGTGCGCACAAAGTCTGATTTATGGCTGTGAGGGAAGAATTTGAGGTGCCCAATTCCTCACTTGTCTTCACTCCACAAGTCACAATCATACTGAGTTATTTAAAAAGAAAACACTTGTGAACCTGGAGCAGTCTTTTCTTTTCAAGGTCAACACAACAAACATAAAGGTGGGCACTTGTTTGGATGTCTATGAGTCTAATAATGGCAAGCTAAAAAAATCCATCATTTCATCACAAAGAATGAAACTCATATTTTTGCAATCTAAAGTTTTTACTATACATTTATTTACTTGGGGTTACTCCCTTACAACTTGCTTTATTCTTTCTTATCAGATGTTAGGGAAGTGTGATTCATTCCCACTACACTTCCACACCCAGGTCAATAATTCTGTCGGACATTTGGAGTGAATTAGTGGGCCTGTCTCGTTGGGTGAGGCCGAATAAGGGAGTGGTGTGTATGTGTGTGCGCCTGTGAACACATATGGTTTAGTGTTCCAATGTGGACTTTAAAGTAAGTTTACCTGTTATAACAAAGAGGTACTCACGAGCAAGTGCTGTAGGATCTTCTTCATGAAAGCCAAAATGCACATACACATGCAAGGGCGCATAGAGGCACGCACAGAATTAAGCCAAAATAGAATAGTTGTGTGTGTGTGTGTGTGTGTGTGTGTGTGTGTGTGTGTGTGCGTATGTGCGTGTGTGTGTGTGTGTGTGTGTGTGTGTGTGTAAAACCATCCCAACTTGGCAGCCACAAAGCATTGTACATCACACTATTGTAAAAATGGCTGTGATAAGTGCAGGTAGATTCACATTTGAAGACCAACAGGTTTAACCACCAGTATTACATTTGGATGAAGGATATTGTGTGTTCGCGTGTGTGTGCGCAAGGAAAATAATATAAATAGCCCGCTGGCTGACTGTCAATTTTCCTTTTGGGCCAATTGAAAGTAAGTAGGACAGCATTTGGCACCAGATAGAGTGAGTTTCCTGTTGAAACGTATAGCTCTCATCGTGCCCCTGTGGTATTTGTTTTTTATTTATTTATGATTTTAGTAATGCATATAAGCGTCGTAAAAATGTCTGCTGACAACCTCTGAGAATCAATTGCAGAATGGAAACATCCAAACAGACACTAGCGAGATGTCGACTGCTTTACTAACCAAATTTAGGGCTGTTATCCCACCAGGCTTAGCACCAAGCTTATAGACTGAAGTTGATAAAGAACAAAAATATACTTTATACTGCCAGCAGTATAAAAAATGTTTTGAGGGGAAAACTGTGTTATGTTTGGATCTGTTTGGTTTGGTGGACGCCGTTCCACGGCCCATATGTTGACCAACTTCAGTCTGACTAGCATGTTTAGAAATATGTCAAAAGTCCAGTGGACCAACCAAACAGTTTTTCAAACACCACATACACTTAATGAACGTGCCTTAGTAAAGCAATTAGATGAATCTATTAAAGCTATTCGTTCTATCAACAAAGTTCTTGTCTGGTGTCCAGTTTTGATAAAACTACTATCTGTCATGTCCATACTAATCTCTTTGTTTACGAGATAACAGTCAATTCAAACACCACTTACGGGTATGTTTATACAACAGTATGCCAGTAACAACATTTAAGTGTTTACTCGGAATACTTTCTTGTACAGTTTGTCAATTTTCAGTCCAAACGTGTGACAAACATCAGTTGATGGTTCACATGCATCTTCCCATCGATAATTGGCAGCACACTTTCATAAAAGTGAAGGGTAATGAAGAAAATGCATTGCTCAAATTTGCCTTTGAAACACACACACATAACACATGTTTATTGTTAAACATAACTACACATTTAATCTTAAAGAGCATTTGTGAACATCTTATTGAAAAACTGAAGTTGAAGATGAAAATTACATGTTCAAAAATGAACAGTCAAATTGAATATCAGTAGCACCTATGATATTGCTCGCACAGTAGTAAAATCATAATTACAATAAGTAATTTTATGGAAAATCCAACTAAACCATAAATATACTCCAATGAAATATATCCGCCCTGAGACTGGAAGGTTGTGGGTTTAAACCCCGACTGGGTCATACCAAAGACTATAAAAATGGGACCCATTGCTTCCCTGCTCGGCATTCAGCATCAAGGGTTGGAATTGGGGGGTTAGATCACCAAAGGATTCCCGAGCGCAGTACCGCTGCTCACTGCTCCCCTTGGGGATGGGTTAAATGCAGGACAAATTTCGCCACACCCAGATGTGTGTGTGACAATCATTGGGTCTTTACCTTTACCTTTATAATCAATACGGCACTAACTTTGAGTGGCTCCTTGTAACAAATTTCATTCTGCCTTTTCACATTTTTGTTCATTGTGAAAGGTCCGTGGGTAATGACGCAAGGACTGCTACAACCTTGCCCAAATTTGGTAGACCTGACGTATCAGGGAGTACAGGCAGTCTTTTGATTTGGATGAGAAGTAGACCACACCTCGGCTGTGCTCAATTTAAGGAAGAGGAGGATACAAACGGCAGAAAAAAAGGGGAATGGGTGTTGTATACTTATTAGTTGGTGACAAAGTGCAAAGTGTGTAAACTCATTCATAAGCTGCAGTTCAACCAAGATTGCTTCAGGTTGAGCAAGGTTTATGACTGTATATTCAGCTGGGTGGAAAACGCCCTCCATCACTACGGGTCCTTTCCTTTCGTCTCCCAAAACTCATGACACTTATTTATGAGGTATTTCCCAATCTTCCTCATGCCGTTTTTACTGTAAAGGTCTGCTAATGTACCTCTCAAAAATCCCTTTGCCACAACATTTCCTATTGGAAGCACTTTGCCACTCTCCAATAGAACTTTAAAACAAATAAAAAATAAAAATACTATTTACATTTTTTCCCATGTATAATGCGCCCCCATGTATAATACGCACCCTACAAATGGCATGTCGATGCTGGAAAAAAGCCTGTACCCATGTATAATACGCACCCAAATCTTGACTCCTACTTAAGTCCGTAAACGTAAAATTATTTCAGAAAAAAGATCATCTTTGGGAACAACCGGATGTTATTCTGCCGGTCAGTATCACTGCGCATGTGCTAGCAAACTCGATAGCGAAGAAATGTTTCGGATTTGTGTAGGGTACATTGTGACAGCAAACGAGCAGGTGATTGAGCAAGGGTCTGATACGAGAGCATTGTGTTCGTATGGAGCGTGTTTGAAGTGAACAGCAGAGAAGAAAGCGCATCTGTAATGGCGGCCTCCGTATCATATATTTTAGGACAATAAATTAGTTAAATTTTGCGCATTATACATGGAAAAAAACGGTAATATAGAGGTTCGGTGTTGGCCTGCTGCACATTGCTAGGTGCAGTATGACAAGGACTATATGCCATAGCACAAAGTAGTTTATGCATACCTCAACTAGTTCAATCTTGTTCGAACTTTCATTACCTTGCACGATGGTCCTTTTGCAAACCAGAGACCCCCATGCAATTATTTACTACGTGCCTACGTTCTAACCGTAATGGGGCCAAAATCACTGTCGTCTACTTCAGTGCACAATCAGTTATCATATGAGTCAGTTTAAGTTAGCTGAGGTCAGGTTACGTCTTGAGACCATTCCAAAATATTTTTCATTATAACTTGATTTGATTTTTATGATAGGATGTTCATCCAATGAACACAACCAAACCCATGCAGCGGTGATGAAATTGATAGTGTGTGCGTGGGTGGGTGCATTGATGTTGCATGCACGTGTGATGTTCTATGGAGACTATCACATGACACCTGTTGTAGATGCCTTTACGACACTAAATAATTGATGCGCATCTCCACCTGCATAATGTGTTCACGCCCAATCTTTGCACAACTTTTGCACAACTTTTTGCCATATCTAGAAAATGAGGTTGGTAAGTTGTTTTGTACAAGCTGTGAAAAGATGAAAGCCTGAGCTGTGCTAAGCTACAATCAACAAAATGTATCATTCCTTTATGTGAGTGTCTTCCTTTTCTTACACGCCGCTACGCATATTCACACACTGCCTGACAATTCAAGAACTGCATTTATGTAATAAATCTGCACAAATTGTAATCATATTACACTTAATCAATGTCATAATGACTTTAGGCCAAAGCCAAAACATCACCTTAGAAGCCACTGTGTCATTCGCCAAAGGTAAAGTAAACTCACTTTGCATATTTCTATCAGAGTACGTGAATGTGTGCGGTGTACTCACAAGGCCATGTTGCCACGACTGGAGTGCAGCCAATGTATACAGTACTTTCCTGAAATGAGGATTGCGTAATCCCTACCGTCAGTTTAAGCAGCCCCAGAAACTGAAGGTTTACGTGGGTACAGACTCACTCTACAAACATCCACTAAGTCCCATACACACTACTTTGTGTTCAGTTGTATTATCTGTCACACTTCTTGATCGTAACTAGGGTTGCCACTGCTTTACGTCATTTTCGATAGCACTTACCCTTATTAGGGTCGCGGGTGAGCAAAGTCTATCCCAGTTGACTTTGGATGAGACGTGAGGTCTAATGGCCCAGCAGGGCACAGACAAACAGCCATTCAAACCTAAGGTAAAATTTAGTTTTAATAAACCCAATATGCTTGCTTTTTGGAATGTCCAACGGCCAGGTTAACCATGAATGAATGAATGAATGAATGAATGAATGAATGAATGAATGAATGAATGAATGAATGAATGAATGAATAAATAAATAAATAAATAAATAAATAAATAAATAAATAAATAAATAAATAAATAAATAAATAAATAAATAAATAAATGGAGAGAAAATGCTAATCCCACTCGAAAAGGCTAAAGCCTGGATTCCGCAACTGCTGTCTTTTTTCTGTTCTTTAGCATGCATTATTATAATTATAGGATCTATCTGATCCAATATTGGCCAATCCAATGAGCCGTTTTTAATTGCTGCTTGACAAATTTATCAGACCACCATCACCAATTTGTCTATCCGTCAACTTTTCCAATTTCACTTTGGCTAGTAATGAGGAATTTTACATTGAAATCACCTTTTAATACCTACATTTCAGTTAGCAGGGCTTCCCTGAGCAGTCAGAAATGAATCAAGCAGAACATTCAACCTACACTGTTTGATCATAAAATGCAGTTAATTGGTTCTGAAAGATTAGACTTAAAGGAGAAAAAATGAACCATGCAGAGAGCAATGTGATGTTTGGTCTTAGAATGAAAATGACATTTTGCGCTTGCACTGAGTTTGGAGCCTCCAGTGATAACGTGTAGAGCAAAACTAAATGAACGGCACAGTATAATGGTGAAAATAGAAGAGCAACATTACTCAATTTCCTACGTTTCTTTTGGGAAAATTAGTTACATTGTGACAAGTGGGTCCACTGTGGGGTATATAAACCCCATCTCATAGATTTTGGATGCCTGCTACTAAGGGGAAAGCACAATGAAGTTTGGAAGAGATCACCCAGAATTTTCCATGTTCTTGTTTTGATGAAGTCATACTGTCAATTTCAAACATGGTATTAACCAAGTTTATTTGACTTTGCTTCATGTTTTTGATATCATTCAGGTTTTTGAGTAATATGGAATGATCTTGTCAGGCCTGTTAATGTTCCAAGGAACTGTTGTTTGGTTGCCAAAGGCATCCGGTCCAAGAGTTGCTTTCGGTTCTCGAGATCTGGAGTGCATTCCAGAGAGCAAATTGCTTGGGAAAACATAACCAGGTAGACGGGTTTGACGACACGTGTTGTAGCCCGAAGAAGAATACCTGAAGATCACACTGTGGTTGAAAGGACAAAGGATATAGCGAGACACAAGTTTGGGAAGAGAATTATACAGGGATTGTAGTTTGTAAAGGAATAAATGCTTTGGATGGTAAGAAGGCTTAGCAAGGAGGGATGCATGAGCAGAGCTGTTATTTCCTACCCGCTGAGTATGCCACAGCGAGATAACAATCCAACACTTTTTTTAAAAAGCATGTGGGGATATGGAGTTTGTTTTCTTTCCCGACAGGCATTGTTTTAGAACGCAGTGGCTACACCTCTCTTGTTGCTCGCTCCCCCTGCCGACTGATAAGACCCCAAGTGTGCAACAACACGCCGACGCCCTCCCCACTGCTTTGAAACTCCATTTTAGCTACTTGGTTATCTTTGCTGGATGTCTCTCTATTTCCCTCACTCACTCACAATCTCACAATCAACAAACACTTGAGCGTGTGGACTCGCACACACACACACGCACACACTTACAGATAGACTTGCAAACAGTCAAAAGTAAGTTGCAGCAGACGCATGAAGACATTTGCACACAGTGGGGCGGGGGCTGCCTGTTACGCAATAAAGGGGAGTTACAGCGCTGTAAAGAAAGGCTCTATGTGCATGGAAAGGAATATTGCACGGTATTTCTTTTTTCACTGCTTACCTGGCACACCTGCACCATACTGCCCCCTACTGCAACAAAGACACACAAGGTGAAGTTACAGACTTGTGGCAGTCACATTTTTATTAGTTTTGTAAGACTGATGAAAATTACTGTACAACTAATAAATGAATGAATGAATGAATGAATGAATGAATGAATGAATGAATGAATGAATGAATGAATGAATGAATGAATAACTTAATACACAAATATATGAATAGATTTGAAAGCTAATCACATCATTCCAAAGGGGTTATAGTGATTGAGCATAATTGAGAACACTTTAATCAACCATAGTATTGGAACATTTTAATCAACCATAGAGTTGGAATGTTTGATAATTTTTTCAAAAAGATCTAACAGTCTTTTGCCACTTTCCTTTGTCTTTTCTGACAAAAAGTGACCCATTTACCAAAGAAAATGTATTGTTATGCAACAAATTAATCTTGACCAATAATTGTGATTAACTGTGAATAAATGTAGGATTACCACTGCTCGAGGGGATTTCGGGCAGGAGGCCATTGTTGGGTATCACTATTATATTGAGCAGCCACATAATGTTTTTTTAACCAAGTATTTCTTACATGACCTCATGAGGTTCACGGTTGAGCTGGTGTCATTTCCTGCTGACTTTAGGCGAGCCTATGACTTTATTATTGTTTGAATTTAGAACAACCAGAATTGTTTTATTTGTTTCGTGGTTGCTTTATTGTTTGTTTGACAATATCTTATTTAGATACATGATACTATGAAGTGGTACAATTTGGTGTTATTGTTCTACCGAATTACATTCACTCTAGTTGTCCACATGATAATGTCCAGATGTCTTCTGAGCACAGTGGCAAAAGAACAAGCCCCCATTGTGCAGCTCATCTGCACGGGCGTGTAACCTGATGCCGTTATATAATAGCTTGGCTCAAACGATTTGCACATCTGAGGAAGGAGATCTCAGGGATGTTAAGCCAATCAACAAGAAAATATGCAGGATGTTTGAAGTGATTTCCTACTTTTGAGGGAAGCATGTTTTCTCCATTTTGGTCAATGAGTCAACTTCTACAAATTGTTGCCACAGAGTTTCCAATGCATCCATACTAGTCATTTCATGGGAGGCTGGTGCAGGCATCCATGACTAAAGAGCTCCATGCAGCTGCTGTTCACTGGAGCTTAAACACTCTAGTTATCCAGTTAACCATTGGCAAATAAGTCAGGGGTAAGGGTCATCTCAACAGAGTGCTGACTAAATACTATCGGTGAGATGACATCATACCTGGTTTTAGAATGTGTCCACTTGTACATGGGACATTTCCCCACATACTGGAACCCAAAGGGTAAAAGAAGGTCATCTTTTTCTCATCATGAGAACACATTTACAGGCATGCCAGATAAGGATTTTTTATCTAATCAGAAGTCAGAAGTAAGTCAATTGTGGAAAAGGCAAATTTGGTCAAATAATCCAAAAAAATTTCAAGACATGTTAAGAGGTATTGGGCTAAAAAACTGAGGATTTGGATTGGGAAATAAAAGCACATAAAAGTCTGCCTTTGCTTTATCATAACAGTGAATAATTTTACGACTGATTTAGTAATTAGGTTGAACCCACAGTCCACTTGGTGATGTTTTACATTAAAGTGTCTGCTACATGAATAAATCATAAAACAATCAGGTATTCCCCACCAATTTAACGACTAATCCAGCCTTCCTTCCTCTGCGGCGCCCCCTGATAAGGGCCAGTTTCAGCTGTCCTTGTGAAGACATGTCCTTATCAGTGCTTTTGTTGTGTTTAGGTACAAACAGCACATTCCTGCGGGGGAGATGGGTGTGCGCCATTGGAGCGGAACACAGCCCTGAAGTTGGAAGGTCAGAAAGCGAGAGAAGGCAGGATTGAAGGTAAAAGAGTGTGGGAGGCGTTGGGTAAGAGAAGGAAGGAACGAAACAGGAATGAGTAAAAAGAAAAAAAGGCGTTGCACACCAGCTCTGGGTCGGACGAAAGGGCGATTGGGAGTAAATCACAAAGTGTGTGAAAGATAGACGACCCTGGGAAGAAGGAGCCGTGGTAGACTGTAACTGTGAAATGTAAACTGCAGTTGCAACTTGAGGGGAGTCGTGGAGAAAAAGCAGGAAGGGGATAAGAGTCAACCAAGAAGAAGACTGCATAATTAGCACTTGGCACATAGTCCTAGTTGTGGGATAAACAGTCTTAATGAAAAGCCAGAGCACAGAGAGTGTGGGAGGCCACCAAAGTCTTGCAACTTTTGCATTTCCCCGCACTGTGATTGGTCATCGGCCACCACTCCCAAAGTCAAAAAGTCAAGTGGCAAGACAAAGTGATTAAACGTAATGAAATAACAGCAAAGGCCATTGCTCAAGCTGTTGGGAAAGAAAATTCAATTGAGCAAACAGTGGGAGGGGTTTTCAAGACTCAAAAATAAATAGTCATAGTAGTTGTAGTAGCAGCGAGTTTTCCTTTGACATGGTGTCCCACCAGATGGCACAGTTTTTCTTTGCTGACAATTAGCATTTTATATTTAACACAGAGTATGTATGCCCTAGTGGCCTAAAGGAGAAAACAGGGAGCACCGAGCTCCAAAAGTCAGCAGGTCACCTCCTGACATGTCAACATATAGCTGCCAGACAGACAAATTCCTGGAGCAGATCCTAGCGGCACTGTGAGAGGCGTCCAAATTGTCATTTTGCCTCTTCATATAGATACGCTGCTACTGGTATACATATGTTATATTCTTCACTCGTCTCACTCATTTTCAATACGTACGTGCAGTATGTAGTCACACAGGAGCGTGTTTGCCTGCAAATTGGAGAAGTGCACAAAAAGTGCACTGCTTTTTGTACTATTTGGAATCCATTAAATTCATACAACGCTGCAGTGACGTGGCATGGAAAAAAAGGAATGGAAAGGCAGAAATAAAAAAGGGAGTGGAAAACAATCGCTGGATGTAATGCTTTCCAGACGTGCATATGGTCGTTTCGGATATCTGAGGGTGGCGACGAACGGGAAAGATACACAAAAGAACTTCCTGAAAGGGGGGGATACCCTGATGCGAGAAGGATTTCCCTCAAACCGCCTCCGCTCCGTATCCACGTCTCATTTCATGTGAGGCGGCCGTTGGGTAGCCACAACCTGATTATATGGTAGAAATGAGTCAGTCACCTGAAATAGACTCCAAATTCAAGAGGCACTTATGACATGGGCGGGGAAAACCAATGGCAACCAAAAAATAGGGATGACTTTTCCTTTCTATATTGCTTTTCAAGTTATATAAGTCTCGTCTGCAGAATTTTCTGGATATATCTGCTGTCAACCACTAGTCATACGTGGGGATACTGTTCATTTAAGAGGCTGTTCTCACGTTTCCTCACAATGTCTCATTAGATTCTGCACATTTTTTTAAAAAGAGTAATTCGTACAAACCGTTTAAATGTAATTCAGTGCTTGAATAAAGATATACATTGCCAACTTAGATTTCACTGGAACACATTTCTTTGGGTCAGTAGCTCTTATAAAAGAAAGCAGCTTCAGTCTATTTGACTATCACTAAATTTGTTTCACAATCATATGAAATCCAAGAAATGATGAGTTGTCAATTTTGAAAAAGGAAGACCTCCCATGACAAAAGAGACGGCCTTGTTATTGGCCTCTCCTTTGAATCATGTGCAATACAGAAGAACACTTCCCTCTCACACGCATTGCTATCAATGGATGATTCTTCCCAAGACAATCTTGGCCAGTTGGTACATTCCTTGTGACCAGACAGTGGTCATTTTTCTACCCACTCACTTCAGGCTTTTTGTCCTTGACTATGAATTGCCTGGAAAGACTTTCTTCACCGTCCACTCAAACGAGCCCATTGTGTCCAAAAACATCTCTCGCAGCAGCTCGGCACCACGGGAGTTGAGCACCTAAAAAATCAACTGTGGCTACTGCGGTGTGGTCTTGCACACACTTGTGAAATGTGGTGTGTCAAATCCAGCAGGGGTTTGCCAGGAGCCTTCTGAACCGGCCTTTCGTGTGTGCTCAAAGGACGGGTAAAAATAATAGCCTACCGAAACAGAGGCCTTCTTCCCAAAATGAAGTCTGATGTGTTTTCCGTTGCCGTGGAAACACAGCGAGGACTCGGTTTGGAATTTTTCTCTTCCTTGCACAATTCAACATCAGTCAGTGGGAGGAGGTTCTGGGAGCAATTACAGAGTGAAGAAGCGGGTTGCAATGAGAGAGAGGAGATGCGGCGGCCATAATGTCTGCGTGTAAGAAAGAAGCTGACAGGGTGAAAAAGAAGATTTAGGCCATGTATTCACTCTTGTGTGAGCACTATAGGAAGAAGAAGAAGAAAAAACAACAACTTTCCACCCCATTGCGCTGTAGACTGTGTTTCGTTAAGGAAAACACCGTCCTATAGGTCAGATGCTGGCTTTGTCTCCTTTTGAAGCTCGGATCTTCCCTCAATGCTCTTGTAATGTCATTCCGTACAGCCACGAGAAGAAAACACAATGTTCCTGTTTAGAATTCATGTTTCCCTTTCATATGCAGGAGAACATGTTTCCACTATTGCATACCAACCAAACAACTGCCACCTGGAAGTGTAAATCATCACACTCCATCTAGCCTCTGCACAGAACGCATCTAGCACAGACTGTGTATACATTCCAGGTCTGAGCTGGTTGTGAGCTAGACAGACAGACAGACAAGCAGACAGACAAGCAGACAGGCAGTTATGGAGATAGATAGATAGATAGATAGATAGATAGATAGATAGATAGATAGATAGATAGATAGATAGATAGATAGATAGATAGATAGATAGATAGACAGACAGACAGACAGACAGACAGACAGACAGACAGACAGACAGACAGACAGACAGACAGACAGACAGACAGACAGACAGACAGACAGTCAGACAGACAGACAGTCAGACAGACAGACAGACAGACAGACAGACAGACAGACAGACAGACAGACAGACAGACAGACAGACAGACAGACAGACAGACAGACAGACAGACAGACAGATAGATAGATAGATAGATAGATAGATAGATAGATAGATAGATAGATAGATAGATAGATAGATAGATAGATAGATAGATAGATAGATAGATAGATAGATAGATAGATAGATAGATAGATAGATAGATAGATAGATAGATAGATAGATAGATAGATAGATAGATAGATAGATAGATAGATAGATAGATAGATAGATAGATAGATAGATAGATAGATAGATAGATAGATAGATAGATAGATTGCAGTGAAATGTGTTCAACAAATGGCATATTGTTTAAAAAGTCCTTTTTCCACGTCACTGCGCCCATAAGGTTATGTAACAGGCCTTTAAAGCGACTCCACAGCAACAGACAAAAAAAGTTGTGTGTGTGTGTGTGCGTGTGTCCGTGTGTGCGTGTGCGCGAGTGCGTGCGTTTGAGCAAAAGGACCAAAATGCACATAAAAATGCACAAAGGGCTCCACAGCACACATTCCCAGATGGACGTTCCCTCTCAATTTATGATATACGTAAACCCTGTGTCTAAAAGTGTTGGTGCTAATATCATATAGCAAAGTAATGTCTTCCACATGTGCGTGTTTAGTTTAGGAGACGTTTTTCCACTGCCCCACCCTGAAAAGACCAGAATTCATGTACACCCAGACAGACATGCAACCTCTGACCACCAGGAAGTGCGTCTGAATCAAACCGTTGTTGTGGCTTTTTTGGTGCTCATTTGCATTGTTCCAGCTGTCACGCTTTGCCTTCTGATATTTAGTCTGATATTAGGTTGCAGCGAACCCTCACCGGGCACTTCATTAGGAATACCTTTACATGAAGGACTGTTTTTGAATGTATATTTCGTGGTGTCAGGTCATTTGATTGTTTGATGTCTTATGAATCTATGTGAGTTGGGCTTCCTATTGCATGCATGGCCTAATAACACAAATGTCATTCATTCATTCATTCATTCATTCATTCATTCATTCATTCATTCATTCATTCATTCATTCATTCATTCATTCATTCATCACCACCACCAACAACTTGTCAGAGAGATATTACGTCGCTAATTTGAGAGGTATTGTGTCAATTGGTGTTTGCTCATCATTGAACAGGATTATGGAAAAACTACATTGAGTTGACTTTTTGAAAACACAGTCATTGTTGGTGAAAACCCATACAAAGAAAAATGCAAATATTCCCCCACCCCACCCAGAAATACAAACGATAGAGCCCAGTCTGTCTATCCCAGTGCTTCTCAAATAGTGGGGCGCGCCCGCGCCCCACTATTCCTGGGGGGGCGCGTGTGACCCTGGGGAACAGGCTTTTTTTTTGGCAGTACTGGAATAAAGTGTAATTCCGCATTTTCACAGCACGGGGCAGTGGCGCTCTCATTGTTACTTCTGTGACGTTTGCGACAGTGCAACATTTTACGACTTACAAGACAAGTTAGGATAGTCACGGTGGGGAGGGGGGGGCGCGAATAGTTTTCTTCTTGCTAGGGGGGGGCGTAACAGAAAATAATTGAGAAGCACTGGTCTATCCTAACATTTAATGTCAAGACTTGGCTGTTGTGTTTGTTTGCAGCTTTACAATATGATTGTCAATGTGCTCCTGATTGGGTAACATCCTAATCAATTTGATAATGCAAATGTGAAGGATAATTCAGGAGCGGACAGTGACCCCCCACCCAGCACTGCCATTGTTGACAGCAACACACAGCAGAATGCACAAACACATTTTAAAAAATATATCAAGAGTACAAATTACATTGTAAGAAACAATCAAAGTTTTTTAGAAGAAACGATTCAATCTAAGTCTTTTCTCACTCTTTTCTCAGAATCTCACATAGTTACAAAGTCAGCCTTGTGACATTGGAGCTGACCTCCCCCACCACCCCCAGAAAATAAAAGCTGCAACAGTATTGAAGCTGTGACTGAAGGCCTGCTGTAGGAGTTTCACTGAAATTCTCTACTGTGGCTTGTCCTCCCACTGATTTAGGTGTCTAGTTATGAGAAGCCAAGGGCTTGATTAGCAGCTGACCCCTTGTCAAAAACTGGACAATCCTTTGACTGGCTCTGCGAATGAAACTTCTCAGTTGTCTCATTGCTGCCGAATTGTCAGGGCTTGCTCTGATTTAACGCTTTCCGTGGGTGTTCTGGCCTCAAAGGTCAAAACAGAGAAAGGATGGACCCCTTGAACAAAAACTCCTCAGTCTGAGTCGTTCAAGTCAGCCAAGATGCTGATTTCTTCGTTTCTCTCTCTCCCTCTTTCTCTTTCAATGGGGAATTTAAAAGAACCGACCAGCACAGTAGTGATATCTCAGCGGTGGATTATCTCAGTGACGACCGCTTTCACACTCACAGGGTATAAATACCACACCGAAAGTGTTTATGTGTGAGTGCATGCTTCTGACTTTTACACCAGCACACATACTTACAAGGAGCGTGCTACATTCAGACTTCAGGTGCAATTGCCTTGTGACTTCCTGACTCAGCATCTGTCAAGTACTGAGCATCTCCACTCCTATTCCAAGTACTCATAGACGCCTCTCACACTTAGGTGTGGCTATAGCAGTTAGTTAAAACTCAAGAATAGTTTATTGTTATTATTCTTATTATTACAGTGTGACTTGTCAGAGTAAACAAAACCCAGTCCAGTGACATGTATGGTGCAGATGGAGATTTGAATGTAGCTTGTAGTGTTGTTTTTACTCTTCATATCACATTCTTCTTCTCTTAAGGTTGCTCCTGTGTTTTGAAAAAAAGCCACTCAAAGTCAAAGACAGCTCAAAACACCCAGTTAATCCGTCTCTCATGACATCATGCGTGACCGTGGTTCCATGACCTCAGTTAAATACGACTTTAGAGATCTCACTTTGTGTATTTTCCCTGCTCAGTCTACTCAAATCATTAGCTTGGGAATTCATTTTTCCACTTATGTTAGCAATGCGTCCAGGCCCTGAGGAGCTAAAGCAGTCCAAAAGCATGATTTTCTCTCCATCATGCTTCACAGTATGTTCAAGTTTTGATGGTGTCTTTTTCTTTTCATGACAAATACCATCAGTAGAGAACTTTGCCTATCTATAGACTGCACTGAAGAATCTCAAAGTTTTTAGGACTATTTTTGTGAATATTTCCAGCCAAGCGCAGACACGTCCAATCAATTCGCATGTAGCTTGGCTGTTTCCTGACGCTGATTAGCACTTTGAGAAGTCATTATAGCATAAGGGTTCAAATACACTTTTCACTGTTTGGTGTGATATTATTTAAGGAAAACCTTTTTTCTGTTTTTGTGACCTAATTGAAACTCTGCTCGTGTGTGCGTGTAAGAGAGAAAGCGAGTGAGAGCGCATGTGATTTAACTTTTCAATAGGGACTTCAAAGTAACTTCACCAAGATACTCATGGGCCAGTGCACCAGCTTCCCCCTCTTGAAAACCCCCCAAAACATACATGCGCACACTCTCGCACACACAAGCTATGCAAGTGGATTCATTGTTTGATCAAAAGCTTAAAAATCAATATACACGAACGTGTGAAAATTCTTCTATGGTTTGGGGAACAGCACAACCTGTTGCAATGGCCTACTGAAAATTTGTTTCAGTTGGTTGTGTGTTTTGTTCAAGGCCAGTTCACATAATAGTGATTGTAATTGATTAAAACATGAGTTCAGTTAAGCCTCAAGCTAAAGTACCTCATTAAAAACGCTTCAATAAATGTTTACACATTCCAAACAATAGCATTTACTCTTTAAGCTTTTTGATTCTGTTTTAAGCTTTGTCCAATTCTATCCATAATTTGTTGACAGGAACTAGATTGTTTTGCCTCCTTAGTGTGAAGAGATTAGTGAGTAGCTGGAACCCATTCATAATGTGGAGATAGATGACTGCCTAATAATGGACTAAATTCTTGACAGTGGGCCAAAACCTTTGAGGGCTTTCTAAGTCCTTGCCGTCATTAAAGTCTGACAAAACGTTCTTGTGTGACCAAATACAGAATTAAGTCCTACATTCAACATAATTGTTAGATGTCGCTAATGTTTGCTTTTGTTAAATAGATGAATAGAATAGAAAAATAGAAACAGACAATTGCAACATTCCAGTATGAAGCACCACTTTCCAAGTCTTAATGTTTTCATCGGAGTTTGTTCTGATTTACATAAAACTTTGGGAGAAAGTGGAATAACAAGGAAAAACAATATAAAATAAACTATATCTGGTTGTGGCTCTGGATATGGGTGAATTGTTAGTTCAGTACAATCTTGATCCAAGGTTGCTTTTGCACTCAGTAAGCATCTAAATTTAGTTTCAGGTGTCATGTTTAACATGAACATTTCATGTTTAATTATTACTGTTCATATTAAAAACATTGGAAGAGCCCATCAAACTAGATGTTATGTCTGTCGGTTTGCATGAGAAAATCAAGGCACCGCAATCCCAAATAATCTCCATATGTAATCTTAAACAGGCTACTGTGAATTTGAAACTGGATACCCTCATCTGATTTGTCTTATCGCTGAATCGTAGCGTCTGTTTTCTCATTTAGGTCTGACCACCTTCAGATGAAGACAAAATACTGGATGATGTTCACGACAACCAGACATAGCGAAACCTCCGACTGGGTTAGCAATAACTGAGGCTTGTTTGCTCAGGGATGGTTTTGTCTACAGTATATTTGGGACTAATACCTTAAGGGGGTAAAGTTCAGGATGGATGTACTAAGATTTGGCTGATGCCTGTGCTCAATGTAAGTCGCGTTTGTTTAACCTTTTACTGCAACGCAAGGGTAGTTGTCGTGTATTTCCTAGCCTTAAATGTCCTGCCAAGTGTACCTTCCGGAAAAACAAACACAAAACACTGGGGTGAGATTCAACAACATGATGGGGCGGAAGACAAATAGTCAGCAATCAAGTCACACGATAACCTGATCCTGACTCACTTCAATGTGGATTCCAAAGAAGATGAAATTGCTTCATATTTGTTTTCCAGTAGAAGCCTGACATTTCTATCTGAAAAAGAATCTTACATTTTTATATGATTCAAGCATGGTTCCTTGCATATCTTTGAGCTTTATTGGTCTTTTGAACGGAATGTGCGTTTGTTAAAAACCTGCAGGAGGCATGTTTGGAATGTTTTACCCAAGCTCAGAAGTCATTGTTCTGATGTGCATACTAAGGAGACTGTGCAATTGTTTCTTTGTTTGACCATATCCTTCATGGGAGCAGGACAATTACGATCTACATCCTGCTCGGAGGGAACAACATCACACTCAAACGATGTCAAGATAACTTATGTCATGCTTAATGATACTTAAGAAACATTAAGACTAATATTACTTACAAACAAATAGTGTTTCTCTTAATATTGCAGGTGATCTGAAGTCTATACTAGCTATATTTTATATATTTTAAACCAGTTCTTGATGCAGCCTTCAAATCTACCCAGCACTTGACTGAAAATTCCACACAGATAAAATCAAAGGCAGTAATGCAATTGCCAGTCCATAGAAAAGATTAAAAAGATGGATTTGATGGAGTCATTTTTAAAGACTAGACTTTGGTTCAAGTAATGTTCATACTCACATGTGAGATAATATCTTCACCCGGACGAAACACACCAAATAGCAAAACATAGCAAACAAGTGTAAACACGCCTAAAAACTTGCAGATTACAAGATGTTGGGTTCTTGAGCACACGCTCATTTTGGTTGAATGTACATATGTATAGTTAGGGTGGAAAATTCCTTTGGTTAAAAGTCAACCCTAACCCTTTCCTGCTTTTTGGATTTTTATTGGAATCCTGCATCCTGGTACTTGAGTGATGCTGTTCCTGCCCATTTTACATCCCCTCTGTCCAACTGTCAATTCAAATGATTAGCTCATCAGCAGTCTCTGAATGAGCCTGATAACGACTCTAATCATTTGAATAAGGGATGTTGGATGAGGTAGACATGTAAAACATTCAGGACAGCAGCCCTTGAGGACTGGATTCGGACCACCCTTGCTATAGATCTGACGTGATTTCAAATTTATTAAATCGACACTAATAAGATGAAAGCCAAGCTGAAGTCGATTTGTCAATGATGGCATTGACTTTGTTTTTTTCAATACAATACTGCAAAAATAGGAGGACGGAATCAATACTACAGCCAAAAAATTTTTAAAAATATTTTGTTGAATTTTATCAATATATTCAATGTCGCAGGTTTTTGCTAAAACATCTTGTATTTCTCCAAATGGAGCTGTTTCATGAGAATTTTGATGATCAGAAGTTCATTGCAGTACACTTCTTTATTTTCTGACATAATCGAAACTGAGTGACCTTTGGCGGGTGGGGCATGAATTTACGGGATGTGACCCAGCTGACTAAATGGGATCGAGAAACAACTTGAGTCATGGTTGTTTCTCAATCCCATACCAGTGAAGAATGTGTGTCATAAAGATAAACAACACAAAAATATATTTGGGCCAATTGAACAAAAAAAATAATTATATGCTAATAAAGTTGCATCTGAAGTAGTTATCTTGTAAACATTTATAATATATATGTATATTAGATATATGCTAATAAAGTTGCAAGTGAAGTAGCTTTTTTCTTAAATGCTTTATTAATTTTGGACTTAATGGTGTTTGCAATGTACTTGTGTGTGGCTTATGCGGAGTAACAGAATTTAAAATATTATTTTATCTTATGTGTAAAGAAAAAAGTCAAGTTTAAGACAAGGACTGATGCTGCTTTATTGTTCATTTATTGTTCAAAACTGACAAGTAATGAATGACTGTAGGGAATAGCTCTTTTTTCAGTTGATACATGTTGAACATAAAGATATAAACTATTCAAAATGGCAGGGCCACAATGAATATACCAACTTGGGACAAACTGTAAAGGACAGGCATGGTGGAAGCACTGCTGCGGTTTTGGCCGGTGGAAAAGGAGGAGGTAACTAAGGGTGAGGGGGAGTGGTCTGATGGGCGGACCTGAGGGCCCAAAAGGTTTATATAGTTTAGCGGCCCTCTCTTTCTGCCTTGTGTCGGTGAGATCCCATTTCAGCTAACCCAGCCTCTGCCTCACTCTTTGAGTCTCTCCAGCAAAGATGCAAACCTCCAAGCAAACTGCATACTCGGTGCGCACTACATCCTCTGGCAAAGGTTCTGTCTACAGGGCCCCCACCATCCACGGTGGCGCCGGGGGGAACCGTGTCAGCATCTCATCCAGTCAGCGCAGTGGGCAGTTAGCGGGAATGGGCCAAATAGGAGGGGGCTTCTCCAGCAGCATCCAGGTGTCCGGGAGCGGAAGCAACATCACGGGCAATGAGAAGTTTGCCATGCAGAACCTCAACGACCGCTTGGCCAACTACCTGGAGACGGTCAGAAACCTGGAGCAGGCCAACCAGAAGCTGGAAATTAAGATCAAGGAGGCCTTGGGCAAGAGTGGACCGGACTTCAGAGACTACAGCAAGTACCAGGTCATCCTGGATGACCTGAGGAGGAAGGTGAGGCAATGTACTTTAAGGAAGGATGAATTTGGGCCATGTACTTTATGTCCTTTAAGCTAAAACCATGCTGGATGGGGCTGCCAGGTCATCGGTGAGATGAATGAATGAAACCAAGTGTCAGACATTAGCTGAGAAGAATCGTGAGAATGTCTTTTTGCGAGAAACCTTTAAGTGGTCGGTGTTAATCATCAGCAGTGAATACCTAGCAGACAGTGTAGACTGGCCTCCTGTGGGTCCATGGCAAAGACCCCCCCCCCTCCCACCACCACCACCACCTTCAACAGCAACCCCCACCCCTCTGTCACTGTGGGCCAGGAACTGGGGGTTGGACCGGAAACAGTCGGGAAAAAGATCAGGACAGGTCACAGGGACCGGAAAATGAAGATAAACAAAATGAAATAACTATAAAGCCTCGGGGACAAAAACACACACTTTAGTTATTTTAATTCACCGCAATGTGCAATATTGTGTATCAATGTTCCATTTGCTATTTAGCACTCACTCACTCACTCACTCACTCACTCACTCACTCACTCACTCACTCACTCACTCACTCACTCACTCACTTACTCAATCCAGTGAGTAAAAGCCTTAAGTGATAAAACAGAATTGGGAAGGAAAACAAAGAGAACCTACAGTTTCATAAAGGCAGCAACACAAATATTATGGGGTCAGGTTGGTAAAAACATGACACCTATTAATGTAAATCTTTTCCTTCTTGCCATTTTTTTACAGTTTATTCAACCCCCATCTGAAAAAATACAGACTCAAACTTCAGCAACAACCACACAGCGCTAAAGTCAACGGCCTATTGCAGACGCTCACACGCAAGCTTTAACACACAAACACACACTACCCTGACCTCTATTACCACCATCTTTATGCAAATCCACGTGCCCCCATCCTGTTGTCTTAAATATCCTGTTTGGCAGCAGTTGACTCTGTGGCAGTCGCTCATTGGCTCTTGGGCTTTTCCACCTGGATGCCCCCATTTATCTACTGTACGCTTTCCAAAAGTAAACAGTACCAACCATGAGTCTGTTGAAATGTACATATGAAGTCAGTAGCTCTTGTGTGTCGCTCACTTTTCCAATGGGACTAAAAAACAATTGACCTGCTTTTTTATTGAACATTTATTTAATAGGAAAGTGTATGATATGTAAAACCATAGAATGAAGGTCTTTGGACAAGAACATACAAAATCCACTTAAATGCCATTAACTTTATACTTTTACTTTATAGTGCAAGTCAAAGTACATCTGTTTTCGACAGATATTTGGATATATTTGGTCCAAAATGCTAATAATTCTGTATATTATTGTATCCGCTTACTTGGGGGAATATTAAATTTTTTGAAAAAAAAAAAAAGAGCTAAACTCTTCCTAGCTACTATCTAGCTGGACTTGTTTTAGCATAAAGGCCAATGGCTTGAGATGACAGTAGTAAGGCAAAACAATAACTACATTCATTTAATCCATTATCCAAAATGTTAGGCGACGCTGCCAAAGAGCGGAGGGCCATTGGATAAATGTCTCATATTTAAGAAGAGATAAATTACTAATAGCTTTTGCTTGTTGCTTTTATACCATCAGCTAATATGCATGAACCAAAAGATCTACTGCTTAAAGGCCGTCCCACATTTTTTTTATATTTGAAAGCCTTTTGGCGTCAATGTCAACAGAAAGCGTTTTGATCCACTCCCTGTCATCGGATTTCAATTTGAATAGCGTTCCTCTTTTGTAAACCTGTTGCAGGTGTTTGATGCCACCATGGACAATGCCCGCCTGGTCCTCAGCATTGACAACGCTCGCCTGGCAGCCGACGATTTTAGAGTGAAGTAAGGCGCGATTGTTTGATGTAACACGCAACCTGAAGCCAAACAGCTGCAGGCACATCCTGTTTGACTGCTGGATGGCTCCAAGGATGGATATGTCCTCTTCATGATCATAATTGTTATGTAGTGATAAATCGTCACTTTCTCATCATCATTGCATTTGCGTCCCAAATTACACAATATTAAAGACTAATGTATGTTACCAAAATACTAAATGTCCTAAATGATTAGCAAAAGAGTTTTCAGATGAGCAAAGTAGGTCTAATCTGGAATTTTACCTTTTATTTTACACGTAATCAATATGTTTTGATTAGATTCGAGTCTGAACTGGCTATCCGCCAATCAGTGGAGGCCGATATTATTGGTCTGAGGAAGGTGATTGATGACACCAACATGAGCCGCATGAATCTTGAGAGCGAGATTGAGACCCTGAAGGAGGAGCTGATCCACCTTAAGAAGAACCACGACAACGTGAGTAAAACTGCAAACAATTTGTCTCTTAAGTATTCTGAAACTTGTCCATACAAACGGCTAGTTTTAAAAACTACCCATTTTGCTAATTATGCTCTTTAGGAATGACATTTTTCAGATTTCAGATTAGCTACAATGACTTTAGTAGTAGGCATTTAACTCAGACTCAGGAAAACAATAAATTCAAATGAAATAAAATAAAAGAAATAAAAACAAATCCATGGCAATGTTTTATAGAGGAAATCTGTAACAAGAATATATTGATTTTATTTTGGTAAAGCCAACACAATCATGAAATCCATATTTGGTGTTTGAGAAAAAGGTCAGACAATACATTCAGTAGCTTCAGACGGTTTTACTACATATACACCTATTTTACCTCAACAAAGTATGACAGGAAGTTCAAAAGACACCAATTTCTGAATGACTTTTTACAACAACTGTATTGTGGCCTCTCTCTCCAGGAAGTACTATTACTTCGTAACCAGATCGCCCAGTCAGGAGTCCACGTAGACGTTGACGCTCCTAAAGGACAGGACCTCGCTCAGATCATGGCAGAAATAAGGGCTAAGTATGAGAAGATGGCACAGAAGAACCAAGATGAACTAAAAGCATGGCATGAATCTCAGGTAAACTATCTGAAAACAAATTGCAATTCGCCGTAGCCCAGTGCTTTTGTTTGAGGTACCTCACATTCCAATTTTGATTTCAGATCACAGAAGTGCAGACCCAAGTCAATGTGAACACAGAGGCCCTGAAGACTTCCCAGACAGAGTTGAATGACCTACGCAGACAGTTTCAAACCTTGGAGATCGAGCTGGAGTCCCAGAGGAGCATGGTGAGAAGCACTTAGCTGACATACTTCATTGACCTGAACACAACGCTTATCTCAGCTCCCTGAAATGCCCAACTCAGCACCCACCCATGGACTTTGTTGGCATAAGCTTTACACATGGCTGACCCGTCGCTATGGTGCTGTCATCAGCCAGATGGCTTCGTTCTTTTCACATGTTAACTCCTTCGTTTCATGTCTCGTCCACTTTTGCAGAAATTATCTCTGGAAGGCACGCTGAGGGACACAGAGATGCGCTACAACATGGAGATCGAGTCACTCAACAGTATCATCCTGGGCCTGGAGGCCGAACTCACTCAGCTTCGCAGCAGCATCCAGTTGCAGACCCAAGACTACGAAGCTCTGCTCAATATGAAGATGAAGCTAGAGGCCGAGATTGCTACTTACAGACGGCTGCTGGATGGCGAAGACTTCCAGTGTGTAGATTACTCAGTCGAGAAAAATCTGTTTGTAAACTGAGCTCTATGGTTTGATGTTTGATCTTTTCCTGCTTTTTTTTCTCTCTTCAGGCTTCAGGATGCTCTGGAACAGCAGAAAACAATCAAGACCAAGGTCATGACAGTGACACAGACCCTTGTGGATGGCAAGGTTGTGTCCTCCACCACCGACACCAAGAACCTCTGAATACCAGAGGCAGCCATGAAACATTGGCTGCAACAATAATAACAATAACCTCAATATGGCCAAAACTGATATTTTGCTCCAATTGGCTCATGGCATCTTAGTTAAACAGTAACTAACCCTTAGACTAAAACCATTGCAGTGATTAGCTTGACTTCTTTAGTAAAAAAACCCTGCACAAGCTGACTGAATCAAAAACTGGACAAGAAGAAAACTAAACCATCTTTTATTTATTTCATCATAGACGTTCTGCTATTTGTGTATGTATGCTGGCCTGCAGATTGTCTGCTCATGTTATGAGGCAAGTTGAGGGATGTTTTGAAACAATACGAGGGCCATTTAATTTCAAACACTTTTCTGACATCCTGGTTTTTCTTTCTGTCCGGTTGAGTCTGTCTGTTAGTCGTGCTGTGAGGTTCAAACATATCAATAAAGTTCATTCCAGGGATTTATGTGTTTTATTTTAAACTTTATATCCCAAATACACCATCAATTTTCAGTTACCCTATTCAAGGTCATGAGGAATTCAAACTTTATCGCAGCTGACATTGGGTGATATAGTCACCCTGGATTAGTACACTACACCCTGGATTAGTAGCCAATTAATCACTGGGCACACAAACATAACCATCAAATCCAACCTCATTTTCTCACGTTGATCAGTAATCCATCAAATGGTGTCTGAAGAAGTCAATTGAGTGAACTGCAAGACTACCAAACACAAACAGTACACAGTAGACGATAGAAGAAAGTGTCACATACTACACGTACAAACCACATCACCATTTTCATTGGTTACATTTTAGTTTGTCAATTGTGACATTTTATGAAACCTAAACTACATACACACAGAAATTCTTTCATGATAAGACAGGCAGATGGCTCCCACTATGCAAACTGCAACTAGCCTTTAGGCTAATAGATCATTCCATACCAACTAGACCAAGTCTACCCAGTTCAAGTCATGGATTTTTGTGAAATCTACAAATAGAATTAGAACATCAAGCAAATTCAGTTGAATCACTTTCACTTTGCGCCATGCCGAGGACTATCAGTGCGCCACTTGCACATCGCATTTCAAGGGAATAAGAGGTGCTTTAATTGGATAGAGTTGTTGTCAGACACGCCCACACCTCGTCTTTCCTTAAACCGGTACACACGATTATCACGACGGGTTGTAACCACCTCCTCACAGAATGTCATCAGGTGCAGTGCTGAAGTCATGCCTGTTACGTAAATAGATGTCTCCATCTACTGTGTTTAGTAACAAATACCTGAATTGACATTAGAGGATAGCGAAGTATAATCGAAGTTAGAATTCATCCGTAAAACAGTGACATTCCAGAGAAGGTCTATTCTCTTAGCATTCCAAATGATCTCAAAAGACTTACCGTATTTTTCGGACAATAAATCGCGGTTTTTTTCATAGTTTGGGGGGGGGGGGGTTATTTATACTCAGGAGTGACTTATATGTGAATTTTTTCACAAATTTTCAAAATTCAAAAATCCGCGATGTAGTGAAACCGCGATAAACGAACCGCGATGTAGCAAGGGATTACTGTAATCTGAACTGCAACTGCGGCGCCGCGCATACGCGACGGTGTTTTGCATAAAGGACAAAAGATTCGATCACGGGATTTAATTTGGATCAGTACAGCTGACTTGGGAAGTGGGGTCACGCTGGACAGGTCAAAAGTCAATTGCAGAATGCACTCTGAAAAAAGAAATGACTTTCAAAATCAGGGTTAAATAAACATGAGATTAAAAGTGAAAGTGAGTATTATCTTTGATCAAGTTTTTATGACTTTTATTCAACAAATCTTATCTCATTAGATTAGATTGTGCAGGTGGAGAGAAGATTTTGACCATATAATTGAAATTCTTCCAGCATCCCTTTAGCTGCTATTGTAATCATCGATATCACACATACTGCAGTGTAATGTAAATGCCAGCACACCTTCATGTCTTTGATAGTTTGCTTGGGCAAAGTCTACAAAGACTGGTTAAAGGTTAGATAGATAGATACTAGATACTTTATTGATCCCCGGGGGGAAAGTCAGGTGAAAATGCAATATAGTGAGGAGAGGTGTGGCAAGAGGGAATACTGCCTTCCACAATTATATATAAGACTCCAGCACTCTCCTACAGGTTTACTCTCAGCAGCCAAAGATTCCTGCCCCGGACGCTTCTGCTCAATCAACAATTAGCCATGGAGACCCTCGCCGTAAGACAGAAGACTTATTCGTACGCCCCCACTGTGTATGGCGGGGCAGGGGGCCGTGGAATCTTGATCTCTAGCGGTGTTGGCAACAGGTACAGCGGTGGGTATGACTACTTGTCCTCAGGGTTCACATCTGGAATCCTGGCCATCGAGAATGAGAAGTTTGCCCTGCAGCAGCTGAACGACCGCCTGGCCAGCTACATGGAGACTGTGAAAAGTCTGGAAAAGGCCAACAGCAAGCTGGAAATCAAAATCAGAGAGGCCGTTGGGACAAGAGGCCCACTGGAGGGGAGGGAGTACAGCAAATATAACGCCATCATTGCAGATCTGAGAGCAA
Source organism: Syngnathus typhle (assembly GCF_033458585.1). Taxonomy (NCBI): domain Eukaryota; kingdom Metazoa; phylum Chordata; class Actinopteri; order Syngnathiformes; family Syngnathidae; genus Syngnathus; species Syngnathus typhle. The sequence goes on along the minus strand of NC_083739.1, from coordinate 20,013,125 downwards.
AGGTGAGACAATGTAACACTGCAGATTCCCATTGCAACAGTTACAATTGCTCATGATTACCTAGTGACCGGTTTAGGCTGTAGTTTACAAAAACGGACTGGGGTAGGTTTCAGCCCCTGCCATGATACAGAGGAGGATACTTATCATAGAAAATAGATGGTTTCGTAAAACGAGATGGAGAGATACCAGAATAACCAAACACAAAAATCATGATTTATCCCAATGTATATTAGAACATTTGTTGTTACATTTTGAGCTCGAGCTCTAACTATTGTAGTTTTTTATCTTTATGTGGTGATAATAGATATATATCCTAGGTTGCTTTCTCAACTATTTTATTAATCAAAGTGAAAATCACAAACTGTCTATCAATGTACAAAATCATAAATTTCATGCATTGATATGAATGAATGTTTCAGATTTTTGAGAAGATTAAGGGCAACATGCAAATTGCTATCTCCCTCGACAACGCCCGGTTGGCCTCAGATGATTTTAGGATAAAGTGAGTATTGAGTTTGTTAAGCTCCGGGTTCCGATTTGGAGTTATGACAAACCAAATACGATCAAACAAATCTCTCTCTCTCTCTCTCTCTCTCTCTCTCTCTCTCTCTCTCTCGCTCTCGCTCTCGCTCTCGCTCTCGCTCTCGCTCTCGCTCTCCCTCTCTCGCTCTCCCTCTCTCTCTCTCTCTCTCCCTCTCTCGCTCTCCCTCTCTCTCTCTCTCCCTCCCTCACTCACTCACTCACTCACTCACTCACTCACTCACTCACTCACTCACTCACTCACTCACTCTAGGATGGAGTACGAGCTATCCATGCGTCAGACAGTGGAGTCTGATGTTGAAAGACTTCGAAAGATTCTGGATGACACCAATGTGATGCGACTGCACTTGGAGAGCGACATTGAATCACTGAAGGAAGAATTATTCATCCTTAAGAAGAACCGTGATATTGTGAGGGAGCGCCAACAGTAGAGCGTTACAGTTCACCAAAAACAATTCAACGACTCACACACTTAAGCATCATCTCTAAAGTGTACCATTTTATGCATTGTTTGACTGATTGCACAGGATAGGCATTGCTCAGGAAATCACTCCCTGTTTATTTCCCCTTTGACAGGATGTTGCTGAATTGCGTGCCAAGATCACTGAGGTTGGAGTCCATGTGGATGTTGATGCCCCCAAAGGGCAGGACATAAGCAGGGTTATGGAAGAGATGAGGGCTAAGTATGAGAAGATCATATTGAAGAATGCAGAGGAAGTCAAAGAATGGCACGAGTACCAGGTACTCCAAGTGATTAGTTTGAGGCACTTTGTTGAGTGCCAGTAAGAACTCTCCATCTTTGATATTGTGCGCAGATGAAAGATGTGCGGGCCAAAGTAACTGAGCAGAACACAGCCCTGAAAGGAGAAATACAGATATTATCTGAAACCAAGAGGAAATATCAGACATTGGAGATTGAGTATCACTCAGCACTGAGCATGGTAACCTTTGTCTTGAATATCCATAATATAAAATAATTGCTCAGTTAAATAGCCCAACCTCTTTTCAACCAGTTCGAGAACCTGAGGGCCACAATCCAGGACATTGATATGCGCTACAGCATGGAAGTGAAAAAATACAACGAGCTGATTTTGAGGCTGAAGGAAGAGCTCACTCAACTCCGCGCTGAGATCGAGCAAAACAGAAGTGAATACGAACTCCTCCTCAACATCAAGATCAAACTGGAAGCTGAGATAGCCGAGTACAGGCGGCTGCTTGACGGAGGATTAGACATAAAGTGAGTTGGCGCAAGTATGGCAACAATCCTCACACAACACTGTGTAGACTCAAATCCAAACCAAGGTATTTTTCATTGACAGCTAAAAAATACTTTGTTCCTGTTTATTTTTTCAGTCTTGAGGACACTATCAAAAAGAAGACCGTTGAGACCAAAGTGGTAACAGTGACTCAGACTTTGGTGGACGGCAAAGTGGTATCAGAGAGCAAGGACGTCAAGTCTGGCGTGATTCTGGATGACTAAAAATTGAAAGAATAAACAGAAATGTATCCATACTAAGATGTAAATTTATGCCTGTATGTGACTGGGGTCAAACATGAGCAAAACACTTTGGGCCAATTACGTCCAACACTGAGGACGGTGATACAAGGGTCCTCACCTTGTCAAGTCTTTCAAAATGAAGAGCCTCAGCATCCTCTGACCAGTGTGCACTCATCCACATGAAGCATAAGAAAAGAGCCACCAAGGCTTCCGTTCTGGCTTCCCGCCAGCATTCTCCCAAGTCTGCATTGAGTGTAGGAAATTCTTTCTGCTTCTGAAAAATTTACACTCTGACCTGTGGTATTTCAAAAGCACCCCGTACTGGGAATAAGGTCATTTTCCCATGCCTTGTCCAAGCAAACCATGTTTATCTGTATTCTTGTTAGTCCAACCTGATATGTGACACATACACTGTGATGTATGATCGTGTTAAAGACTTTGGCAGTTTTCTGCAGCCTGCAAACCATCTTGAGAGCATACCAATGGAATTAGAGCTGAATTAGATTTAATCATAAATCTTCTTAATTATCTACTATTATTCCATAAACTAATTGAATTTAGTTCTAAGAGACCATCGAGCTTATATCGTTGATATCGAACATTGTATCGCAAATACTTTTAATTTAAACTTTGTGAGTGTTAGACAACAAACCAAACTAAAATGGGCACGCATTGTCTGTAGGGTACCACTGACAATCAGCAAAAGTGTCAACGATGACAATCAAACTGAAATATAAAATTTACTGACTTGTATAGTATTATAGCTACGTAAGATTTTATAATGATAAAACTCAGACTTTTGTCCCCATGGGGACAATTATATGTTGCAATCGGAAACAGCCTCCTGGGACAGATTCATTTTATATTTTCGCAACCTGATAATTTTGTCACAAGCTGCTGCACATGGACAAAAATTATATAATCCAAATTGTCACGTTGAGTCTGAACTGTAATGTATCCTCCAGATGGCACTTTTGTATTTGCTGGAGTTCATTTTTGACACACGAGGCCAGCTGTACGCTATTTTGCATGCGATAATAGACAGAAGGAGATGGCAGATTCCGGAAATAACAGAAACATATATAGTGACGTTACAGACAAGCTCGATAAAAGCGCTTTGTTCCTAAATTTTTGAATAAATGTCTTCCTGCATGACAATAGAATTATCAATCAACACAAACCGTCTCTCTCGTTTGGAATAAAATCTTGATTAGAACGGGCTTGATGCGCCCTGAATATTCTAAATGGAGCATTTTTATTCTAATCAGGCATTTGTAATCCAAATAAATGCGTTCATGTAAGCGTAGCCACTATCTAAATCACTGGTGTTGATTTGAGCTAATATAAATTTTGTAAATCCACACTCATCTACTGACTGAAAGGAACTGGGCAGACTTGGCGGAAATGGAGAAGGGATTCCAGAGAACAGGGATGGGGGATTAAACATATTTAGGAGACAGATTGGCAGATAAGGAGTGAACTAAAAGAACCCATGGGAATAACTTCAGCATGCAAGGAATTCCTCAGAAATCTCTGGTCTCTCAATGGAGAGCCAGAGAATTTATTGCTCCTCAAACTAGGAGGAGAGACTAGACATCACCAGGAAAGTCAGCCCCGATATTGTTTACTTGTATAAGATCCTCCGAATGCAAAAACGCCTGACACCATGGTGAGAGAAATTTCAAATCAAGGTCAAGTAGTCTTCTTTGGCTGAACATCGAATGAGGGGAAATCTCTTTTAGGGCCAATGATGGGGTTCATGTCACGGCTGGTTGTTTTGGACATATATTATGAAAAATGTACTCAATTGACACAACTTTGCCTCTGAAATCAAACTCCTGTGTTGTACAATGAGGAGTTTATGCAAAAGTATTGACAACAAATGTTTTAATATTGTACAAAGCTACAAACTCTGAAGTTGTGTGCAACTTTTCAGTCATCCAAATGATCTAAAAGAAGGTTAAAGATAATCTCAGGTCAGTGTTGTGTGCACGTTGCATCACTTCTTTTTTTTTCATTTTAAATACTTTAAAGCTGTCATTAAGAGCGGCTTCATAATAGGTTATCAGTGGTTGTGAGTACTTTAGATAAACAGTTTAAAGTAGACTTAAATAGTTTTCCTTTCAGAACTCTCTTCAGGCCAGAGTAAAGTGCCGGTGTTTCATCTCTGCCTTCTTTTTCTGCAGTAAAACAGTTACGGGCTTGGCCTAGACACACACCATGAATCATTTCTCTCGACTCTCGCTGTCACACAATCAAACACACATTGTCTTTCCCTGTGGCCCACACATCTGCTGGGTGTGGGTCATAAAGTAAGTCATCTGACTCCAGCTTCCTCCCAGTGACAAGGAGAAGGAGGAGGCGGCGGAGTGAAGGGCGGGGTTTCTGCGAAAAGGTTGCAGGGACAGAAGGGTAGCAAGACAAAATGAAAGTCAAAGTAAATATGTACATTGGAGCATTGATGAGGTGACTTTAAACACTCCGCAAATGTTGTCGCCCACAAGTGAAAAAGTTTTTCGTGAATACTGTACTACTTAGCTATAATGCAACATTTCAATTCAGGGAACGATGAATGAAAGACCACCACATATCAAGGGCTGTGTTCAGTGGAAACACACAAAAAAGTTGTAAGGGCGGCATACTATAGCGAGAAAGCAGATGACTTCTGAAAGTAATATGAGGGAAAGGTTAGCAGGGGCGTGTGAGGGCAGTGACGTAGATGGGGCAAAGGGCAAATCAAGTAAGAACACTAGGCAACGTGCCACCAACCGATCCCTTCATTTTCATTTTCCAGCCATGTTGCATATGTGGGAAAGAGAGCTGGGAATCCAAGACTTCGCTTGAACCGCTGAATCAACTAAACTTGACACGGGTGACTCATGTCTGGTTGCCGTGGAAACTACGCCCACCCAAAAACGTTGTTACCAGAAAGTGGCAAGCTTTAAGCAGTAAGAAGATTACAATCTTTCCTCTGCTAAAAATACAGCGATAACAATTCCAAGACGAAGCAAGTATACAATTTATGATGGAGTGTACAAGGGTCATCTATTCAGTCATTAACTGTAGCACTCTTTAGATGAGTGACTAATTTGTAGCAAAGCAAAGGACCATAGTAAATGATTAAAATTTAAAGTTTTGCACCATACAGCAAACCTAACATATTCTTTCTTTTGATATAGATATTCTGAGTTTGGCCTTGGTCTTGGTCCTCTAAACCCGGATCTCCAAGGTAGTCGTCTTTTGTCTGTCTGCCTGTCATGGCAAAACAAAAGGACAGGATATTTGGCTGCCATTCTGGAATGTTGTTGTTGAGCACCTGGGCTCACCAAACATCTTTTTCAGAAGTTTCAGTGGATCCAACCATTAAATACGTGCCCACTCTATTCAAAGCAGAATATGCATTTTTCTTTCTAGAGATAAATAAGGTCTATACAATTTATTTGACTTGATTTGATCTATACAATTTATTTGACGTGGAACTTTATGTCGCCTAAAAATTGTCTAATAAGATTGCCATACTGTCAATAGCCACGACATGTTGCAACAGATGGGGAAAGGAGTTCAGCATTTGAGTTGCGGGAGGGTATTTTGTGGAACCTCCAAATTGGAATGCACTAAAACGATTCGGTTACATTACCCTAGCTCTCCTGATACTTTGGTGAGAAAGCACAGTAGACTCATATTTAGACTGGCTAAAAGCAGGTCTGAATTGTTGCACAAGTGATGTAATCCAATTTAGGTGGATGAGATCAACGTACATGCAGGCACATTCGGAGCTGTGTAGATAGATGCGTGTGGAGGGTGTCATCGTATTTCGTAAATATAGGGCCTGCAGGTATGTCATTGGACTTTATTTTGTGTTTTTGTAGTGTCACCACAGAAGAGTACCAATGATGGAAAAAAGAAGATGTGGGATGACGAGCACGGAACCATAAATACTGACGAAGGAAAGCCATACGCATTGTCCTAGCAGCTCATTAAAATAACATTGGAGCAATACCTGGTGGATGATTATAATAAAAGAACAAGGCAAGGTATACATGTGAAGAGACCCCATTTCCCAAAACATTGATGTACTTTCATCACTGCACCAGGACACATTGAGGATAATAGCCAGCATAAAATAGGTTTTATAATACAATGGTTAGCTTATTTTTAGACTTATAAGGCAGCTGATGAAGCAAAAAGCTGTTAACACGTGAGTCAACTCAAATCCCTGGCTTCTTTTCATTACACATCACCAAAGGATTACTATTTGGTTGATTGTTTTTGTTAAGATTAAGCAGTTGTTAATCAAAAGTTTAATAATGGTGTCACTTTGACCATTAATTCAGTGTCAATCCTTTTTTTATAGGAATGTATTGAAGAAAACAATTTGGAGATCGAACAGCAAGGGGATTTAACGTAGATTCACAATGAGCAACTTTGTGAAGCGTATCCCAATATTTTCTCCTATAATTCTACATCAAAGTCTATAGATGTTCTAGTTATATTCTATTTTAGGTACATTAAATAAACTTGATTGTTATCAACCTGAGTTGCTGCAACATGGAAGCAGTTTTCAACACTCTCTAAATATAGTGTATGGGAAATTGACTTGGAAAAGAGGAATTGCATCACAGGAAGGGAGAGTCTGCTGTTAAATTGCTCCAAATTTTAGCTTGACCCTCTGTCAAAACATTAACTGGTACAGGAAGGTGACTCATAAACAAAAATGGTTCAAACGAAAAAAAAACAGATATCTTACACCACTGTGTCACATATTCCTTTAGTGTATGAGAACAAAAAGTTTCTGTAACACAATCTTGACACATTTTTAGTGAACTACAAAGAGAGTGAGAAATCGGGTGGGACTATATGAACTCAAGTCCTTGGGCATCTAAACTATGGCACAAAAACAGACAGAGGGAGACTGCTGAGAGATGCCAGCTCCTAGGTGATGACAAGGTGCCCTTGAGCAATGTGCCAAAACCCCCGATTCATTGCGCACTCATTTGTGTGCAGTTGGAGACTTGAAACTATTTCAGTCTCATTACCACTACTAATCAGATGAGGTAAAAGGCTATGCGGTGATGAGTTGGTTTGAATTTGTCAATTTATCAGTCATTCCGTCAGTTCACTTGTTAGTTAGGGCCAGGGACCCTACCAATCCAGCAGAGAGAGGGTGGTGAGTTGAGAAAGATCCACCCTGTGTATCTGTTGGCAACCATTGGTGTAGCTAGAGGGAGGTGTGGGGGGCACTGCGCCACCACCAAGAAGTTAAAATCACAATATTTGGGGGTAAAGACATACCCCCCCCCCTCCAAAAAATGTTGGGTTGTAATTTTATTTATATTTTTATTTATTTATTTTTTATTTAACTTGCCTTTTTTTACAACTTTGAAAAGATTTTATTGTATTTAAAAACGTCAAAAGTAAAGTAAACTCCTACTATTCGCAGGGGATAGGGACTAAGTCTTGAAGCGAAGCGTAGAAAATCCTGAGTAGTTGACAAGTGTTTCTAATTGCCCATGTTGATAGTTTTATACCACACATAAAACACAATATAAATGGCCTTCATATAATTTGAGTTTTTAAAAAAAACACATGCATTTATGGTGAAGACCCTGCATAACTAACAACCCAAGTAAATGTATCACCTTCCCGACAAAAATCAAGATGAATCATTTGACCATAATCCCTTGACTCCAATGACTACTTTTCATTTTTCATCATATAAAAATGATATTTTTAACAAAAAACTTTATTATTGTGAAACAATAGCAAATCTTAAATAAGCGGAATTTCACTGAACAAAATTGCTGATGTTATCAATTTTGCTTTGTTCACCAGACTACTAAACCAATAACAACGTTATGATGTTAGGTGAAATATCAGGGGATCCTGGAATTTCATTTGAAGGTTGTGACATGTTGAAATCATTTTATAATGAGATGCTTGGCCGCCACATGCCCTCAAGCCAATTTGGAATTCATTCCAGATGCTGTGGAGTAAAACATAGGAAATTAGAAATTACGTCGGGAATGGGAACAGATCTCGTCTTCCAGTATTGTACTTGCACTACTGAGTTCTACTTTACATTGTTGCCTGTTTATCCGAATCCCAATGCTTGGATTTAGTCTTTTCATGGTCGTATTATTTTGCACCTGGTGTGCAGCTATGGTGTTCACACTGCCGCTCAAAATGTCACCACTCAAGAGGTCTGCTATGATGAGGCCTTGCGGTTTGTTGGTTGAGGCAGATTAGAGATCAAATTTGGAATTCCACCCTCTCCCACTCTCATTCTCTCCAGAAGATATATCCTGTGTGAAACCATTTATCCTCTTGGAAGAATTGTCACCAGCAAATTGTTTTGACGAGTTTAGGGTGGTTGCTCAAAGTGGAAAGAGAGAACATACCTGCAGTAAATCATTCTGCCCGTATAGGGGTGAAATGTCCCTCAGGGATCGTGTTGTAGTGTGTTTACCTAGTTGCCATGGTTATGCAGTGACAGCGAGAACGTGACAGACTATGATAAACACTGAAGCAAATAATGAGTTTAGGATTCATATAAGGAGGTGAATGTTTAGTGCAGTGATGGGAACATTTAAAGTTGTAAAATTGACATATTAGCCAGATCGTTTGTGTGTTTGAATGTACGAGTTGCCTACCAGTAAGAGCTATTGTACTCTTGAGTTCTTTTCTACAGTAAAGTGTTAAACAGGATGTGCTTCTGGAGCCCAAGAAGGAAACAATCTTTCCCCTCACTGGATTTTCTCTTAATTACTGACACATTGCATTCAAGCGCCAGTTATTAGCCCTTCACTCCCTCTAGTGTTTGAGATCCAACAAGGAAGTACAAGACATTACACTCAATGAAAAAAAAAGTATAATTAACAGAAAAGAATTGTCAGAAAAGAAAGATGATTTCATTGTTAAAGAATTTCATTTTAATCTCCAGGTTCAGAATGCACTTCTATCGTCTGCGTGTCAGTAGAATGTTGCCAGAGGTCGGTCAAGCAGGAGCAATGTAGCTTCCAGTCTGGCAGACTTATTTGGCTTTCGATCACAGTGACGTGACCAAAGAAGGCCTTTCGGCCACATAACAGCTACTGGGAAGCTTGCTTTTATTTAGTATCGGTAAATTGTTGCAAAATGCCATTTAAGGGTCACTACTGGTTACTTGGAAAACGCGGTGACGTAACTAAAAGTAGAAGTTGAAGCTCAACCCATCCAACATTTGAAAGTGAGAATATTGATGAGACCTCTCCTGTTTGTGTAATGACTAACCAATTTACCGTGTCACGCAGCTATGCGGAAAGATGCATTATTTGATCAGTGATTGCAAACATTTACAAACCTTGACATGAGAGCGAGAGCAGATAGATCGGCAGAGGAGTCACAGTATGTACTGTAGAACACAATCCAATTATCTACACCGGCCGGCCGAGTAAATAAGTCCTTCCTTCTTTTGATGGGAAGCAGCTTCAAGAAGACGGTGATGAAGTCAAACAGGGAAAAGGGAAGAGACTGTTCCTGAAATACTTTTGGTCTTTGCCAAGAAACTGAGCTCTTACGTAAGCATGCTAATAGGCGCACTGGTCCTTCTTTGGTCTTTAGGGTCAACCTCTCAAGAGAAAAGGCTGAGTCTATGTACGGGAGACTCCCTATGAGCTCAGTATAAAGGAATCTTCTGTTTTGTTTGTATTTTTTTCACCCATGCAATGTTTTCCCCTGACTTCTTCACCTAATCTGGTATGTCTCTTGGGAGATGTCCCCCGCCTTCCCCACTATATCCTGAACTGATCTCACTTCAGTTACTGACAAGTCTTCCTTATATGAGCAGAGAGGAGAGCCCCACGCGATGATGCGTCATCCAAGCAATAAGCTCATATCTAGTTTGCTCCTGGTCCAAAATGTCATCTACAGTAAATCTGAAAAATATCAGTTCAACTATTTGGTTTGTTAAAGAGATGTGTGTTGTTCAATCCACTTTCAAATCAGCTAGATGGGACTGCAAAACAAAGAAAGGAAATACCATGTTGGTGTGTTTTCACTCGTGGATAGTCACTCCTCTCTTTAAATCCTCAAATTGGCACTTAATGCGGAAATGGTGAAAAACAAGGATGCTTGTCAAAAGCTAACATATAGGGAGCCTCACCCAAACATTAAGTTAGACCAGCCTTCATCTAAGATTAGTGTTGGCTCCCAGCAAAGCAGATGAAGAACATCCATGTCTGGTGTTTGAAAAGTACACACACACACACACACACCTGTCTATAGAAGAATATTAGTCAGTGACCGAGTGACACAGGAATGCTTGAGAACTGTTTCCAAAATATTGTTCATCCCAGCATCTTCATTCTATGACATCACAGGATAAAACCATAATCTCCAAAGATCTTTTGTGTATGTTCAGGTGATGTAATCCAATAAATAGATGACTTCTTACCGGCTTGATATTTTCTTTTTTGCTCAAGGATTACATTTAAACTAGTCAACATTTGACGTTTTTACATGCAAGAGTCTGAAATTTCAGCCTGCTGAGCCTTCTTTTCATTTTATGCAGAAAATAAACGGAAATTGCTGTGAGTTGGACTGCTGAAAGATCTCATGCGAGCCATTTGCTTGCAGAGAAACAATATGGGAAAAAAAAGGAGGGACCAACAAAGTTGGAGGGAGGCAGAAATCACAGCAGAAAGGAGGGTGAGCGTGCTGTGTGTGATAAGAGCTGATTCAACGGTAGCAGCTGTTCATTGGAGTGATTTCCGGTACTCTTGCTTGAACTGCTTTATTCAGAGCCCAATGAAAAGGCAAACAAGTAGCAGCTCTGTAGGAAATCTTTCCAAAGCTACATCAGCATTGTGGAGTTCAGACAGACAGAGTAAAAGTCAAACCTTTACAGATTACTGCTTTAAGATTGGTGTAGAAGGACAAGTAGAAAAAAAACATCAAAAACTGCAAGCATGGAGAATAAACAAATTCTATACAACTAGTTGTTAAATATATACATAGAGAATGCGGCTGAAGTGTAAAATATAGAAGTTGAATACGTTTTAATTTACCAAAAGAATCATTTTCAAATGATAAGAACTCCCGTTACTCGACGTTATCTTTGTTAAACTCATTTGGTACATCTCAATGCTAACAAGAAATCACATACAGTATAACTTGACAGTTCATTATAATTTAGAAGCTTGCATTCATGGCTGTACTGGTCATCTGTGCAAGACCTTTTTGGTTTTATTTTCTTTTATGCAACCATAAATCAGATTTTGTTATGTTTATGCAAGAGAAGTGGGGGTGCTAGTTATGTAATGGCATGTTCTGTGGTACATTAAATAACTGTCCCATCAGTGAGTGGTACAGGAAACATGTGGTTTTAAATTTATTATCCATCCATCCATCCATCTCAAAATATTTGCCCAGATTCTGATTGGTCAAAATTACTTGGCGCATGCCCAGTTTGAAATTCAAATGATACTTCCTGGGACAAAACTCATAGGGTCGCGGGTTGCTGGACCCTATCTCAGCTGACTTCAGCCCAAAGTAAGACTGGTCACCAGTCAGTCGCAAGCTAGGGCACATATAAAGACCATCACTGAGTAGGAACTATTTGGGTAATTATCTAATGATCAATACTTTTCAACTTCTTTGCAAAGTCTGCCGGACTGAAAGGATGTGAAAGGTTTAATGTGAGTTAAGCTCTGGGCCTGCCAACTGTGGGACTGTGGAAAAAAAGAACATGAATAAAGTGAGTGTTACATAACATAATTCCATAATTGTAGAGCATTACGTAATTATCACGCTAACTCGAGCATTTACCTGACAGTTTAGTAGGAGAAGTGAAATTGTTTGTGTTTAAGATGGGTAAACATGATTTGGCAAAGTCTGCAAGTTGTTTGTGAATTCTGTATCATTACAACCATAACAATGGAAAAGTTGTAGTGTTAAGAACTCTGTGTGTGTGTTTGCGTGCAATTTTCCCTAAGTTGGAAGGTCCATGCAAATGTCCTGAAAAATTCTTCCTAAGTTCTATAAAAACTCATTCACTGAGTCACTTGTTCTGAATGTTTGCAGACAGGCAGTAGACAATAAGGTTCTTTCACTGTAAGGCCCGGTTGGCTAACGGGGACCAACTGCGGTTTGGTGGATCTAAATATCTGAAAAGTTTCCAGGAAACCACACTGAGGAAGCACACGTTCATACAGATTTATTAAGAAGTGACATGGCGTCCCTTCACTCGTTCATTGGCTCAACCAGTCCAACACATCATCAGGTTTCCATTACATCGTAATTAAAAAAAACACCGTCTATACAAATGAACTGGCAGATGTTAATTTGAGAAGAATTTAATTGTGATGTGATGAAGGCAGCTTTGTCACCACAACATTTTAATCTGTTTTACGTTTTGCAAGCGAATGTTTGTGTTAAATTTAGTCTCCACATACAAGTTCAACACTGCTCAGAGAAAAATGACAGGGTGAAAACCACAGTGGAAAATATCCACACGCACACAGAAACCTGCTGCCAAAACAGTGATTTATGTCCATTCATCTTCTTTCCAAGCTCCCTGTGTCTTACACGCCTGCTGCTTACTTACACACCAGTGAGTTCTCCTAAAAATTTATCAGCATACTGCTGGAAAAGTAAGAAGAAAAAAAACTGGACCACTTATACAACATATGCTTTGTGGTTGCTCCAATCTTTTAAGTTACATGCTATTTACATTAGCATCTGTTGGGTGAAATTATCGTGTATACTATAACTTTAACATTGTAATTTATTTAAGTACCAGTACTGTGGACTAATTTCCTACATTACAGTATGTTGGTCTTTTGTGGTCATCATTGCATTTTTTGTCTTTTGCCATCACCGTTGTTGTGGTGGCAGCACACAAAAAAAGACAAGGCAAAACACATTTTCACCTCCATTTCAAGTTGTGGGCCTTTAAAGGCATATCTTTGCAAAGTTGTCAATAATGACTCCTAGTTTTCACAATTTCAGTATGTATACTTGTAACAGTTTTGCTTAGTGGAGACATTTTTCCCATTTATAATATTTGCTTTGGCTCAACAACTCTGAACTGCAAGAGACTTTCAACTCTGCTACAAGTGGACAGTATTCCACTCCGGTCAGACAAGCTTGACAACGTTGCCCTTTCAGTGTACTAAATAACGTAAATAACGCTACTGTGAAGGCTGTTTGTCGAGACCTATAAAACACATTTCTATTTGTACTTTCCCTACATGCTTCACACTCTCGCATGCGCAGACACACAGACAAACGCTGTGAATGTGACTGCACTCTCTGATCAAAACAGCATAAAATGGCAAAACAGTTTAATTAAACTGTGTGTGTGTGTATATATATATATATATAATTTTAATTCTGACAGTATGCACATCCTTTTGTGTATACCTAATTACGTAGAATGCATGCATATAGTTTATCATGCTGAATTTCTTTGCAGACACTGCCCCCTTGTGCTGATTCTCTGATTCTAGGAAGTAGCGTCTCCTAAATATTCAAACGTATGCCAGGAGTATCTGTGGTCAGTGGTCACATCTCATTTTTAATCAAAAATGTGTGTGTAAAATATGTAAGGGAGTTCATCCACAAATTCAAACAACCATTCATTACCATTTATAAAATGCATTATTTACAATTGTTATGATGACAATTATTAAATAGAATATGTAATCAAATTAATTCAATCTTGATTACTCAAGGGGCAGTTCTAAGGTAGAAGTTTAGGATTGCAAAATCCTGGTCAGGGAAGATACATTTCTCTGTTTTGTACATTTGTTGCCACATTTATGAAATAGAGGCATAATAGTTTTGTGGAAAGTAGGCGACTAACCCATCACATCTAGAAGCAGAGGATGAGGAATTGTATTAATTGTATTATAACCACTGTAAGTCCATTCTGGCAGTTTTTGGCACCATACTGAGGCAGTTTGACACATCAATGAATCATCTGTATCATAAAGATCTATCTATTCACATTTTTTATTATGTTTTACAAAGTACAGTAATCCCTGGATATTTTGCTGGGGCTACGTTCTGAAAAGAACCCGTGATAGGTGAAATCCGTGAAGTAGAAACCTTTATTTTTACCACTATTATGAAGGTATAACGTTGAAACCAAAGAACAAAACTTGTTTTCAGGCCCAGGCATTTGTTTAACAAAGAGAAGTAAACATTTTCTTCCAGATAACTACAGTAAAACCATTATTTTAATCACCAGTATGTACTATATAGTGCGCTTCTGCGGCCTGACTCCGCTCTGTAGTGTCTTTTTTATCTGAATGCACAATGGGAAAAAATCCGTGAAGCAGCGAGGCCGTGAAAGGTGAACCATGATATAGCGAGGGATTACTGTACATATATCAAAAGAAGTAACGGTATCGGAACCTAGTATCGGTGAGCCTGACAAGCGAATACTCGTAAAGGTATCGGTCTGAAAACAACTGGTATCGAACATCTCAAATGGCAACGTTCAAGTTCAACGAAGTGATTTCTACAACTGTTTGAAGAAGGCTCATGCAAGCTGTTATCGTATCTATAAATTAAAATATGGTAACATCCACTACACACTTCCACGTTGTTCATGGGGCTGTCTTAAAAACAAGACGTCACGGGACTGGAAACGTCAGGACGCCAAACAATGGACGACTGACAATTGGCAAACGCACGTAAGTTACATGAAAGCACCATGACAAAATGAAATTGCCGGAAACGACTCGAATGCTCTGTCGTGCTGGTGCTGTGATGGAATCAAACTGAGAGGGTAGACGCTTTGATTGTTTACACTTCTTACCGGTATAGTTAGTAAACATTATAGTTGGCGATTAGTGTTTGATGGACTGCGATTTTTTGTTGTTGCTACGTTTGATTTGTGTCTGATTGACCGCTCATGTCCTGATGGTGGTTGACAGGTTGCAGCCATCTATCTACTCTTAATGCCGCAGTACGCTTAAAGCAATGAAACCTAACACATGTTGTCGTTTGTTTAACAAAGATCTCGTTGTCACCAACCTGCAGACGAAGAGACACAATCCAGGCATTGACAGCGGAGGCAAGCTGTCCGCCATGGGGAGCGCTTTCTCTCGCGGACTGTCTATCCTGCGGGAGAGGCTGAAGACTCCCGGGCGGCAGGGCGAGGAGACCCAGAAAGACACCGACGATGACTCATTGGATGGACATGTCAGGAGGGAAGATATCGCCCAATTTCCTTACGTGGAATTCACCGGCAGAGACAGCATAACTTGCCCAGCTTGTCAAGGAAGTGGACGCATACCATCGGGTTAGTAAAACTGGTGCATGTCAGATTCGCCTTTGTATACGAGTTGTTAGCATACTTGAGTTGTTGATGTGACTTCCGCTTATTATGTGCAAGAATACGATTGTTTAACTATTTTTATCCCCTGTGTTGGAAAACACACTTGGAGCCCCAAGATCTAAATGCACCTTCACCCTATTTGCAGTGAACTGTGGGCTCCACTATTTGAACTGACTCTGCAGATTTAGGTTCCCTACTATGCTGAAACCATGGAGCGTTTCTCACATGAGCATTGGTAACCCCCCCCCCCCCCCCCTTTCTTGCCCAACCGACCAGTCTCATGGAGAAGTTAAAAGATTTGCAGCACAACTAAGAAACAGCAGTTTATTAAGTCAATGCAATTTACTGTTTTTAGCATTTTGCATGAGAGATTGTCTCTCCCCCAACAGGTCAAGTCAATGAACTGGTTGCATTGATTCCATATAGCGACCAAAGGCTTCAGCCTCAAAGAACGTAAGTCATGAGTGCACGCACTACAATACCCAGCATGTCATGTTTGTGTTCTCACCTAACGTACAAACTGTCATCATCACAGCAAACTGTACGTGGTCCTGTCCGTCGTGCTGTGTTTCCTTGCCTCCATACTGGTGGCGTTCTTCCTTTTCCCGCGATCGGTGATTGTGCTGGATGATGGGATACATGCTGTGAAGGTGCACTTTGAGCCCACAACCTACAACGTCCAGATGAACTTAACGGTGTGTCCTTCGTCGGGCTGCATGCCCTGACCACTACCTTGCGTTTTACACAATTACATGGACAACTTCAACAAACTGCTAATGCTAATCTACAATAACACTACAGCTCTGCTAATCCTTTGGTTCTTTCTATCTGGATAAATTCTGCCAATTATGCAAATTAGCCAGACTTTTTCTGCGTATTCCAAGGTTCTCTTTACAGTTGTCCAGTGTAACTCATTCGTACTCAACTCATTCGATCTCCCTTTCAGAGCACACTGAACATCAGCAACCCAAACTTTTTCTCAGTGCTGGTGCAGAGTATCAACTGCCAGGTGCTCTACATGAAGAAGGTGATCGGTATGCATCAGCTTAATGTTGCCGCCACCATTCCACCACTTAGTGAGCGTCAGGTACGTTGTCATGAAGATATAGCCAACGTATGTGGCTATGAAATCCTTCCTCTCTCTGCCTGCTGGATTTTACTCCGCTTCATTGTTGTACAGGTGAACTTCACGGTCAGCGTGGAGATTGGCAACAGTGCACCGTATGTCTAGTAAGTGTCAAGTTGAGGGATAGTAGGTGTTCTTCTCACAAAAATGCTTACTGAGTTCGCAAATGCTCTCATTTGAAGAATGAAAAAAGGAAACGTAGTTATTTCACACTAGTGAATAAAATGACACGTGTAATTTGAGGGCTTGATGACAAAGTGCTGCCTGCATCAGTTAAAAATACAAATCATGCTTTCATTTTAGTTTTATTAAATTAATCAAATTGTCTTCGTGTATCTTTTCAGTGCCTTCTGCACCATGCGCAGTATCAAGGTCCACAAGATCCTTGTTTTTATGCAGTAAGTATGTCTACATTCAGGTTAAACAAAGTTTATTTATATAGCCCTTAATCACAGAAATGTCTCAGAAACATTAGAACAGTGGAAACACAGTCCATTCTGGAATGCTGTTAGCCTCCTGTTTTTTTTGCATTTAGATTTAAGTTCTTTATATACCGTAAATTTCGGACTATAAATCGCACCGGAGTATAAATCGCACCAGCCATAAAATGCCCAAAAAAGTGAAAAAAACACATATATATGTATATAAGTCGCTCCTGAGTATAGGTCGCCCCCCCACCCAAAGTATGAAAAAAAACACGATTTATAGTCCGAAAATTACGGTATATAAAAAATGGAAATTGACTTAATCTGTCACCATCATTATTACAAGCAACTTTAATTGGCTTTCTTAACAAGGGTACAAAAGTGTTTGTCGTGTACGTTCACATTAATTGTCTTCTATTATTGATGACTTAACTGGCAAACATAATAGTGAGAGGCCAGTATAGACATGCACCACCTTTGTTCTGGTTAAATGATCATCATATTTATCCTCTTTGACATCACAATGAACAAACATTTCATAATATATCGGTCAAAGTGCTATTCACATAACTTAGAAGGCACAGTTGGAGAGTAAAAATAATGGTTGTGTCCTAGCATGATAGCTGTATGTCTTCTATTTTTGCCTGTGTTTTCAGAACCTCCGTGAAAACATCACACCTGGTGCGAACATCCCAAAACAGCCTGGAAGCGTATCACTACGTCGACTGTGCCTTTGTGCCCTCCAGCCAAGTCTAGTTACTACAGCAATGGGTAGCAATGTTCTCTGAAGTGTTGGTCAAAGGTTGCACAATATCTGGTTTGAGGACCAAACTGCCTCTTGAATTGAGCAGCTTCCTAATGAAGGCCACGTGTTGATTTTTATTTAAAGGATTCAGGTACCAGAAAGCATTTTCAAAGCACTCACAATGGAATTGCAGTGTCATAGCCACATATAAGCTTTTTAAGGGAGCATGTATTTACTTATTCTTTTTGCTGCTACACTTAACGCCGTGCCATTGACCGAAAATTTTGTTGCAAACTATAATGTTTAACTAGACCTTTTTGTAAAAGAAAGTTGTGGGCTTGCAGTTTCAAAGGCAAACTTTATTGCAAACCAAAAGTGCCTTGGAAATTCTGTGTATGGCTACAAAGGTTACTCCTGCTGCATTCTTTAATGAAGCCCAAAGAAAATTGTCACCTATCGTGCACATGAATATTTTTGATTAGGAAATAGTGAAGCTACACTCCTGCGTTTGAACAGTTTTGGATGGCACAAGGCAAGTTTGTACAACATTACACACCAATCACACTGGAGAGGGAATCTGTATGCATGTTTGACTTGAATCCTTTCTTGCCTATCAGAATCTCTGTAAAGATTTCTAGTTGTCTGTTGTTGTTTTTTTTAAGTTATTTGTACAATTATGCTTTCTCTGACTAATACATTATAGCAGATATTTTAAAATAACGACTGTGTGATCTAAGGCTAAAGAAGCATTAAAGGAAATGTGAATAAAAACTAATAATGTAAACTTTCTTCACTCTTTTTTTCCCCCAATCCTGCACCACAAACTAAAATAACCAGTGGCACAAGATTGTAAGGTACCATAATATCACTTTATTCTATTTTCTGAATACAAAAGAGCAGAATATCCTTTTACGACAAAACTTTCCTTTTGTTATGTCTCATACATGGTCCTATAGCTGCATGTGAAAATATATTACTACATAATATAGTGCTTGACATGGCGATATCATACAGAGACCACAATATATTATCGCTGTAATAAACAATGTTTTGTTTTTTTATGAAGGCAACACGCTAAAATAAATGCATAGCAGACTTACAAGGAGCAGTTAAGTATAAAAATATAGCTGGATAAAAAGCTTATTAATTCATACAAGAGTGCTTCATCTTTGGTTAAGTACATTTTTGGCCTCCATGTGAAAATGATCTTCAATACAACAAGAGTACAATAACACTGTACGTTCTTCCTCACGTCTCCATTTCCTGCTTCACTTACGTTACTTTAGTTAACGACACTTGGTCGCCGAAATACTTTCAAACTCCGACTCGCACGGTTAAAAAGTTAACATTCTTGTTAACGCTCAGCAGTCTCAAACATGTCACCAACGATTTATGAGTTGGGGGGATGTAAAAAGATTGTCGTTAATGATCATGTGAGTTACCCTTCATATGTGACGTGACACTAGACCTCATCAGATCTTTGGTCTTTAGATTTTAAATGTCAGCTGGGACGTATTCAAAGTTTGTGATGCTACAAATCATCTAGTTAGCCCCTGTCTGGTCTAACACAGCTGATTAATTCGGTTTTCAATTTGCAGCATAATCCGATTATGCAAATTTCAATAACTAGTTGTTTACATATGATGTTTCTGCCCTAGAATGTACTGGACTATACAAAACATAAATTGGTAATTGTAGCTAAAAAGTATGGATTACAACTTCTGACCTTACTTCATCAACTCTGGATTTTTCAGTATATCGGCACCTAGAGAATTTAGTAATGACAGATTTTGATGTGATCCATTCAACCCCACATGGCATCTCAGCAGGTTATCAGGGCTGTTTTGCGTTGCCATGGTGAGCGAATAGACTTTTATTTTAGTGATGCCAGGTGCTGATCAAATAGAACTTTCAATATTAGAGCATGTGTGTTTTGGTATTTTTGTAACAGTTCCTCTGAGGTTTATTTGTTTGTTTGTTTGTTTGTTTGTTTGTTTGTTTAGAATTGCAAGGTGCGTCAGATCAAATGCTTTTGCAGGTTACTCGTCCCTTTAGAATCGAGAAACAACATACTTCATTTTGGTGAGAAAATGTCACATGCCCTCGAGTCCGATTAGCTCCCTCACGAGCGAATCCCAACACAAGGGTTAGGACTCAAGCTCACAACAAAAGCAGTTCCTCTCTACCGGCGCTGTGACAACATGACCTTGTTGATGAAGTTGACGATGGCACAGGCTGGTTGTTCCGGGTCCAGCTCGGCAAACAGGTGGCAGACGTTCTCCGCCAAGCTGCCCGGTTTCTTGGCTACGAAACCGAAAACTCTGGGGGAGAGGATTATGAAGTGCACAAGCCAGTAAGAATTTGGTCAACTGGTCTCATCAATCACACTAACGGTTTCCTAAACTTTTTCTGCCCAATAATTAGAAATGTGGTTTCCATCCCTGCTCATCAAATAACAATCTAATGAGAGTAATCACTCATATTGTTGCTGGCGGTACTGTAACTGTGTCACTATAAAACTGAGAAATACTGTACAGATTATAACGAACATGGCACATGTGAAATAAAAAGCTTTACCAAAACAATTTGCTTGCTTGATCAATAAAACAGCTTAGAATTTTGCTTGATACTATGTAGCCGGTGAAGAAAAAAAAAACGAGGGGTGACAGGATTCTGACTTTTTTTCTCAGAATTCTGACTTTATTCTCAGAATTCCCACAAAGTCAGAATTCTGACTTTAAAGTCTGGGGGGAGAGGATTATGAAGTGCACAAGCCAGTAAGGATTTGGTCTGACTTTAAAGTCAGAATTCTGAGAAAAAAGTCAGAATCCTGTCACCCCTCTTTTTTTTTTTTTCGCTGGCCCTAATCCTCTTCCGTACTACTCGGATACACCAAAATGGACAAAAATATTGAGACCCGCAATTTCAATTCCCATTAAATAACATTTCAGGCATTTTCACATGAATGCTTTTTTTTTTTGCTGCCTAGGAAAGCATACCTACATGCTGCAAATATGAAGTAAATGAAAAGAAGTTACACTTCCTCTCCAGAGGTATTGAAGTGTAGCATGAGACAGGGTGAGTTTGCCCAAGCTAGCAAAGAAAGCACACCAGCTAGTAAAATTGGCTTAATCAATATATTTGCATTACCTAAGCTGTATTTATTTGCAGGCTATCCTGGTCCTCATCATTTACATTTATAAGGAAGCATACATGCTTTGTCACGGCAGTAACCAAACAAACAGCAGAGCACTTACTTAACAGTTGTGTTGTCTGAGTTAGTCCACCTATTCAAAGAGAAAGAGAGCAGGCTCAGGCAGCTGCAGGCAGCATGCTCACACACACACACCAACACACGCGCGCACGCACGCACACACACACACACACACACACACACACACACACGCCGACACACACGCGCACTCATGCATAAAAGCGCTCAAATCCAGCATTGCACATAAAACCATGCAAGGATCACAGCAACAGATGCAGCCAAGTGATCCAAGGTGCAATCGGTGGATTTTCTGTTAGTTTCAATACTAACTGCAGCTAGACAATAACAATCTTTGGCTGGCCCACCTCCTGTCCTTTGGGTCAAGGCTACTGAAGGTTACGCTGTTCACTGCATAATGTCTGCGGAAGAAAACCCTAGAACAAGACAGACAGAACATCATTGAAGAAATTTGAGGATATGGCTTAATGCACTGGAAATCAAACAAGTCACTGGCTAATTTAATTGACGTTATTCATCCATCCATTTCCTTTAGCACTTCTCATTATGATTGAGGGTGACCAGAGTCTATGACAGCAGACTTTGGGTGTGATAAAATTGATGAGAGAGATTTCAGATAGCAGTAGTTCGGATACTACACCTGACATACCGCTTTACATAACCCTTGCCAGGAGGCATATAAGTAATCCAAGTTAATATTAAAATGAAATATTCTAAGGATATAAGATATTTCGTGACATTTTGTACCTGCGCTGGCTGTCGGTCAATGTGATGCCCTGCGACGTCACTTTGAACTGGACAACGGTGGCAGCGGAACGCGGGTTGCGACCAAGTGTGGCGTCTGTTGCTTTGGCAATGGCCTGAGGGCCAGTCAGAGATTCAGTTTCCACGGAGTTCAGGTAGAGGACATTACAGGCTGAGGGACGAGAAGCAACATGAGTGAAAACACAATAGAATCACCTTGCAGAGAATTTGTTTCTCCCATTTTTACATTTAGGGTTGGGTATAATATTAATTGGAAAGTCATGAGCATGATCACGTAAAAAATGAAAGTCCAAAGTTACGACTGTAATCAGTAATATTAACACAAAATAGTTTTATCGGTCCATATTTTAACTTCCTGTGTATTGCTGATATACTTGTAGTTTATGTGGAGATCGGTCAACTCACCTGCTCCTTGTTTGAGCAGGTCAGCGGCAGTGCTGATGTTACTAACAGGCTGAACCTCTGGCACATCTCCTATCAGATCTGACAACATGCAGAAACACAATTATTCAATACAAATTAAGCAATCTACACACTTGAAATATTCTTATTTTATTTCAATTCATTTCATGAGATGTTTATTACACGTAGATGTGATGAATGCATGAATCCTGACCTTTTTCAAGGATCTTCAGAGCACAGGGCAAAGAGATCGGTGTGATGGAGTGTTGATAGACTAATGCAGAAAGACTCCCTAAAAATGAAAACATCTCATGTTGACTCTTCATATATGGTATTGAAAGTATTTTTCCTTGAGAAAAAGGCCTACCAAAGTAGGGCTCGTTCTGACAGCCTTTAATCTTGACTCCTCGAGGGCCTGTTTCTATGAGGAAGTGCCTCACCAAATGTTCCAGAGGGTCGCCTGCTGTCACAACAGAGGAAATAAATGATAGGCCTAAAATGTTTATAAAACAAAATATTAATTTCGAAACATATTGTTTTATCGGTGTGTTAGACATGAATGTGCCTCAAAGAGGCGGGTCTGGTGGGATGGCTTGTGATGTCGTGGGATAAATGAGCAGTGTACATGTATTTATTCATTACCTTTGCTGCTATGCTGGCTGACATTAGGAGGAGGTGTTGCCACCTTCAGTGCCAGGCCGTAGGCCCCTTGGAAGGAATTACTATCCCTGATCAGAAAGGTCCCGGGCTCTCTCTCTTTCAAAGCAACAATTGCTACAATCAAGCAGAACCAAAAAAAAATTAAAATTTTGATGTAGGGAGTGTCACACCATAGCAATTTTGTTCATTTTAAACATTTCCTAAATGTCAGAAAACACAGAATTAGCTGCTCCAGAAGTAGCTGCTATTTGTAACTCCCTAATGCTATTCTGGTTACCATGGTAACCAACGCCCACTGCACTTGTCGAACAGGGCTGAATGGATAGTGACTATTTAAGTGAAACAGAACTATATATGCATAAGATTTCTTTTTTGAAATATTGCCTGTCCAGTCAACAAAGGTAGTGTGATTGGGACTAGTTCCTATTTCTTTTTTATGAGAAAAATCTTAATTGTTTGATGAACTTCTCAGAATGCAATGTGTTGGTCCTCAGAGGGTCCTCTGTGGAGTTTCGAAACTTACCTTGTTCTCTAGAGATGCCTGGCTTATACCAGAACCTTGAACTGTCCTGGACAAACTTCACACTGACTCTGTTTCCAATCTCATGGTCTTCAGACCCAACATCATTTTGGTGTTCACTAGGCGCAATTTCCCCTACGGTGGGTGAGAAGGTGACATGGTGCTGATGCGGAGTGTTGCCAGAGTGGCTCACACTTGCTTTCGGAGCCTGCCCTTCTTCAGTGGGTGACCAGGGTTGAGCGTGGCGTTTCTCCGGTAGGGGCGGCTGTGGGTGAGGAAGCGGGATGGAGATGGTGGAATAGTTGGAGACGGATATTTGATGAAGTTGTGGGGGGTGAACGGAGTTGTAGTGCCTCTTATTGATGTCTATAGCTGGATTGTGCTCATTTCCTGGGTAGGGATGGTGAGGGGGTCCGTGCTGGACAGGAATGTGGTTGCGATTGTGGAGGTCAGAGCCGCTCATCATCAACTTCCTACCCAGAGTGGCAAAGCCGGGAACGGGGCTATCTGAAATGGGGGATCCCTCCGTGTCGTTGGATGTGGACAGGATGGAAGACGGTGCAGGGGTTGGCATTGTGTGGGAAGTTGTACAGCTGCTGCTATGTTTGAGGGCTTCAGGGAGAGAACTCCTAGTTGGGGAAGAGCATCCATTAACCTGCGACGAGGGGCTGGCTACCGAGTTGGTGGCCTGGGTCTGGCTCGGAGGATGACACACCGCCTGAGTCGATGGGGAAGGCACCGTGGCAGCCTCAGACGGATGGGAGGTATCCAAAGTGGGTTGTTGGGGGTGGTGGGCTGGTGCAGGTGAGGTTTGCAGTGCAGATGAAGAGGGGTGGAGGGATCCCTGGTTTGACGCGGTTGTCGTCACAGAGTCCAAACAAGTGTTTTGTGTTGATGATGGTGCACCGTGGTTACAGTGCTGCTGCGACGGGGCGGTTGTCGAAGTTGGAACAGTTGGTGCAGTGCAGTGGTTGTGCGTGTTTGTTTGAGTGAGTGAGGTTGTGTTTGACGGTTGGCTTTTCATTGGTGAGGTGCTTCTGGAGATCTCCGTGGACTCCGGGATGACGTTACCAGAAGAGTAGTGCCCATCCTGGGGCTGTGATGCCTCGTGGTCATTGGTGACTGTTTTCCGGATCCCGTACTCTCTCCCTGGACTGGGACTAAAATGTACGTATATGCATAATTATTAATGTTGGACATTATCATCAACATATACCTAAGTATAAATATCGAGACAAATGTTCATCACAACACAAACTTTAACGCTTAATTTTAAATCCAAGTGCAAATGTCAGGAAACATTTGAGATTGCTTAGTCACAAATTTACGGAAGAGGATCGTCAATGTGTACAAAACCATCGAGTTGCAGCAACAATTTTAACATCTTTTGCTCAGATGTTCAACACCTTTTTTGTTGTGCTGGAGCTGAGAAGAGCACATTTCCGGAATCAAACATTTGTGTAAAATGAGAAATTTGCAATCCAAGATTAATGAGGGAATATGTTCCAAATCCACCAAGGATTTTTTCATTGTCTCTACATTTGTCTCGATATGTTTGGATTGTTAAAATGGATTTTTCAAAGAATAGAATTATATTCTATATGGGAGCACATACTAAAATTGTATTATATGAACTCGCCCGGCAAGTTCAGAAGCTAACATGTGGATCAAGTTTCAACTGGATCCAATCCAGATAATACATTTGGAAGTGAAAGTAGTGTGATGAAAGTTAGTAATATAGGATTCAGTTTATCTGAGTGCTTGTTGTTTGAATGCAAACAACTCAATATCTGCAATCATACACTGTCTTGCATTTTGTCATCACAGAAAATCTATTGGATCAGAATAATACCTTTCCTGTGTACGTAGAGGACTGCTGGTATGGACGGGAGTGGACGGTCCAGACATGTCTGATGGAGTAGAACACGCACCGTGTCGCTCTCTGTGACCCCTTTTAAAGGAGCCGTTGGTGATGTGGTCCCTCCAGCCCACGCTTTCACCAGAGTTACGAATGACATCTACATAATGACAAAATTCGGTCGCAATAAATAAAACACCGATAAAATAATGTGCGAACTGAAAAGCGTGTCTCACCAGTGTTTGAGTCAGAGTTGTGTTGTGTGTCTCGATGGTGACGGTGGTGAGTGTGATTATGTTCAGATGACCCGTTGCTATGGCTACAGGGCCCCATCATGGAGGACGCAGGTGGCAACGGCGAAGTGGACTCAGACTGGTAGCCTGAGGCGTAGCCCCTGCTTTCAGACGGCGACGGCTGGTACGGTGAGCAGAGGCACGCCTGCCGGGGTGTTTGGTAGCCGCTGCTACTGCTGCTGTACTTGAGGTCAAGGTGGGAATGAGCGTGGGACCGTGACGCCTCTGGATAGGCAGGATGACATGATGGCAAAGGGTCAAAGTTGAAGGCAGGGAGATTGTGACCCTGTGGCCCATAGGAGGCCATGGTATCCCTCTTGTGCCAATAATCCGCCTCTCTCTCTCTCTCCCATTGGAGCTCCTCTCTGTCTCGCTCCCAAGGAAGGGAGAACTCTCTGCCACGCCTCTCCCAATGACTCTCTGATCCTCCTCGAGCTAATTCTGCCTCCCTGGGTCTTCGTAACCCCGTCTGTTGAAGCTCAGCCTCTCTGTCCCAGTGATAGGCGTCGCCCCGATCAAGCCTCAGGCTGTGATAGGCTGCCGACGCCTCTTCTCTCCTGATGCTGCAGTCCCTGCAAGAGCAGCCAGGGGGCGGCAGACCTTCCATTAGCATTACTTCTTGATAGGGTGGACTGGTGGAGGATTTGGGGTGGTGAGGGTGGGGATGGTGGTGGCTGTGAGCAAGAGGAGGAAGATGGTAGGGACTATAATCATCCTCTCGGCAGCAGAGCCGACCTGGTGCAGACAGCGGATAATGAGAATGATTGTGAAGGTCAAGTGAAGGGTAGGGGCAGAGATGACGTGACGAGGTAGCTTCCGAGCAGGAGCGGTGCAGGCAGTGTTGCTGGTTGCTCTGGCGATCCCACACCAAGTCTGGTGGTGGGAGGGACTGGTGGGGGTGTGGACTGTAGTGCTGGCACAGGTCCATGTGAGAGGGAGGAGCAGTTGAGTTGGAAATAGGAGGAGTCGCGCCATGGTGCCCATTGGTACCAGGAGCTCGGTCAAGGCAGTAACCGTTTGGCATTAGGAGGGTGCGGTCACACCCGGGTTCTGCGCAGCGCTGGGACCTGTATCCATCTCGGCAGGAACAGGACCGGCTGAGCCTCAGCGTCCCGGTTTGTTCCGAAGGTGACGAATCACCGTCATCCAGAATGGCCGTCTCTCGCTCGGCATCCCTCCTTCCCTCAATGCCTCCAAGAAGACGCTCAAGCTCCTCTCGTTCTTGCCTGGTCGGAGGCGGTGGACGTAATGTCTCTTCATGGAGATCGGGATGGATGGAGGATTGGATGAAAGGGCTAGAGTGTGCCGAAAGAGCGGAATCAGAGCGATGAGAGAGGAATTGATCGGGTCTATCCTCTGCTCCAGGGCTGCTGCCATTGGTTGAAGAAAGAGAGCCAGAACTTGGACCCCGTCGCTTCTTTATCTGCGCATAGAGACTGCCATCGAGAGGACCTCTTGTGTGGGCAATATCTGTGACAGAAACACAGCCCTTGGTTTATTACTCATAAAGTATAAACTATTAGAACCTGAAGGAGTAATCCCAAGTGATAAATAAAGTTGAGTCCAAGTCTAAGTCATGCTCTATGTGTTGGTAAAAGTCAGAATCAATAATTCCAGTCCACTACAAGCCAAGTGATAGTATTGACTTGAGTGCTCACATAATACATTTGGCGCTATTCCACTTTAGTTGTGTAGGACCTGCTAACAGATATGTATGTATAAACGTTTGCCAGCTGTCAAGTGAATTGAGAGGAAAATCTTAGTTGTAATTTTGCATCTGGATATTTGTTAATGGACTAACTCTTAACTTGAATGTCTTGCACCATTGTAGACACCATTTGTCAGCATTCGGTAGAAATAGCACTTTAAGTTGGCCTTTAAATATCTTTTACCCTCAAGATTGTCCTGGTATCGCTGGTTCAAGTTTTCGTATGAATCCCAGCGAACTACAGGGTCAGCAGTGTTGTAATCGACAGTGACAGCTGGGTCATTTTTGTGGTACTCACGACCTGTGGAAAGATGTAACACTTGAGTTTAAACATTGAGTCAGTAGATATTGCCATATGCGGTAAGGAGTTAGTATTAAAAAGGGGCAGGGGGGGGTGGAGTGGAAAGTAAAGATACATTTCCACAATGTCATATGATTTACTCATCTGCCAATGATAATAATAACCATCTCGATTAAATGTCCCGCAGTATAAAAATCAGTCAAGATCTAGTTTACTGTTCCAAATGTTACTATGAGGATCTGAATTAAACAGTCCCCCAAATGTGCTAATATGGCAGGAAATTGCAGTGAACTATGAAAACAAACAGGGTAGTACTTGAGCATGAAGAGGAACTTTTGATGTGGTTTGGGTTGGGAAGGTCAGCTGTTTTTTTTTTTATCCGCTGAGAATGACTTGATTCCGCACGTAATGCTTTGCTAATATAATCTTCCAATATTATTTGAGGTGCCTGTTTGGCTTTGACACTGACATTGATTTGTATTGTGATTCTGAATCAGAGATGAACTGGAGATTATTACGTCAATGAGTGCACTGACCTTTGATCTTCTCAGGTCCAGAGGAAAAGACAAACTCCACTGTGGCATCCAATGGAAAACGTTCATCTAGGGGAGAAAAACATGAAAAACATGCATAACTGCATAGATAGAGCCATAAAGACCACAAAGATTAGCGATTCAGATCATCCACACAACATCAGAGCATTCACAGTAGATCATATCTCGTCATGACACCATAAATGTTGACAGTAGTCTATAATTCAATTGTTTCCTCTCGTACAAATTAATATCTTCCACAGATGTGTTCTCAGTTGCATAAAACCACAAAAGTGTATTTAAGTACATCTGTGACACTTCATTGACTGTAACTTGGGGTCTACCCTTACCAAACAATTTCTGTATTGTTCTATGCTGAACAAACGCAATCGGAGAACTGTTGAAAGTGAGAAGTTGTTTGGTAGTGGAAGACCCCAAGTGAACCCTGCTAACAATTTATAATATACAGTACCCATTAGGGGTGCAACGGTACAACAGTCTGGGATTAATGTAATTAATAATGATTTCGACACTTTAAACCCTAACGCCTAACACGAACCACTAGCCGCTAACCCCTTACACTAAACCTAACTCTAACCCCTTCTAACCCAAACCAAGAGCCTCTAACAGGCACATACACAAACACGATGGCCTGTAAATGTAAAATGTAAAATGAAGTACCGAAATCCCGCGTAAGGCGCATTGTCCCGTGCAAAGCGGACCCAAATGTTCAGTATTTTGCCATGTACCGTTGCACCCCTCGTGATGAAGGTACCTGTACAAGCGTCGTCCAATTCTCCTTTGCCAAACCATAGCTGGGCTCCATGGATGGTGCAAGTGTGGAACTGGAGCCTGAACACATTGTCCCTGTCAGCACTTTGGGCTCGTCGGTGGTAACATTTGACCTGCAGGGAGCAGCAGAGGGTGAGGCCAACGCATTGCAAGTACAGTAAGCAGAGTACAGCACATGGTTGAAAACGTATTATTATGCCCTTTCACAATAGAGACAAAACACATCTTGACAATAAATCTGTTATGCCTGATTTGATCACAAGATTCAGGGGTGCCATTTATTGAACATTGAGGTAAACAAGTGATGAGGAGGCAGTATTTTCCCACTACGAGGGGACTGCTATTTATGATATACAGAAAAAAAGCCTCTGCTCTTCTTCAATTGGGATTTTATTTTGTTTCGTTTTAGAATTCCTTTTGACGGGAATAAGGAATGCTAACGAGGTAGAATTTCTAAGATATTTTCTGTATAATGTATAAATGGCATTTTGGGAGGAAAATATTTATAGATGAAGCCAAAACCCAAAAGAACAACCGAAATACGTTTTAAGTGGTCATACAGTATTGCAAAACTAAAGGAAAAACTAATTAAGTCTGGGGTGGTCTGTTTAGTTTAAGACTACTTTTTCGTACATTGGCATTGGCAGGAGTCCACGGACTGCCATATTTAGTAAATGTTTGTTTCTGATAATGTCACGGTATTTACTTTATCTTGGTTTCTCTGTCATTTCCTCTCAGTGTGAACTCACCATGATGTCACCTTTGAGCAATAGTGCTGGTTCGATGGTCACGCACAGTCGCCTTCCCCCGCTTCCTTGAAGGTCACTGTAGACCAAACAGGGAGAACAACACATGGTAGACTTTGTGCCGATGCTGTGCCACAATTGAATGATGCGTTGACTTAATGCTTCACCTCAAACGGATGCTTAATTTTTCATTTTTACCATAGGGCATGTGGTGCACAGGAAAAAAAGGTGGTGCCACTAATCTGCTGCTCGACATTTACTTTACAATATTTTTGTAGAAATAAATGCCTTGCCTATAATAAACACCAGATACTCCATTTAGGTAACACAAAGCTCCTGGACAAAGAAAAAAGAAAAACTGTATGAAAGAACAGCATCTAGTGAATCGAATCTGGTGGAGCATTGTGACAAAAGATGAGAAATTAATGAGTTTGATTGATTTTTTAGAATTATTTCAATCTTGCCTACACATGGAAATGAAGGCAAGGCCGTGACATTTTAACATAATGCTGGCTCACTTGTTTGTTGATTGAATTGAAAAGAACAAGATTCAGCAGCAATTAACTCAGAGACAAAGAGACTATTGCTACGTATCGCTACAAGAGAAATATTCACATTATTTTTTTGCCACGACACTCACTATATGCCTGAAGTGTAGACCAACTGCATGGACTGGTAGATCTTTAGGAAGGGATAGTAACCTGTAGAGACATTCGGACAGATAGATGATCAGCATGAAGTCAGAGGAATGTGCTGACCGCCATTCTTCCATCCTGATGGAGTTCATCATCAGATTAAAGACAAACACTCGTGTCTGTGTGGGTGATGTGCTGAATGTGAACAACTATGACAGTGTACGTGGTTAGCATTGCTGGGATTCAGCTGGAAGACCTGTTGATACATCATTCCCGCACACCACATTTTAAAATTTGTTGGACGACATGGATCTGAGAAACTCAAATCATAACATGATCATGCCCATCCCACCTGATGGAGACCTTGGCTCTTAATCTCGCTTGTCATAGCTGTAGCAGTGCTATCAACGCAAGTAAAAACAAACCTCCTTCTCCTTGGAAGTTGGGTAGTGACGGGATGAGAACTTGGTGGAGGAAGAGTGGGCTGCTGTTCATCTTGATGGCTCCTGACAGAAGACCTCCAAAGTAATAGATATATCTGAGAGAGATGTAAAACATGTTTGCATGAGTGAAAGTATTCACAGGAATCAGAAGATGGAAAGTGAGAACAATTTATTAACAATTATCAATTGTCCACGTACAAGGCAAGCAAAGAGAATACAGTCAAAGTGAATAAGAGCTGCCGTAGCCTCAAACAAAGTTCACCCCCAACCCCTGACTCTGTTTCCTCATTGTCTACCTGTTTTGGGATGGCTGGAGAGAAGTGGACACCTTATCTTCGCAGAACTTCCTCATGGCAAGAGTACTGAGAGCTTGGTCCGCCCTGTACAGAAATGCAAGAACATAAGCACACACACACGCACACGCGCGCACAAGCGCTTTCAACAGAAAATGTCCATGATGCGTCTCACACCAGACACTCTTCATGCCAGAAATGACATGGAGAGGATACAGCTGGCACTGGCCACAGGATTCCAGTGTTCCTGTGCTAAAGCCACAAGGTTTAATTCATCAAACTTCTCAGGGAGGTCAGAATGGAAATGCTATGTTTTTGCACATTGAGGAAAGCTTTACATGCATGAGGGAAATCACCTACAAATTGCAGCTTTGTTGTTTGTCATTAAATTTAGGGCTTGGGAGTTTTATTACCCTTAGGTCTTTACATTAACTTATTTTTAGACTTATCAATGCTAAAATGTGTATTAAAAAAATGTCTGTACGGTCAATGACCATTTTTGACAGCAAAGGTTCCATTCCCATTCAACAGCTACCAAATGAAAATGTACTTTTGATCAGGTTTGATGAACTATAAAGCGAAGTTGATGTTTGAGACACTCACCCTGCTGAGATCTTGCTATAGTGCATGTAGGCTGCAATGATCACTCCTGTTTTGCCTTTGTTACCCTGCAGGAGGAATAGCAACAACAATGTAAAATATATTGATAGTATAACGCATTCATTTTGTAAGTTTTGTACATAGGATTTGTAGTTAAAAGGAGTTTATTTTGACGGTTTTTAACATGCAATCAGACTCATACCCGAGTGACTATGCTCAAATTATCAAGCTCTCCCCGTGATTTTCTTTTCCAAACATCCTGAAGCATTCCAAGAACATTCCAGCATCAAATTCCTAATGCAACCCCTCCAGATAGCAGAAAGGCGGCTGCAGCACTGCACTCACAAATTAAGCTTGTTAGTCAGAGCACGCTTCTCAGTGAAGGGCTCTGCATTGCCCAAAGAAGTTGTTTACTCCCATCTTCACTGTGACTTACAGCCGGGAGTGAATTACTGGAGGGACAGCACATCACAGATATGGTCTGGGTTCAGGATTTAAATTCTCCCTGACCGAAGCCATAAACATTCTGGCCAAGCCGCTTAGTGCTTGGGCACCCTTCTTATTGCTCGTCTCTGAGCAGTTATCGTTTCTCCAAATATTTGTTACAATCTTTGCATGGTGGTATGCACAGGGCTAGATCCAACTTCCTCGCCATAATTTGAAAATGTTTTGCCCTACATTGAATTTTTTCAAACGAGTACATCAGTGCATTTTCAACCCTGGGAAATGCCTAAAACATCTGTCTGAAATAGACAGTGAACCCATAAACTCTGACCTTGCAGTGCAGGACCACCACGTGCTGGGGATCAGAGGTCAGCCAGGTCTCCATGGCCTTACATATGGCGCAGATTTTGTCCAGCGGGGGAGCGTGCATGTCAGGCCAGCCAAAGTCATGAACCTATTGTTGGACGTAGCCGGAGGAAAGGATCATGTGAGAGGACGAGAGTTGAAGAAAGGTTGATGAAATGACAAATGCAGCACGTAACGCTACCTTTGGATTTAGTCTGCTCATATCATGGCGCCTTTCGGAGAGATTGAGGAGCTGAAATGGAAAAAGATTCATCTTGATTGATCGATTTGATATTAATTCAACACTGTACAATCAGATGTTCTTTAAATATTTTCTCAAGTCTAGCTTAATAAGGTGATTAAGAAAAAAAGTAAAGTTGGAGTTCATTGTATTGTGCAAGTTCCATCAAGTGCTAAATATCTGCCGACCCGATCCAGCCAATCAGATCTGTGTAAAGTTTATAAATGGCATGATATGCATAAAACAGGGACTAGTCATAATTTGCCTGCTGTGTCTCCCTCACCAGATACTTGTCTTGATGTTTGGACTTGAGCATGGCGGCCACCTCCTTCAGGTTGAGGCGGTAGCGCTGCTCCTCCAGCTTGGGTGGGAAGAAGACGGAGATGATCCTCTCTGTGATGTAGGTGAGGTCAAAGTCGTAATGGCGCTCCATCACTCGCTCCATCACACGGTCCGCACTGAAGCTCCTGCGTAACGTGGTGAGGATTGAGATTACTGAAAATTGTACAGGATGTGCTATCTTGACATGAACATGCCCATTTATGAAGTTATGACCACCAAAACAAGCTAGTAAAATTAACACGGGCTTAAATCTAAGCGTCTATAATGAAGGAGAGGTGACTGATTGTGAGAAAAAGTAGTAATAAAAGTAAAGTGCAAGACACAAGCAGAAGAAAGCCCAGGCAGAAATTCCTCTCTTTAGAGGAAAGAACTCATGGGCCAGGTCATAAATGGAAGAATGAGACGACCTTTACCTTGGCAGGGTGTTCCTCTGCTTGGTGTAAGTCAAAGACTTTGTGGAGCCCTGGAGAGAGAATCCGATTAAAACATGCAATGGGGGGAAAAAATCAACTGTTGTTTTCTATGAATAGAAAACGAATGTGATTGATGCTGCTGTCAAGCATAAAATTAAGAAATGAATCATTCATCATCACAGCAACCAAGGGATGCAATGAAAAAATGGCAACATAGAGGAGTGTAACGTGATTGGACTCTGATTCTGATTCCTGAAGCAATTAAGAAAAGTGTCGAGACTGAGAAAACGTCTTGTAATACAATTTCATTTATTGATATATAAAGACATATTGTTTCTGAGTGAATATGAATCTAAATGACAAAATTACAATGACTGTAACACTAAAGATAATGGGGGAAACAGATGAAATGGCAACGTGAAAAAGTAAATGTTTTGCCATTCACTGGACTTCAATATATTTTACAAAGTTGCCTCATCCATCCACTGACACAATGATGGGTCACTTGGGATTTCAATACCACTTGAGCTATCCCTGCCTCGTGGCCCCTGTCTGCAGAATGTAGACGGAGAGAGAGAGAACTTAAAGATGCTTACCAGGTGCTGGGCATTTCGAGACGGAGCTGTCCCTCTGCGTTGCTGGAAGAAAATGAGGAAAGACGACAGAAAAATGGCATAAAATGAAAGGAACAACAAGAAAGGGGGGAAAAATACAGGGATTAAGAATAAGAAGGGGGTAAATGATATGCAAAAGGGGGGGGGGGGGGAAGAGTCCGAAATGTAAGGAAGTGAAAAGCAGTGGGTGTACAGGAAGAAGAGGAAAGTTAATAAAACAAACAGATTATTTAATGGAGAAGCATTGCTACTTCCTACACCAACATCTAAATGTTTCTTCAGGACAGGAATCGTGCAGAGCACAAGAAATGAACGGAGCCAAACCCGTCTGACTGCACAAACGGCTTCCCAGAAGAAATTTGGGGAAGAAAATCACTTAGTGGTTTTGGAAAAAAAAAAAACATGTATTGTAGCCTAGAGCTCAAAAGTATATCAAGTCAATTTGTATACAGAACACTTTTTAGGAAAGTTTGGGCACACAAGAGAGACTTACCAGGTCATTGGCAGGAGCTGGGATACATGCTGTGGTCACCTAAAACACAAGGGAAGCTGCATGTGATTAACAGACACATGCTTAAAGGGGGGAAGTCAACCCCCAAAATTTCTTTGTAATATTCTGTGCAACCCAACTAGTTGAAACACAGTGCTGCGTCCACCAAGTCACAACCAATCACAGCTCACCAGTTTTCTGAAGCTGAGCCGTGATTGCTTGTGACCTAAGACCTGGTACCAGCGATGTCATTTTCAGTCGACAGCAAGTGGTAAAATAAGATGGAAGAAAACGGGTGAATGTTGCTGCTTAATTCATATTCTACTAACACAATATTAAACAGAATGTCGTGTTTAGACACATCCAACATATTACTGTAAAGACCATTTTTGGGTTGGCTTTCTCTTTAAGAACATCTGGATCATTAGGCGATTCAAAGTGATCAGTTGCTAAAAAACTAGTAACTAATGATACACCCTGCCTCCAAATGTTTATAATTGCCTACTATAATGGCTGAGATTGATGTGTGGCATGTGATTCACTGGTCTGTTGTTAGCTTTCTTGTCAAAGAATTGCAATTCCAAAAGAAGTAGGAACTTTGGACAGCTGTCTTAATGAAGAAGGTAGTGGCACAGTCATGCTTACATAATGGATGCAACACACGAGGGAGCAAAAAACATGAACACGAGGCAACTCCTTCATCATCTGGCTTTTTTTGGACTGTTTATTTGGACACAGGAAAAGGGCAAGGGCTTATGTGTATCTACTCCAGCACACAAAGGAAGCTGCACAGGCCCTGAACTTGTGTGTGTGTGTGTATGTGGGGGGGGCATCTCCACATAGGCACATAAGTTTGCTTGTACGGTAATGACAGGAATCAACAGGAAGGCAGAGGGACAGATAATGAGCTAAATCCAGAAGCAGATCCGGATGTGATTGTCAAATAGCGGTCTGTTCATGACTTAGTCTAAGAATTGATGGTATTCTATCCCCACAGGGAAATTAATCTCTGTTCTTCTTCCATGTTGTGGCTCATTGGTGTTTTTCCTCATTCCCGGTCTTAGCCCAAATTCTGACTAACTTTCGGCTTGGCTCTTAACGTCTTTTTCGTCTCTTTCATTGGATCGGGTCTATTTTTTTTACAAGCATGTGAACGGTCCAAAAAAATCAAAATCTATTTATGAGTCTGTATCAGCATATGAAAGCCATTTTCTGGGATGAAATGCGGGATGTTGTAATCCAACAACACTCCCTCCACTGAACGCCTGAATCACATTAACAGGCAATTGAGTATTTTTTCTTTTTGTAAAAAGCCAACATAGCCGCTCGTTTTTTTGCAAGCATTTTGTCCAAAAGTTTTTTTTTTTACCAAGACAGCACAATGAATGAGGGCTTAGTGATGACCGCACATCAGGAACCGCTTCTGTCTCTAAATCTTTAAGTTCATCCAGTGAGGCTGGCAAGGTTGGGGAGAAAAACGAGTAGTAATCAACTACCTCTGGTGCTCCTTTGAGAACCAGACTAAAATTATTATACGTATGCAGCTCTGAAAAGTAACTACTGGTTTCTTTCACAATGACAACACCTTTTAAAAATGGAAAAGAATTATGCACAATGTAGACATCTTTTTATGAATAGTTACTAAGTACTAATGATGATGACGATGATGATATTGTATAAATTGTATTTTAATGACTGTTTATAATTTTTTAAACATTTTTGTGTACTTATCACATCCGCCTCACAATTAGGAGGGTGCCGGTTTGATTCCACCTCCGACCCTCCCTGTGTGGAGTTTGCATGTTCTCCCCGTGCCCGCGTGGGTTTTCACCAGGCACTCCGGTTTCCTCCCACATCCCAAAAACACGCTTGGTAGGCCAATTGAGCACTCCAAATTGCCCCTAGGTGTGAGTGTGGATGGTTGTTCGTCTCTGTGTGCCCTGTGATTGGCTGGCAACCGGTTGAGGGTGTCCCCCGCCTACTGCCCGATGACTGCTGGGATAGGCTCCAGCACGCCCGCGACCCCCGTGGGGACAAGCGGTATAGAAAACGGATGGATTTTTGTGTACTAATAATAACAAAATATTCATGCAAGCAACGACTTACTCAATACCTTGAATAAAAATAGTAAATACTTAAAGTTAGTAATCATGTAGGAGCACTGTAAAAAAAAGTTGGATGAACTCAGGATTCAATAATGAACTTTGTGACATACTCTGTTAGAGCTCCAATTGTAAAATGCGCTACATGAATAAAAGTTGTATTGTATTGTATTGTATTGTATTGTATTGTATTGTATTGTATTGTATTGTATTGTATTGTATTGTATTGTATTGTATTGTATTGTATTGTATTGTATTGTATTGTATTGTATTGTATTGTATTGTAAACAAAATCATAACATAAATCAAACATTCATGTTTGGTTGCAGTCAATCCTCTCATTATGAATTGGTGGAATAGCTGGGAACTGCAGCAATCCAAGCTCCTTCCTCGACACAAGAAGAATTTCTCCTCCCTCAGCCAAGCCTGGAAGGAGGCCACATGGATGCAGTTCAAGGTGTTTCAAATTTCTAGTTGTTATGACTACAGCTATCCAGTGCGTACACCCTGCAGCGTGAATTGGGCTATACTCGGGTCGGGATTTACCCGTGTCACCCTTGATTCACCTTTTGTACTGCCTTTTTTTTTTTTTTTTTTAAAGAGCCAGAAACTTAATGTTGTTCTCCGCGGGTGCCCTGTGAAAAGGGCCAGGCAAGAGGGTGGCCGCTAAACCACAACAAAAACATCACACCAGATTCCATCTCCTCAAGCCAATGCTTACGCAAGAACTTCCTGCTAATAGTCCTACACCCATCCTCCTCTTTGTATGCCTTTATGTGTCTCTTCATTTAAGGTCGTACTTTCTTCAAAATTCGAATGTCTTATCAGTCAATCCTTCCGTTTAATGTGCCCAGCCTTTTCCCGACATTTACCCCTCCCCTCCACTTTTCCTCTTTTCACAGCACCTTCCCATCACCCTCTCTCCGTCAAATACTTCCTTCCTCTTTCTTTAAATCATTTCCAAACCAAGGGGGGAAAAAATTCTTTCCTCTCCCTTTAACTTCCTCGGGCCTTTCACGTTTGGTCAAACTTTTCAAAGTACAGTGGTACTTAAAACTCAAGAGTTTCATGTATTAGGTAAAGAAAAAAAACAGCCCCAACTTGTAAAATATAATGTTAAAGAATAAACTGGTTTCAAAACATGTAAGAACTGACCCAAATTTAAAGGTAATGTGAGCTTTTGACAAAAAAGTCAACCTTTGGAATAAGGAGATGAAGTGCTGCTTTTAATATATTGATTTTTGAGTTTTCTATATATAACTACACTCAATAGATTATTTTTTAGCTCAGTTCGAACTGAAAAGATTTTGGCTTTCATATGAACCAAGCCAGCCAAGCTTTTCTTGTCACTTCTGTGCCTTATGTTAAGCTAATCACATCATACTCGGATTTGGTGCTACACCAGAGTTACGTTGCGTTTATTTTATTTCCTAATAATGAATAAATGAATCGATAATTCCAATTTGATGTAAATGACACTGTGGGTTTCCACACTTCACTTTTCAGCCTGTCTTTCTTCCAGGTAAAAAGAAGCGTATGTTGTGGTCAAAAAACAAGAACAACAACAAATCCTCCTAAGCTTGACACTGTTAAGAGATGAGTACTTGTATAAATTTCTTGGTCCCCGACCAGTCCTTGTCACCATCCTCATAAGAGCGCGGAATTTGCTTTGATGACTGGCCTTAGGCCTAATTGCCTCGCCATTCCTTCAACTCCTTAGGGAAGGCCAATCACAGCACACTGATGAAAGCTGCACCAAATCTGCAATGAGAGTCACAGCCGGCTGTGACCCCTGCGGGCTTTCATCTTCGCCATCATCAGAAAGCGAGCTGAGATGTGCACAAACCGCAGTGAGGTTTGACTTGCAATAAGATCCGCGAATTGTGGGCATGATTGAGAGAACAACGGCGGGGGAACAGATGTGACACAAGCTACGTATATAAGGCTACAGACATGGCAGATGTAATGCAGTACAAATGCCAGCGATTATCAAGATGAAGCACAAACTCTACTTCAGTGTAAGCGCTGCGCCTAAATTTGGCCCATGAGACGTTTTGCAAGTCAAGTTCTTTCCATTTATTGTCGCAAATCCCCAAAACATGAGCTTTTCAGTTACTTCAACAAAACAAAAAAAATGGACGCACCATAAACACATATGTCATTTGTTAATCATGATGAATCATTACACCGGAGAATGTGTTGTCGTCTCATTATCAGTGGTGCTTAATTGGACATTTTGACTATGGAAGGGATTCATTCAATGGGGAGTTTTTACTTTTGAAAAATGACCCAGTCAGAGGTTAGTCAGCATCCAGAAGTAGATTGTGCTCAGCCAGTTACGTGGTATTATAAACGATATTATAATACTTTCCAAACAGAGTAAAACATGGAGAAATGACATTCTTACATAAGATAGTGGCCCCTATAAGGTAGGCAAAGCTACAGCAGTGCCTTAGTGAAAAACAGGAAGGACTCATTTTACAACAGCACCAAGAGTGACCTGGCCAAGCCTTCAAAGCGCACCTCATAAGTCTAATAAGCATGTCAAGGCGGCGTGCCGGGAAAAAAGAGCACCCAGAGCAACACAGGACGACTTCAAGGCCATGGCTAAGCAAAACCAACACGTATGAAGGAAAAACATATACCTGGGGGCATTTCACAACTTTTATTGAGCCAAGATACCCTTTTAGTCATACCACACTGGCTGGGATGTGCTTTATCGGATATGCGAGGCCAGCTAACAAAGACTTGTTCACACAGTTCTGCATGTTTCCGTCTGTGTTCAACTCTTGTTCTCACACTATCCTTTGGCTCCGAAAAGGAAAGAAATCAACCTCTGTGTGCTTCGTTCTCACTCTGAGCAGCTGAGAGGAAGGCCGAGGTCACGCGGGTCCCCGAGGTGGAGCGTTAACGCAGTTCCGTGTTACAGAGTTGGCTGGGTCAGCGCACACATAAAGAGAAATGCCCACAGCGAGCATGCGGATGGAGGTCCAAAAAACAAGAAGGCACACATGTTCCTGCTTGCACATGAGCGTTCACTGCCGCGTGAGCGTGTGGAAGGCCACACACACAAAACACAAACTGATGAAAACATCAGCTTTCCCATATGACTGGCGTTACCCTAGCCAAACAAGGACTCAAAGCTAACAAGACGGTACATAAACAAACATGGCTCAATAAAACAAAACAGGAAGACAAGAATCGGTCGGGATCAACGATGTAAACGGTCGATGGAGCAACTCCTCACTCCTTTCCTCCCTCTCTAACCTTTGCACTTCAGCTGCCGTCCATGACATCTGTTCCTGGTCCTGATCTCGATAAGAACATTCAGATAGCCATGCTTGCAAAAATCCCCACACCCCCACATCTCCTTTTCCACAGCTGTAGCTCTCATCAGCCTGAACCGTGTTTAAAGAATGATTTTTTGCATAACACTAGTGTAATTTATTACTGTTTTTTTTTTTTTTAATGAGCTACGTATATGCCAATTAGGTTAGTTGGGGTTTGGCCCATTTCAAAGACTCCTTCAAATACAGTGTTTTGGCAAGAGAACATACTACAAGCACTACATGATTCTGATGAGGTTGCCACTAAAATATTTTCAGGATCATATTTATCCATCCATCCACCCATTTTCTGAACCGCTTAGTCCCCACGGGGGTCGCGGGTGTGCTGGAGCCTATCCCAGCCGTCATCGGGCAGTAGGCGGGGGACACCCTGAACCGGTTGCCAGCCGATCGCAGGGCACACAGAGACAAACAACCATTTGCACTCGCACTCACACCTAGGGACAATTTGGAGTCTTCAATCGGCCTACCAAGCATGGTTTTGGGATGTGGAAACCAGAGTGGCCGGAGAAAACCCACACGGGCCCGGGGAGAACATGCAAACTCCACACAGGAAGGGCCAGAGGTGGAATCGAACCCGCACCCTCCTAACTGTGAGGCGGACGTGCTACCCAGTGCACCACCGAGCCGCCGGACCATATTTACTTGCAGTGTATTAAACGTCATGTCACTGATGATGATGCAATGATTCATTCAATGCAGGTTCCCACTCAGTGACAAAGTGGATATGCGTGTGAAAGGTTGTCTGTTCCGTTACGCGACAAGTGAAGGGAGTAGTCTGTCTAGCTTTTACCGAAAGTAAATTGGAATACACAAACACACAAGTCAGCCTATCTCTGCAATTACCAGACATGTTTGTGATAGCACAGTTGTCTCTGCTGGTTGATCATCAGCAGAGACACACATTAGATCCCTGCTCCATTACATTTTGTTTGTGTTATCCTAAATGACTCACTCACATGACTAACAGGAATAAATGTGTCCGAAAGTCTATTGATCCGACACCGACTTTTCCGAGGTGCACTTGAACGCCTCCTCAGAAAGCGGGACACTTATGAGAACGCTGCACGCTCCTTTGCTGGTCTCGCGCTTAGGGAGGAAAACGGACTCACAAACCCCTTTTTCCCGTGACATTTGTGTGCGTTTATGAAACCCCAGGTGAGTTAGCAGACTGGCCTGTACACTTGGGGGAGCGAACATATCTTTGTTTACTTCCTGTTGCTGGTACGAGTGAATATAACTTGTATGGGATAAGCGCGTGGTTAATGGCTTCGCACGGGGTGCCGCCATGTTGTCTGCGTACTAGCGTCATATGTTTGTCAAACGTGTGCTTATAGCGTTAGAAATGTATTACTGTGTTTAGTTCAGTTGTGTACTATACGTTGTTATTACCGACACCGAGTGCCGTCGGCCAGCAGTGCACGTCTTAAAGCGGCAGTAACGCACTTATTGAATGTTCATTAAGGGTGGTAGCAGTAGTAAAGTTTATGGCCCTGTATATCAGTTGTTATTGCTTGCATTGTGCTATTGTAGTTGAGATTTCCTACATAGCTGTTTATGCATATGTTTATTAGATGATGTAATTTGACTGTCATAATCTAATTACATTATTTCCCTTTGTTTTCCTTCTGTATAGACCACACACACACATGCACACACACATGTACATACACTTTTAGAACACACATATCCAAACACACATATACACACATGTATACAAGTACACACTCAAACCCACTAACATACACTCCTGGAAACCTGTACACTCACTGCTGTTGAGAATAAAGTTGATGCAAGATTCTCTAACCGGACTCGTCCATAGTGCTCCATCCCTAACCACTAATCCACATCTTTACATGGTCCTTCGAGCCGGATTAGGGTTCCCCCGACACTATGGAATCAACAACTGATAGCCAGCAGCGGGAGTCGTCGGCCCGACCCAAGAGAGATCCTCGTCCACCTGCACATTTAGACCCATATGAAGTCACTCTTTTGCCCTCTCAACAACCTGTAGCCCAAGCCTCCTCTACACCTGTAGGACAACTAGGCCAGGTTCTGTCAACCAGAGCAAGGAGTTTGACAAGTTACCGGTCAGCTGCACATTCACGACGATCATCTCAGATGTCAAACGGTCTCAGTCTGCTCCAAAGCACATCAGACATACAAGCAGCTGCACTAGAAGAGGAGATAAAGGGTTTGGAGCTTGCAGACCTACAACAGGAAATAGAAGAGGAAAGAAAGGCTGACTTGGAGGCTGCAGCATTGGATGCACAAGCCAGGGAAGGACAACGGCTACAAGAAGAGGCACATTTGGCTAAAGAGAGACTAGCTAAAGAGATGGGGAGACGCAGGCGCTTGAAGAAGCTGGAGAAAGAGGTACAAATTGCCAGTCTTGTGAAGACCTACCTATCAGAGACGAACGATGATGCCTTGTCCACTTCATCAGCTCCCGCTACATTCTCCAAGCCGTCCCTGCGATCGCAGCCACCGCGGGTGCCCTTCGTTCTCACCCAGCATCCACCTGTACAACCGCCACCTCCAGCGCCCGTTCAAATACCACCTCCAGCTACTGTCCCTGGACAGATAGTAGCACCACCCGCTAATCTCATCACAAGTGCCCAAGCTAGTGTTCCTGTCAGCGCACCACCCATTGCAGCAACAGTAGCTGCATTTCCACCTGGACGTGTATCATCCTCGCCCGTCCTCCCTACGGTGACAAGCCATGCAGTTGGAACGCTACCAATTACGAGTCCCCCATCTCAATATCCAGGTGTTTCTGCTACCAGTACAAGCTTCACAACAACACCACTGGCAACTTCAGTGATGCCACCACCTCCTACAATGCCATTTGCTCAACCCATTACACCAACTGCAACACCCGTCCCCGCTGCACCGCCTTGGACCTACCCAGGTATGGAGACCTTGATTGCCACATCCTATGGCATTCCCAAACCAACACTTCCCTTCTTTGAGAGTGGTAAAGAAAGCGACTTTGCACTTTTGAAGATGGCACTCGACAACTTGATGAACAGTCACACTCATCTCAGCGAACACTATAAATATCAAGTGCTCCTGGGTCAGCTCAAGCTCCCGAGTGCTCTGCAGTTGGCCAAATCATACATGTATGACCCGGCACCATACACAGCAGCAGTGGGAGCTCTGCAAGACAAATACGGACAGCCGAGACAACTGGTCCAAAGTGAATTAGGGGCAATACTCAACTCCCCAGCCATCAAATTTGGAGATGCTGATGCATTCGACTCCTTTGCCCTCTCTGTCCAGTCACTGGTCGGTATGCTGCGCACGCTAGAGGGACCTGTAGGTTACGAGCTCCGGTGCGGTTCCCATGTTGACCGCCTGTTAAGCAAACTGTCTCCATCCCAGAGAGATGGATTTGTGGAATATTGCCTCGTTCGCGGCATCCTGCAGCCCGGTTCAGAGCTCACCTACTCCCTGCCTGACTTTGCCGCATGGCTCCAGATGAAGGCTCAAGCAAAGCGTCTGGCCAGTCGAGCTACCCTTCTCTATAACTCTACCGGGCCTTCTACACCTAAGAGAGAACAGTTTCGTTCAAAGCCCAGAGATAAGACCGCATCAGTCTTCCTCTGTACAAGGGAGACAGCCACCAAAG
Source organism: Syngnathus typhle (assembly GCF_033458585.1). Lineage (NCBI taxonomy): Eukaryota > Metazoa > Chordata > Actinopteri > Syngnathiformes > Syngnathidae > Syngnathus > Syngnathus typhle. The sequence continues at coordinate 19,969,717 of NC_083739.1, read as the reverse complement.
AGACCCCTCAGCCGAAGCCTCAAGCTTTCAAACTCAGCCCTTATTGCCCATTCTGTAACAATAAGGAGCACTATCTCAACTCATGTCTCGACTTCAAGAAACTGTCCCCTGCTGAGATTAAGAAGTGGATCCAGGAAGGTGACCGATGCTGGAGGTGCGGCCGGGCACACAAAGCTACAGCCTGCACGCTTAAACGGCCGTGTAAGACATGCAAAGAGAAACACCTTACAGTTCTGCATGACGCCATCCAAGAGTCTTCGCAGACAGTGCTGCTGGTTAGTAATCCAGCACCCACTATCTACATCGAACAGCCCAGAAGCCCTCAAAGAGTGCTACTGAAAGTTGTCAAAGTGCTTCTACATCATGGCGATCGCGTCCTTGAGACATTTGCAGTGCTTGATGATGGTTCAGAGAGAACGATTATCCTCCCTCAAGCTGTAGAACAACTACAACTTTCACAGCACCCAGAGACGCTACATCTTAGGACCGTCCAGCAAGAGGTGAAGGAGCTGAAAGGTTCCTGCGTCAGCGTTCATGTATCCCCTGTCTTCAAGCCAAACCAGAAGTTTTGCATTCGACATGCGTTCACCGCAGATAGTCTTAGCTTGTCTGAGCACACGTACCCAGTAGCAGCTCTCCAGAAGCGCTATGAGCACCTCAAAGGACTTCCCTTGACGCCTATTCACAGAGCACAACCTCTACTCCTCATCGGCTCAGATATGGCCCATCTGCTCTCACCAACACAGCCCGTCCGATCAGGCCCATCCGGCAGTCCCATGGCAGTCTGTACAAGGCTCGGTTGGTCCCTGCAAGGTCCGTCAGACATCATTCCAGTTGCTTCTCACCAGCCTTACTGTTTTCACATCGCCACTGAATCACCATATACAGAACTTATCAAGAATGTGGAACGCCTTTGGCATATCGATACAGTTCCCTATATCAGTGAGAAGACTGCAACCCGTTCTAAGCAAGACCAGCAGGCTCTCACCCTCCTACAGACAGCCTCTGAACGCGTATCTATTGACGGTACTCAGCGCTATGCAACTCCACTGTTGAGGCGTCAGCCAGCCATCCCACTTCGTGCTTCGCCGGCTGCTGTGATGCCCAACCTACGTTGCACTGAACGCCGGATAGCCAAGGACACAGCTCGAGCAGCTTCATACTGTGCGGAGATGGACAAACTACTTCAGGCCGGCTACGTTTCAGAGATCTCTACGGAAGAGGCCGAAACTGTCACCGAATCGTGGTATGTACCACACCATATGGTGCACCACAATGGAAAGGACAGAGTTGTCTTCAATTGTTCCTTCTCCTTCAATGGCCTCTCATTGAATGACCAACTCCTCCCGGGACCGACGCTTGGTCCAACCATGATTGGTGTCCTGATGCGGTTTCGATGTCATGCTGTCGCCATCAGTGGAGATATCAAGTCAATGTTCCATCAGATCCGCTTAATGCCAAAAGACAAACCTCTCCTACGTTTCCTGTGGCGGGACATGCAAAGAACGTCTGAACCACGGATATACCAATGGGAGGTGTTACCATTTGGAACAACGTGTAGCCCCTGTTGCGCCGTCTTCGCCCTGCAGCAGCACGTCAGAGACCACGAACCACCAGATTCCCCCCTCACGCATGTGATCGAGCAGTCCTTCTATGTCGACAATTGCCTTCACAGTGTAAGTAAACCAGAAGATGCCAAGGCTTTGGTCGATGACTTGCGAGCACTTCTGAGAAAGGGAGGTTTTGAGATCAGGCAATGGGCCAGTAATGTGCCTGAAGTTGTCGCACACCTACCCCCTGAAGCACAATCGACTAGCAGTGAGCTATGGCTGTCCAAGGCCAGTGACAACCTTCAAGAACCCACACTTGGACTGTGCTGGGATTGTTTGAGCGACACGTTGAGTTATAAGCATCGCTCTAACGAGCCTCCAGCTGCCACTCTACGTAACGTCTACAGCGTCCTTGCCAAGCTTTACGACCCATTGGGCTACATTGTGCCATTTACCACAAGATGTAAAGTGCTTGTCCAGGACATGTGGAAGGCTAACATTGGCTGGGATGACAAGATTCAACCATCTGAACTTCTCGGAAAATGGTTGAGTTGGGTGCAGGAAATTCCTACTCTGCAGCAACTCAAGTTACCTCGTCCCTATTCACCAGCCAGTGGAAATACCGTCAATGCAGCCCGTCATATTCACATCTTCTGTGATGCTTCAGAGCGTGCCTACGGATCAGTAGCTTACATGCAAATAACGGATGACAGACAACAAGTCTTCGTTTCCTTTGTGTTTGCCAGATCGAGAGTAGCGCCGCGTAAACAGCTGTCCATCCCGCGTCTCGAGCTCAGCGCCGCACTTACAGGGGCACAGCTGGCAAAAGTGATCGAGACTGAGCTCACAGTAACGCCTGAGCACATCACTCTTTGGTCTGACTCCACAACAGTGCTCCACTGGATTAAATCAGAATCCTGCCGCTACAAAGTATTTGTTGGAACACGTGTAGCAGAAATTCAGAATCTTACCAGTCCATCTCAATGGCGGTATGTTGGTAGTCTACACAATCCCGCAGATGACATAACCCGAGGACTCACCTTGAAAGAGATGGTGCAGGATCACCGCTGGAACAAAGGTCCACATTTCCTCCTTTTGCCGGAGAGTGAGTGGCCCATCATGCCCTCATCTGAGGCAGAAGCAGACACTACCGAGTTAAGGAAGTCAGCCTTCGTGGGAGCAGTCTCCAGCGCCTTGCCCACACAACATCCTGACCTGAGTAAATTCTCCACTTGGCAAGAGCTACTTCAGGAAACCGCTAGCTCCCTTCATGGGGCGGCCAACACTAACACCACAGCAAAGTGTTCAGCAACAGATTTTCTTCAAGCAGAGAAGCTTATGCTTCAAAAGGCCCAAGAAGACTGCTTTGCTGAGGAATTGAGAGCCCTCAAAGTTGGACGTGCTCTTCCTGTAAACAGTCATCTTATGTCCCTGTCACCAGAATACGACAAAACCACAGAGCTACTGAGAGTCGGTGGTAGATTGAGGCATGCTGAAGGACTAGACCTGGATACCATCCACCCAGTCATCATGGACCCAAGTCATCATGTGACTAAGCTCATCATTAAGAATGCGGATGATTCTCTACTGCACCCGGGACCAGAACGCGTGCTTGCTGAGCTCAGACGCCGGTTTTGGATAATTCGTGGTCGAGAGGCCATTAGAAAGCATCAATATTCCTGCCTGGAGTGTCGACGATGGAGAGCAAAACCGGATGTACCGAAGATGGCTGATTACCCACCAGCTCGACTACGACTCTATAAGCCACCATTCTATTCAACAGGAGTTGACTGCTTTGGACCTTTTCAAGTGAGGATCGGTCGCCGCACTGAGAAAAGGTGGGGTATAGTGTATAAGTGCATGACAACTCGCTCAGTACACCTGGATCTGTTGGAGAGCCTGGACACGGACGCTTTCCTGTTATCTTTGAGAAGATTCATATCTCGACGCGGGAGACCATTTGAGCTTCTCATGGACAATGGCACCAACTTTGTCGGTGGTGAGAGGGAGTTGCGTGAAGCCGTCGTTGCCATGGCACCTGAGTTGAAAGACCAACTTGCTGAACAGCAAATATCCTTCCGATTCAATCCTCCTAGTGCGCCGCACTTTGGTGGCACATGGGAGAGGGAAGTGAGATCAATCAAGTCCGCACTCCGTGTTGTCCTTAGAGACCAGACTGTTCCTGAATCTGTCCTTATGACAACTCTAGTGGAAGTTGAAGGGATATTAAATGCAAAACCACTCGGCTATTTGTCATCAGATGCCTCGGATCCTGATCCAGTCACACCTAACCTCCTCCTAATGGGTCGTCATGATTCATCCCTTCCTCAAGCTGTCTATGACCCCAGTGACCTAGGAAGGAGACGATGGAGGCACAGCCAATTCATCGCCGATCGTTTCTGGGCATCCTTCATCAGTCACTACCTTCCAGGGCTTCAAGAGCGTAGTAAGTGGAGGAAAGATGGTAAGGCACTCTCCATAGGCGACGTTGTCCTGATCGTGGATCCTCAACTCCCCCGCGCATCATGGCCCGTTGGTCGGATTACCCTGACGCATCCAGGAGCAGATGGACGCATTCGGACTGCCACGGTCCAGGTAAAAGACCGCATCTATGTTCGTCCTGTCGCCAGACTCATTCTTCTTCCAGCTGTTGACGACAAGGACGAAGAAGGGACTACCAAATAGACTTTCTCCCATTGATTCAACTGCCACGTGGACAGTTGGGGGCGGCTTTGTCCGAAAGTCTATTGATCCGACACCGACTTTTCCGAGGTGCACTTGAACGCCTCCTCAGAAAGCGGGACACTTATGAGAACGCTGCACGCTCCTTTGCTGGTCTCGCGCTTAGGGAGGAAAACGGACTCACAAACCCCTTTTTCCCGTGACATTTGTGTGCGTTTATGAAACCCCAGGTGAGTTAGCAGACTGGCCTGTACACTTGGGGGAGCGAACATATCTTTGTTTACTTCCTGTTGCTGGTACGAGTGAATATAACTTGTATGGGATAAGCGCGTGGTTAATGGCTTCGCACGGGGTGCCGCCATGTTGTCTGCGTACTAGCGTCATATGTTTGTCAAACGTGTGCTTATAGCGTTAGAAATGTATTACTGTGTTTAGTTCAGTTGTGTACTATACGTTGTTATTACCGACACCGAGTGCCGTCGGCCAGCAGTGCACGTCTTAAAGCGGCAGTAACGCACTTATTGAATGTTCATTAAGGGTGGTAGCAGTAGTAAAGTTTATGGCCCTGTATATCAGTTGTTATTGCTTGCATTGTGCTATTGTAGTTGAGATTTCCTACATAGCTGTTTATGCATATGTTTATTAGATGATGTAATTTGACTGTCATAATCTAATTACATTATTTCCCTTTGTTTTCCTTCTGTATAGACCACACACACACATGCACACACACATGTACATACACTTTTAGAACACACATATCCAAACACACATATACACACATGTATACAAGTACACACTCAAACCCACTAACATACACTCCTGGAAACCTGTACACTCACTGCTGTTGAGAATAAAGTTGATGCAAGATTCTCTAACCGGACTCGTCCATAGTGCTCCATCCCTAACCACTAATCCACATCTTTACAAAATGGTCAAGGGAACATGGCGGAGGGGCTGCATTCACATGACTAACAGGAATAAATGGTCGGGGGAACATGGCGGAGGGGCTGCATTCAAGGCCACGTAAAGTAAACTATCACGCGTGATACCACAACTGGACTCCCAAGTTTCCTTGCTGAGAAATAAAATACAAGATGGATGTTAGTAAGATTCATAGAGGGATTTGTTAACCATAAAATGGCCAATAAAACCACTACGTAAGTAAAATGTCCCTCATGTTTCAACAGTAAGAAGGGGCAAAAAGTCACAAATTACATCACAGCAGAGGTATTATTTGACCTGCACAGGAAATCCAGTGGGACATGGAGGCGGGGGTGTTGGCTCAGCTGCATTATGGGAAAACACAAGACTGTACATCAACCATGTTTTCTATTCTAGCTGTAGCTTCATTGCTTCCTCACCTCTGCGTTCGAGCTTTCTAGTAAAGGGTCAGGGCTCAATTTCCTGCATTCTCTCCCAGCTAGTGTGTCTTTTACTAGATTTGGGAAGACAAGTGTAACCACAAGCACCATAATCATCGGGGTCAGAAGGATTATGTTGCAACTGGAGCTCTTACCACTTCCCATCGCACTACTTTGCTTTTTGGTTCTGTTTAATACAATGTGATAATTCATTTGAGGTGCATACTAAAAGCTCTCACATGGGATATGTGAGACAGATTTGTGTAGTATGCACCTCCTGTGGTTAGTTTTGTTTATATTGTACATCATGTTTATGGTGTTATTTCCAAATGTGTGTCTGTATGAGCACTAAAACAATTTCGTGGACGTGACCTTTCATTTCCATTGTTTTATGGGGCAATTACAAAGGAGCCACATGAACTCTGCCTAGCAACAAGTAATGGCACTTGTGGCTAGTGTTCTCACGTTGACAGTAAAAGAAGAGACTGTTAGCCAACGTACACGGTTGGGATCTCCTTTTTTTCATATAAAACTGTTTGAATGCAACACTTGTCAAATGTAGCTCCTCATGTTCAGTAATTTAGAGTATTTCCAAGACAAATGCACATGAAGGATGCAAAAACGGGCAGCAGGAATTGTCATTACATGGATACTGTGCCGGTACAATAAATTCCAGGCAATATTTTGAAATTCACTTGTACGTATTTTTATACGTAAAGACAAAACTAACATGTTTACTGTTATATTGTTGAAATGAAAACAAGAGGAACCAAAACAAAACAGCAACCTATGGGGATACTTGAGAAGAATGAGCACAATGCCAAGTATAAGCTCTGCAAACATGGCGGATGCTCTGCAAGTTCTGCTTATTATGGTCCCCATTAAAGAATCAAAAAGTGCTATTTGGTCTCTTACAATATGTTCACGTCCTGTGTGGTGTTACACATTACATTAATAGGGATGTTTTCTTTCGTATACCTTAATAAGTTACTGTATACTTAGTCACTCAATAAGCATGTGACTGACATCTACAGTCTGAACTTGTGATGTTGAATGGCAATCAATGGCCTCTTTAATCCTGCAGTGCTGATCTAGTTGGCTTGGAACTTTTCAACTTTTGTTTCTCATATACACTGTTTACTTTTGCATTTTTTCTGAATCTTGTGTAAATGCATATGATACTTGTTAGCTTTCAATGCACTTAGGTGAGAAATTTGAGTGCCAAGTGTTAATATCAACTTTCCCATCCCGACCCTCTTACACAAAGTTGGCGTTGCCAGGATGAATTTGCGCCCTGATTTGCGTCTGTGACGTTTATACATAATAATGACACTGAAGAGAATAGGCACACGTTGCTCCTTTCTTTTCACAGGCATTGAAAAAGAGGTTTTGGTGAGGTTTTCTGTTAGGTCAGCGGAAATTCCCACTCTTTGCCAATTATACAGATGAGCCAGTCAACTTGTCAAAGGTTGCATTTCACAAAACTTAATCCTTCCTTCTCCTACTGTTCCACTCTTCCGTCCTCCCCGTTTCTCTCATTGTCTTGTTCCAAACTTCTCTCCACATCTTTGCCCCTGGGCCTCATGCAGCAAGCTCACTGGACGCCAATTTTCCACTTGGGATCAAGATAAGGAGGGTCTGTTCTCAGAAGAGAAACATGCCCAAAATAAAGTTGTGTTAATTCACGGGAATAGAGATGAGCCAGCTGCAGGCTGTCTGTCGACATGGTGGGCAAAGAATTGGGGAAAGAATGATAGAAGAGGAGTGAAATATTTATACCACATCAATGACATGACCTCATCCGTTCCCAACATGGTGCCGTGCATTCAACGGTAGAGAATACAAGACTAGACACAAAAATGGGAACACCAGATATTGAGCAAACTTTACAATATTGCTCCATTTCTCCAACAATATGTAATTTCCAGAGGTACACTTTAAGCCAAGCTATCCTGCCATGAGTGCAAAGGTTATTGTTTCATCCTTCCAATAGCTCACAGTTGAAGAGAATTAGAACAGAGTTGAGTCAATAAAATGTATCAATATGTAAATCTCCACAACTTTCTAGAGAGAATAATTTAAATTATGTACCCATGAAGACATTTTGCGTAGATGTATGGCAAACAAGATTATGATCACAACTCAAGAGAATTTTTTTTTTTTAAAAAAGAAAGCGCAAAATTAAACTAAAGAGCAAGAGAAACATCTTCACTTTTTGACACCCTTTATGAATAATGATGTATTTTCTGTCGATTGTGAAGGATTCCTCAATCCAGCTAAAAGAAAAGACAGAGGATGCTGGAGTTTTTTTACTTTGACTTTCAAACCAGCCTCTATTTACCCAATCCAAGAAGGGTTGCCCCACACACACGCGCACACACGCACACACACCCATGCGCACACACACTCCCCAACTCAACTCTGTCTATTCATTAGAGCATCACTCCATCAATGAGCCTTTCACAGAGGCAGCAGGACGGCTTTGGAACGAGCCTGCTGCTCCTTCTGAGGAATGTGACAGGGCGGCTACTCCATGAGCACGCGTCTCAAGATATCTGCACTCAATCCGCTATATTTTAACACTTTACTGTGCAAATAATGCATCTACCATGCTCATTGACATTACATATTCACAAAAAAATGTATCTAGATGATGGTGTGACTTTTAAGGTTCACACACGCACCCACGCACCCACACACAAATTCCAAGATTAACTTTGCCACTGTGTATCTTACCTTGCTTTCGCACTTCCTGTGAGTGACTGTCTTGCATACTGAGAAGCAAAAGGGGAGACACAGAAAGACAAAATAAGAACACAGTCATACTTTCGCGCCATTGCTCAAATACAAATTCACCAAAAAAGTTCAACTCTGATTACAAAGAATCAAACTGAAAATCATGACGTCTAAAAGCAAAATTATGTCGTGTCATACTACAAAGCTAGTGAATGTAGTCCTGAAAATCAGAATCCCGTCCGAATTAATCGATAAAAGCAAGCTCAAGTTGTTGACTCTTGTCCGTGTACTGTCAGGCTACACAGAATGTGTTTAATGAGCGTCTCCTTATCCACTGTGACTTTGGTTAATGGCGATCTTTTACAATGCCTCCATGTGGTCTCATGATGTTGACAAGTTAGAACAGAACTCTTCGCCCATTCCTTCAAAATGGACTCATTCCAGCACGCATCAGTTTATAAAAGGCCAACATTACCTCGGCAGAAGGAGCCCACGTTGTCCACATTCTGGTGACACACGGTACACTGACGCCGCTTCTTGAAGGTCTTCTCCTTGAAGACATGAGGCTCCCCCTTCCCCGACTGCTCAAACAAAAACAAAGGACAGTCAGAAGAGCCGTTGGCATACATCAAGAAAAACTGCATTTCTAAGTTAGTTGCACTCTCTTCTGTCTTTGTGGGGTTGCGATTTGATTTTTCGATGGGGACTCGTGGACCGATGTGCATGCATGGAACGCATACCGATGTCCTGAAATGTTTTATGAATGGAACAGCGAGCACATCTGCGGTTCACATGCAAGTCAATGAAGGGGAAACTGCAAAAGACTAAAGAAGAGGGTGACTTTTAATCACAATGTCTAAGACAGTGCTTGTGTTGGTGGGATCATTAAAATATTTGGACACCAAGGCGACCAGATGAACTTTTCACTCGCACACTCTGACAAAGAGGTAGCACTTGTGATCGTTTCGCTCAGAGTCTCGAGCCCTGAATAAGGTTGATGTAAGATGCACAGTTAAAAAATAGGAAATACATACATTCCAGTACAGAGAAAAAACATACAACAACTTCCAACATCATTTTATAAATGTGAATATCAAATAAAAAGCACATTCATCAGACTATATCAAGAAGTTTGTGGTCATTCAAAAAAAATATTAATTTTCTATCCTAAAATTTCACTCAGGGACTATTCCACTAGGATTTGATTACTGAAATGTAATAAAAAAAAATAACCGGGATTTTCAGTTCATATTGAAATTAATTTGTAACCGCATTTGCCCATAACTGCTTTTGCCTGTTTTACCTTTGGTTGGATAACAGTTAAGTCTTAAAGTAATAATCCCGATGGTTCCCGCTCATACCACAACCTAATCCTAACTGCGTGTGTGTGTGTGCGTGTGTTTGTGTGCGTGTGCCTGCGTGTGTGTGTGTTTGTGCGTGCGTGTGTGTCTTCGATGAACCTATCATGCATGTTTTGGGGATGTTGGAGAAGGCTTGAGTAACACAAGCACAAGGAGAACACGCTCACGCCACACAGGAAGCTGAGATCCAAATTTCGAACCTTTAACATCAGAATCTTGAGGCAGACATGAAAACCACAGGCTATGATGGTCGCCCCTGGCGTGACACAGCAAAGACTGCACATGAGAACTCTCATGGCTACAAGCTGTGTGCGGATAGTGTGCATGTTTAGAGAGCAAAGGATGGGGAGCATTTGTGAAAAGAATATTTTTCCAGGGCAGGTATCCAGAAGCGAAGGCGCATCGTCTCATTTACATGAAACATCTTTTTAACTCGTCTTCTTTTGCAACAGGGAGGTTTTTTTCCTTGGTGGTAACTCCTTGGTAACAAAGACACCAAGTTGTATGCGTACTTTTTTCCATGATCCTGATGCTCCGACTCAGCTCTCGAGGCTGGTCATTGTTTGGACAGCTGCCTGCTTGTTGGCATTGCCCACGACCGGCTGTGTTCAGTTGCTCTTAGTACAAGTGGATAGAAAGTGAGCAGTAGGCACACTGGTTTGTGAAGGTTCATACTGTCATCTTAAGTTTACTATTTAAACAGTTCAGGAAGATTCTTATGAGGAAGGCTACAAGAAGTAGCCGAAACATGTAAAGCAAGTAAAATAATCTTCATTGTCTGACTGAAAGAACTGTTTTAAGTCGTAGGCACACTGGTTGGATCAGTTATGTAAGCTGTTGTGAAGGGAAAAGTGACACCACTCATTTAATATCTGGTCATGCTTGTGGAAGGATTTCTAATGGGATCTTCACTTTGATCAAATCAATAATGCATGCTAATTTGCAAGGAGTATAATACAAGTGAAAAACAATCTTTTTCTTACGTTTTCACCATAAACAACCCCCAGATGTTATTTGACCAAGACAGAGCAACAAAGTAAATGGCTTGAATTCTTCTCTGTCACTCTATTACAAGATTAGGGGATGTTTGAGAATAATTGTCAATTTTTGCACATGTTGTCCTGAATGTTGTTGGCTACCTACCGTTTTTTTCCGTGTATAGTGCGCCCCCATGTATAGTACGCACCCCTAAAAATGGCATGCTGATGCTGGAAAAAAGCTTGTACCCATGTATAATACGCACCCAATTTTTATGAATTTTTTTTTTAAAAAAATTTTTAATTTTTTTTTTTTTTTTTTTTTAAGTCCCAATGATCGTCACACACGCAGGGAGGCAATGGGTCCCATTTTTATAGTCTTTGGTATGGTCTTAACTAGGCTGGATGTATTTTTTTTTGTTGGCGTTGATTTCTCCGACTGCCCGTAAACGCACCACCGCGCACGGGAAAGAGGCGGCTCTGTATGGGAGAGACGTTGAAGAGGAATAAAAACACCCTTGGAAACCAAAACTTGCCCCTCGTCGTGACTCGGAGCCGCAACAAATGTTTCGGATTTGTGTAGGGTACATTGTGAGACAGCAAACGAGCAGGTGATCGAGCAAGCCTTGTCTGATACGAGAGCATTGCGGTCGCATGGAGCGTGTTTGAAGTGAACAGCAGAGAAGAAAGGAACAAGGCAAAGTGTTGTGAAATAAAATGCACAGAACGGATGCGCAAGACACGTCAGCTATATAAAGAGCGAGAGTTGTTTTCTTCCTATTAGTTTCAATTCACAGTTTAATTAGCAGTTTCAATCAGCAAATAACAAAATGCGTATTACAGGTAATATTTTATTTCACAACACTTTGCTTTGTTCCTTTGGTCTCTGCTGTTCATCCTAAAACACAAAGGCGCTCTTTAAGCAATGCGACAGTGAGCGCCCGGCGCGCTGCGGTTGCGCGACCGCACCAAATTAAGCTCCCTGCGCAGTGCGCACTGAGGTCCACTTAAATTTTAGAAAGTACATCAGGACTTTAAAAATATCTTCTAAATTTCAGCGACGGCTCTGTCTGACGGCTCGGTCGGCGGCGCGCTACGGTTGAGCGTTCTCTCTCGCACTCTCTCTTTTTGTACCCATGTATAATGCGCACCCCAGATTTTAGGACAATAAATTAGTTAAATTTTGCGCACTATACACGGAAAAAAACGGTAAATGTTGAACAGAGGCCGAGATGTACCGGAGTCAAATTCCTTGTTTGGCATGCTCAAACTTGGCAAATAAAGATTGATTTGATTGATTTGATTTGAATTATTGATTTGATTTGATTTGAGATGCTATGTGGGGTAGACTATTTCTGAGGAAGAACATCTGATGTAATTTACATAATATTCCAAGTAGATTCCGAAATAGACATGGTAGAAATTTAGACATAATTATCAGTCTTTTAAAAAAATGAAATTTGACTTTTCTTTACTTGGTGTAATGTCACAGACATGATGGTAGAAAAAAACAACAACAAAAAAACGATTACTGGTCACGATTACTATGGTTGCCTGTGGTTGGGGTATATATTGTGCTTTTGATGCCTCTCAAACACAAGAATGCTGCCAAACACTTTTTGTAAATGTTTATTTCACCAGAGTGGTTTTGCTAACAGCAACAGTGTGCTAACTTTAAGATATGGTAAGCCTCATGTATGCTTTTATGAGAGACTTGAGGTTGGAAATTGGGGATGCTCTAGTAACAGTACGGAACTAATATTCACAGATTCTGTCAGATTCCAAATTACTTACAAAATTATTCAAATGAAATCCGAAACAGCCTGCTCGCTCGCAAAACACTGGCTCCGTTATAATATCATGTTTTGGAATGTCATCTTTAGCAATTTTGGGGGAGTGGGAGGAAGTGGCAAATGAATATAACAAAATGGCCTTTTACAGTAAATGCTTGATGCACTGGGTTAAAGCACTAAGGGAGCCACATGTGGCAAGCAGGCCATACAATGCCCTGCCCTGCACCCTTTTATATAGACCGTTAAGATCGAGAGTTATTCTTCTTACTTTAGGGCAGCAACACCATCACTAGTTTGAACGTGATCTATAAATGATCCAAACATTTGAGCATTTTAATAACTTTCTGGAAGGATTAGAGCAGAAGAAACGGAAAACAGTTGGTACAGTGTGAGCGGATAAGGATTTAGAAATAAGCCGGGCCCCAGGATAGTAATTACTGTCACAACTGGAATAGCTAAAAAACATCTTCCTCACTCTGAGATAATACTATAGTAGTATAGTAGTATAGTATATACTATAGTAGTATATAATACTGTAGATTGTTGCTGCTGGCAAATAGAACACATCCAAAATGAGGCAGATGAAACTATTGACCCACAATGTGAATGCACAACCACAATAACCCAGACAATATCTGTCTGCTATTTGGGATCTTTGTAGTAATAGACACAAACATGCAGCATCCCTGCACATCTTTTTCAGCAAGCTACAATGCATCATCCCACATCTGATACTAATCCACATTTGCACTCTGTGCCACTCAATGAAAACGTTGATTATTATTAGACTCAGATTACATTAACAAAGGACATAAGACTAAAGAATAATGTAGCATCTAGTTAATGGCCCACCAAAACAGCACTTCCAAATCCATAAGAGAAGAACTTTTGTGCCGAGGACTCTTTTGGTAAATAGTCAGTAGTAATTCTTCGTATTCCCGTCACAGGAGCACACCATATGCCGCAGACCACGGCCCCTCAACAACATATGCTACACACACATGCACGTACGCACGCACATGCGCGCGCACACACACAAGAGGCTCTTTTTTCCTAACTGTGCAGTTCCTCAAGCAGCGTGACGAAGCGGAGATGTTTAAGTCAAAGAGATGCTGTCTAACCCGAAATTCTTGCTTTTGCTCGCCAGTTGCCAAACAGTGGCAGGATTGAGTGAAGGAGGGGCTGTGCACATGTACAAGTGAGGCACACAGAAGGCAAGGTGCACGCATGCACACGAATAAACAGATGTATCGACACAGAGAAGGTCATTGGTGTGCTCCACCCCTGGCCGCTTCCTTGCGTCTTCCCTCGTTCTTACTTCCTAAATATAACCTCATAGTGGGACAAGGGTGGTCTGCTGTGTGGGAGGGGTGCATGACCGACAGGACTGGGTACCATGGCCTCAGGTTAGGCCACACAGGGTCAGTGACAATGACACAAGACACACACTTGTGTCTTCAAAAAGAGGTACGCTTCTGGTCACTTAAAGGGCAGGGTGCAAAGGGTTGGGTCTATTTTTATTTTCCATCCATACATTCAGTTTCTGTACCATCTGTCCTGTTGCATGTGGACCCTACCTAATCTGACTTTGGAAGAAAATCGGACGACACCCTGGACTGATCGCGAGTCAATGGCACTTTGCATCACATAGCATCCAGAATCGATAGTCTTTATGCCAATGGTTTAGAAGTTAGACACTTGTGAGGGACTGACAAGATACCTTGAGAGAATGTACAGCATGATAAGAATCACAGATTATTTTATAGTCAGTGCAGATTGGAGGTAGTACATTCCCAAGGAATTGGAATTCGACAGAACATCAGAATATTAAACAGAGTTTTGGACATTAAATGGAAAGAAGTCTACCTAAAACAACAGTTTCCCTGTTGAAAAATGTGACCATTCATTGGCTTGTTTGTTATATCATGCTTATGTAAGACCCACCCACCATTGAAATTCTGTCACATGTGTTGCTATCAGGATGCCAGCATCATTTACTGGCATCCATTCCAGTAATTACATGCGTGTTAATTTGTGTGTGTGTGTGTGTGTGCGTGTGTGTGTGTGTGTGTGTTGCTGCGTGTGCGTGCGTGTGTGTGTATATGTGTGTGCGTGTTTGTTTCCGTGTCCATTGGGTGGGACAGGCAGGGAAGGGAACAGAGAGTGCCTGTTCCTGAGGTGAGGTCAGTGCACCGCCACGGCGTACTTCCGCTCTTCGGGAGTCCTGCTGTTAGCAGCAACACACACACACACACACACAAAGAGAGAAGGGGTCTCAAAGGACCAGCACTGACATCCCAGCTTCATTTGTTCATGTTTACCATCAAAATACAACATCTGGTTTTCTTTAAAAATGCTAAGCATGTGCACTGAAGTGGGCCCAGTGGCATCATCCAGCCCATGCATCAGTCAGCTTGGAGCAAAACAGCTGTTGGTGTACATGATCTATAGCATAAACTATCTTAAAGGATACATATCACGGAGATTTGATCTTTCAATCGCTTGTCGTTGGAGCGCCCCCCCCCCCCCCCTGTCATGTGCAATTAAACAAGCAAGTCATTCTTTTATCTGCCTATTTATAGAGCCACCGTTTCCAAGCACACAACATGGAAGCACTATAATGTCAAAGCCATAAGGTAAGCAGAGCTGCAGTGTTCGTTTCAGTCAGCCAACTTGCGTAGCTTAGCACGCGAATTGGCAAGCATCATTTGGTGACTCAGTTTATCCTGCCTCCACAAGTAAACAATTCTGGCTTTCTCTCTTCAAATATTACTTGCATTTCTCTTGAAACTCTGGGCTATTTGAAAACAAGAAGCCACTCTAGTCAGAACCCACAAGCCTACACCCTCCTTCTCCCACTCACAACAGTAACAAAAGCCCATTGGCACTGTCGAAGTGGGCGGGTGAACTGTGACTCAATTGCATGAGACCTTCAAAACAGCAATTTCATATAAAATGACACAAATGAAAGATGTTGTATTCCAGCTATTCCAGTGGTGAAATGTCCCCCCACAACCTTCTCATAAAAAGTCATGATATGCCTCTGTAAATCATTAATCTTTTCACTTACTCCCACTTTTAACCTGACGTTTTTGATAAAAAACCTCTGTGCCAGTGTCATGCATCAAATTTAGTTTTAGATCTTACTAATGACAGCACCACTACTGATGGAGGAAAAGTCGGTGGCACTGCACACAATGTTATCAGCTTGTTGGTTGTTCTTTACGCTGTCAAGCAGGATGGGGTCTCCGACAAGGCGTCATCATGTGGAGCCAGCTCAAACAACAATCATTAATCATGTTGATATGCTTTTGACATAATGTCAATAGGATCCCACACTTTAGGATTCTGAAGATGCTATGTAAATGCATTGTGGGTACTTTACATCTTGCACGGATGGGTCTTTCTAACATTTTTACCATGAGGCATGATGCAGGTGGATTAGGCAGATATTCTGTGTGCATCTCAAATGGTCACACAAAAGAGTAAAATTTTGTTTTGCTTTGGTTGTTTATTTTAAAAGGACAATGCACATTAATGGACACAATATCTGCATATTTGTGCAGACATTTACAAAAAGCTCATTTACATTCCTAGCAACTTGGTAAAAACAAAACATAAGCAAGAAATCCTTTGGAAGTAATTCACACATTCACAGCGAAACTGTCTAAAGCACAAGCAAGCAGTAAATTGTCATTTACACGCGTCTATCCCCAAATAAACCACTAAATTGTACAACAGTCATCTGGGAACAGGAAGTCTGGCAAACATGAAAATAAAAAAATGTTATCGCCTAAAATTAATACACAGGTAATCTGTGTAATTTAAAACATTCAATTTAACTATTTAACGTAAAATAGGTCTATATTTGTGAACAGGAACCCGAGTCAGGCAGACAGACATGAAAGAAATGACGGCTAAAATGTTAAGCCTCAAAGGTCGCTGAGATATTTCATTACTGTATATGCAAGCTTTTAGAATATGTATTAAATATAAAGTACATCCTGAAAATAAAAGTTGAAAAGCGCCACCAGATGGGTTTATGCAGTATTGCCCGTATTAATGCACCATGCTCCTAACGTTCCCGCATTCCACATGTTTGGAACATGTCTGGCTTCAATTATGAAATAGGACTCTGGGTGAGTTTACATAGTTTGCACATGTAATAACATAGTCATTCCTGAGAATATATAATTTTACTGGACATCATTGGTCCGGAAATGATGTTCAATTAATTAACTTCATCTATATACGCCAGCGAGATAAAGCGGCGGACGAAATAATGCCTTTCCACTAGACAATCTTTTTATAATGCAGGATGCACCTAATTGGCGCAAGAGGTTGGGAAACACTGTACACACATTGTACACGCACGCACACGCACGCACGCAAACGCACACACATCTCCATGCGCTGGTGAGTTTTCTTGTAATCCTTGAATTAACTGTGTGACATTAACAGCAAATGACTTGCTCTGACGCAGTAACCCCGAGGGGGTGAAGGGGTGGGGGCGGCCTGCTTAATGCATCATATGACCCCCCTCCCGAAGACGCGCATGTCATTGGAATCAGGTTTATCGCAACAAGGAGTCACATTGTTAGAGAATTTATTGGCTCGATCTTCAAGGGCCATTGAATAAATTCAGCAACGTGATCTGTGCAACTTGAACTGACGTCAAGTTGACGCGGAAAACATGCCGCTCAATCCAAAGTGCGCATCACTCATCCAACACACACACGCGCACAAGTGTTGGATCGGGAAAAACAATCGGATTTAAAATGCGCTTACCTTGCTTGCTTTGCTGCTAAACATGCTTGAACTTTCAACGGGGGGCCCTCATGCCGAAACAAACTTTCACGAACACGGCCGGACTCTTTCACTGTTGCTGCAATGAGATCACTTGTTTGCTCTGCTCCGGTCCACCCTCAGAGTCTGTGGTGGTAGTGGGTGGTGGTGGGCTGCAGCAATCGGGTGGGGCCACACGCAGCTCTTTGCAACTGGAGGCGTGACATTAGTTCTTTGCGCTTTTCCATTGGGGAGCGCAAAGGCGGCTAGTGTGGATTGGGTCAAATGCCCCCTTAAAGGGAGTTGCACACCTCTTGTAACGAACAAGGCACAGGTAGAAAATACAGACCCATTGTATACAGATAAAGTGCCTAAAAGTTGTGTTTGGACAAAAATACTGCCACACTGCTGCTTTTGGGGCGGACAACAGCACTACTTGAATATACACAACAATATAGACACATATACTTTAACATCGTCTCGCCGGGTTAACAACATTTACGTTATATGCATGATATACACTACACGTGTACTGCAGTATGCATGTGTGTGCGTGTGTGTGTGGTCCTAATTGCTGTTCAAACGCTGAATCACTAGAAAATTATGATTTTCTTCCCTTCATGATTACTCACCACCTTTCACTGCTTACAGTATTTCAGACACACGACAGGGATAATATAAACAATTTAGCTGAGATTTGTACGTGTATTTTGAGTGGTGAAAAATAGCCATCACAGCCACTTTGTCATTGTGACATGACAACACACACGTTTCATTAGATCCTTTTCCGACTGTTAAAATGCATCAGCTTCAAAAACAGTTGTCACCAATAAACTAGCACAATGTCATTATAACACCATGCCGTTTAATTGAGTTCCACTGTCCATAATTGATGATGCGTAAACTGTTGGTTACCCCATTGCTTCCACAGGGTGGCACTCACTATCTGCCTGCAACCGTAACTTTGCATTTTTGGCCTAATTTTTCGGCGGCATGATGTCACTTCGAAGGAAGGAAGGAAGGAAGGAAGGAAGGAAGGAAGGAAGGAAGGAAGGAAGGAAGGAAGGAAGGAAGGAAGGAAGGAAGGAAGGAAGGAAGGAAGGAAGGAAGGAAGGAAGGAAGGAAGGAAGGAAGGAAGGAAGGAAGGAAGGAAGGAAGGAAGGAAGGAAGGAAGGAAGGAAGGAAGGAAGGAAGGAAGGAAGGAAGGAAGGAAGGAAGGAAGGAAGGAAGGAAGGAAGGAAGGAAGGAAGGAAGGAAGGAAGGAAGGAAGGAAGGAAGGAAGGAAGGAAGGAAGGAAGGAAGGAAGGAAGGAAGGAAGGAAGGAAGGAAGGAAGGAAGGAAGGAAGGAAGGAACTATTTCATACATTCATACATTTGAAGTTTAAAGGTATTTTCTTGATGTGTGACGAGTAGGCTTTGTATCATGGGCACCAGGACCTTTAATCCCTGTCCAGAAGATGCAAGTGGTCTTTGTCTCTTACTATTATCATCATCATCATTATTATTATCATTATTATTATTATTATCATTATTATTATTATTACTATTATCCATCCATTTTCTGTACCGCTTAGTCTCCACGGGGGTCGCGGGCGTGCTGGAGCCTATCCCAGCCGTCATCGGGCAGTAGGCAGGGGACACCCTGAACCGGTTACCAGCCAATCGCAGGGCACACAGAGACAAACAACCATACGTACTCGCACTCACACCTAGGGACAATTTGGAGTGCTCAATCGGCCTACCAAGCATGTTTTTGGGATGTGGGAGGACACCAGAGTGCCCGGAGAAAACCCATGCGGGCCCGGGGAGACCATGCAAACTCCACACAGGGAGGGCCGGAGGTGGAATCAAACCCGCATCCTCCTAACTGTGAGGCGGACGTGCTACCCAGTGGGACACCGAGCCGCCTATTATTATTATTATTATTATTATTATTATTATTATTATTATTATTATTATTATTATTATTATTATTACTAACTACACTGCATGTATTTTATACATAAAACAGCACAGTGACCCAGTTGAAAAAAGCTGAAACACACAGTGCTAGTCCTCAACACCTTACAGTGCGCCAGCACTACCATCTAGTGGTGGACACTTGACAACTTAATGTCTGTATGACTTAATTTCTCTGGAGCCTTAACTTCTATCTGTGCTTCTATCTGTGCTGCGTTAGTACATGACAGATGGGCTGTACAGGTATAGCGCTTTTTACCGTTTGGACTCAAACACTGTTGCCTCATTTTCTGATGCTGCTGCTGCAGTATCAGGAGCAACTGGGGGTTCTTTGTCTTGCTCAAGGGCATTATGTTAGTCAAAATGGCTGGGGATGAAAGTTTCAACCTCTGGGTTTGGGAAACGACCACTCTACCACAGAGCTATGACGGGCACCATCTGCATTCACTTCAAAAGTATAATGCTGGGTAACTATATCCCTTACAATCAAAGGAGAACATGACTGCAGTTCTGAACGTAAAGAATTGACTAATGCAGTCCATGCCTCTTGCTAATAGGTATGGAATGTGTGGATTTCATTTTTTTTTTTTCCTTTGGAAGTTTATTATTTACGGTACATTTTATGTGACGTGGAATGGAATGAAGTTAAAGTTGGGCAAGTTGGGTGTATCCGAGAAGTGGATTCAAAATAATAGGTGAAGGCTACTGAAATAAATGCAATGGGTGGGCGCCACTCACGAAGGTTAGGAGGACAGAGAGACAGGAAACTGATGCTTGGGGTTGGAATGAGGGAACGGGGCGGTCACCAAAGTGGGGGAGGGTCCCACGTGAATGGTAGATGGAGTTGGGCTTGGGAAAACGGTTGAGGAAGAATGACTTTAGATGTGACGTTAAAAAAGTCATCATCATGTTGCCTGTGTTTTTCTGCTTTGTCCAAATGACAACTGGTGGAGGAGGCTAAATGACAAAAAGGACAGAGTAGGGGCCTACAGGAAATGAGAGGAGGAGGAGGAGGAGGAGGAGGCAAGAGAACCGGCGCTGGATTGTGTAAAACAGCACTAAGCCAGAGTGCTGATAAAGTGCAGCTGTTTAAGAGCAACAAAGCATGAGGTTGTCAGACACTCCAATGACACCAAACCAAATTTTTAGCATGTATATAGTGGATCCTGGCAACCAAAGTTTTCTGGAAAATTATCACAATATAAGTTTTTTAGGCATACGATAATGCTAACCATTGAACTGGATCAGTGATTGCAAAGAAGTAATGGAACTGACTGCAACATGAGAAAAGATGTTGTTTCTCAATATCATATGCGCAGTAATTTGGGAGCTTAAGATCAGGGGATGCTTTGAGAATAATTGTCAATTTCTGTCTATGTGAAGCCCTTTGAGACTGCTTGTGATTTAGGGCTATACAAATAAACTTGACTTGACTAGTAAGAATAATGTCTTCGTCCATACTATTGTAATCTATCCCAGTCCTTATCTCTTGCCTCTGTCAACACCAAGGACTTGTCACCAATCAATCAGAGGGCACATACGGACAAACAATCATCCTCACTGTCAGTCACACTGGTCCAAAAATTAGTCTTGGCTAATTACCACAAACAAATCTTTTTTCATAAATCTAAGTCAGTGGCATATAATGACAATTGAATTCCTCAAAACAATAGAAGCTACAAATTGACTTGTGTTAATTGACCATCAATACTAACAGAATACCCGCAAGCCCACACATTTCGTAAGGAAGAGAGACTCAGCCCTGTGGGGAAAAGCGTAAAAATGCGTATAATCGGCACAGTCCACAAAAGGTTTGTAATTGCCCATAGATGACACAAGATAGCAGCAAAGCACTCATTATTGTATGCCTAAAACTACCCAAATCACCAACATATTTTCTTGAAGTCAAGATGGTGCCACAGCAATGGTGTCATCACTTTGTCATGACCTGAGCTCAGAAACAGTACATACTAAACGACGAAGGATCAGTTACATTCAACTCTACAGTATATCGTAAGCATGCATACGCAGGGCTTCACTGTAAATCATAGCTTCCCACCAATATATCAGTTGTGTGGTCACCTAAACATACTCAGATTTCACATAGAGTATAAACGTCAAATTTGGAAGAAAACTGAGACAAGATCATCATTATTTCACTATCTAGATAACATTTCTTGTGACATTTTGGTGTACTGCTTTTCTAATGTAGTTTCTGTGCCTTGACTAAATTAAGGCAGTGAAACACTGTTTAAGAGCATTTGGGGGACTCCAAAAGAAAATACTTTATATTTTTCTGCCTTTGCAAGACTTCTAAGTTGAGTCCATATGATCATTCTGAAACCACAGGACTCTATAGTTTACAGTGTACAGCAACCACACTCGAAGTTGAATCTACGTTGGGGTTTTTTTCAGCTTTTTTTTTCATTCAGTAATATGGCTGAGAGAGAATGTCTTATGTTGTGTTCTCATTTGAAGTGGCTCTATATTTACCAATAGCTGTTCCTGCAGAGCCTCTTCCTGTTTCGGGTGTGTTTATAGTGAATGCCTGTGGCTTCAGGCCGCAGTCTAGGTCAATCTAAATGTTGTCGTTCACATGAAAATTACAGAGGGAGATAGACAAATGAGACCTAAAAGAATCATAATGTCAAACTTAATTTTCTTTTCTAATAATGAAAAGCAAAAGTGGTTTCTTTTTAGTTTTCAGTGGTTGCTAACATCACTGGAAGAGAAGTGAGAACATGAGAATGGTAGTTGCGCTTGCTAGCAAAGAACTTTTTGGTGCTCCTGTGAAGCACATTGAGTGGATTTGTGAATGGATTAGAAAAATGAAGCTTCAACTTCTACCCTTCTGTATTTTCTGATAGCCTGATTGACCTGTTTATTCAACATGGGTGGAGTCTGTCACAAAAACAAATAATCATGGATCGTGGATCACACGGTACGCCTAGATTTCATAACCAAATATTGACGGGAACAAGCCGCACTAAACTGCAGTTCACACACTAAAACGTTTGAGACAAACAAGTGCTTTAAAAAAAAAAAAAAAAAAAACTCCATAAATAGAAGAGACAACATCTTTTAGTGGGATCGAGCTGCTTCCCACAGACATTTACTCTCGCAGGGGTCATTCACCGCCAGTTGACGTGGTCCAGAGGGCGCCGCATTCCCACAGTGCTGCCGTGTGATTTTGGCCCCGCGGGGACATGCGGTGCAACCAAGCATACGTGTTTAAATATGGAGCACAGATGGCAGAAGGCAAGAGTCTTGAGAGACTTAAAAGAAAGACTTGTGAATGTACTAAATGTAAGTGAGACAGATAAATACACGACAAACCGTGTTTTAATGTTATCTTACCACTTTGTCAGTGACAAGAGCAATACTCAGTCACGATTAACTACTTGACATGATTCATCCAGCAGCCAGACTGCCTCATTGTGCATTATCAGTGTGTCATTGCATTACAGCGCTGACGGCAACGCACCCGTTGCAACACTGCTTTGCGTCACCGCAGATGTGCGATGGGATGGCGATGTCATCCTCATAATCAAGTCACATGGAATGGAGTTGAACATCTGATATGATTTTTGACCTCTGTTTCTGAAACTTTGCCACACTACAATTGCTGTCATGCCATCACAGTCAGTTGACAGTGATTTAAAATCAAATCAAGAGCATTCAATGGTGCCACTATGTGTTTTTTTCCATCAAAGATAATGGTATTTTGTAAGCACTGATGATAATTTACTTGTGTTTATGTAAACAGTCTTCAGTTGCATAACTACTTTGTGTACTGTACAGATTTATGCCATCATTAATGACTTGGTCACATATTTGTGAACAATATGTAATTTTTTCTTCAATTTCTTTAACCATATAAATAACTAAATTCCATAAAGAAAATCCATACATTCCTTAAAAATATATTTTGTAAACACTAAAGACAATTTCATAATACTTTTATTTTTGCAAACAAATAATTTAGTCAAGTCAAGTCAAGTTTATTTGTATAGCCCTAAATAACAAATAATTTAGTCAAGTCAAGTTTATTTGTATAGCCCTAAATCACAAGCAGTCTCAAAGGGCTTCACATAGACAAAAATTGACAATTATTCTCAAAGCATCCCCTGATCTTAAGCTCCCAAAAGGGCAAGGAAAAACTAAAAAAAAAACTACCAGGGGAAAATGAGGAACCTTGAGAAGGGGCCACAGATGGAAGGACCCCCCCTTTAGTCTTCATTTTAATAACACTTGTAATTAATGGAAGATATTTTTGTCTCAAGATTGTGTGTTTGTAAAAAAAGACAATATCGTAACCAATTTCGTAAATACTGAGAGAACCATGGAAAAAATCTGTAAATTCCAAAATAGTCTTCAATGTCATGACATTCATGTGTTTGTAAACACTGAAGCAAGCTTAGTCTTCCTTGCGAGCCCCTCATGCACTGCGCCACCTCCACCATGCACTGTGTAATGCTATGGAGAAATCACACTCCCACACTGACCTTCATCAGCTTCATCCTGCCACTGTCACTCCTGTCCAGGCTGCGACTCCTCTGGGACGGGCTCCTGACCAACGGCACCGCTGCCACCACGTCCTCCCCGCACCAATCCGAACTCAGGATGCAACCCATGTAGGTGGACGGGTCCTGACCTCGGGGATGTCTCCCCTTCCTATTCACCACTGGTCTTCGTCTTCCTGGTCCTTTGCAAAGCCTCTCAATCGGGCTCCGGGCAGCTGTTTTTGTCAGCCAGAAAAAGAGATGGAGGCCCTTCCCCTTTTCCTGGCTCTGGTACAGCCTGGCTCGACTTGCGAGAAGGGACAGAGGGGAGGATATGCTCACCCCTCTTTCCTTTCCAAGTACACTTTACAAACACTTCTTACTCAACTCCATGCTGGCACTTGCTGCTCCATTATTCTGTTTTTCCCACACACACACACTTTCCGACTTGCCTCATTCCTTTGACTCTCCAGAATCCAGCTACACTTTCTTCACTTTTTTTCCCCATTCTTCCCATCCCAAGAACACATCTCCCTGTCCTGCCCGCTCTGCCTCTGCCGCTCAGCTAGGTTACCTCACTCTTATATATACACACAATTACCTCTCTGTTCTTATCCCCTCCTCCCTCTCATCTCATCTCCTTGGGCTTCCTGCCCCCAGATGCAGGCGGCCTCCCTTTGGCCGGCTTAGTCGTAAAGCACATTGTTGGTATTGTCTGGAAAACAAGCCAGAAAACCACAGCGGTGACGGCGGCAGATAGGATGCTCGTCACGCCGCCAACTCAGCCCTAGACTCTTGTTCACTGTGCTCAAGTATGTAAACAACATACATATGGTCCAATCAGCCAAGATATCCTGAAAGGGGAGCCAACTCTTTCAGCCGAGAGAGCGCAGAAAATACTCCGCACGTGTTTCTAGGTTCTTGTTTATTTTCAAATGATTCTGTTGTGATGGTTTCGCATGAGCTCACAAGGCTTGCACAAGAGAGAGCAGACCCCCTTAAAAGGCAAATTCTGTATGCACCTCCACAAGCCCCCACCCTACCCGCCACATCTTTGTTATTGCAAGCATTTTGCCTCAAGAAAGCTTCCCAGGAGACCTTCCTTGGACACAAATCAATTCCAGAGAGACGAGTAGATCTCCCTAAAGCCCTGCATTCAACAATCTCACCTTTCTTTGGAAGTTTCTACTGTCAGACATGAGGTCAGAATGCAGCGTTTACAACGGTATCCCTCCTCCTGGTTTTACATGCTATGAAATTAACTCCAACTAATCAACTGTGAAGATTTCTCACTTATACCCAGTGAAAACCTGATTTTCCGCTTGCAAACTAGGGGGGGAGGGCTCACAAACCCTCTTTTACACAGTTTTATTGGCCAAAGTGTTTTTCAGCTGTAGCAAGCAGCATATTTGGCAGGAACAGCTAACACTCAGTATGTACTCTGGATGAACATAGATTGATGGTTTATTTCTGGAAGATGGCGAAATGAGGAGAAGGTGGAACAACAGAGTGAGGGCTAGGTCAGAGGGAAGAGCGCAGACAACACCAAATGAAACCAAAAAAGGGAAAAGCCCAGAGAAAGAGAATGGTGGGGTAAACAGAAACATCCATCCATCCATTTTCTGAACCGCTTAGTCCCCATGGAACAAACAAACGTTATTCTTTCTTTGAGGAAAGTTTAGGAGCCATAGCAGCAAAAGTATTTTGGTCTGTTTGGCAGTGGTGTGACCCATTGTGTGTGGCTTTACAGCATGTTTGTTGGGCCAAAAATAGCAACAAAAATATATACTATGTTGTGTTCTCATGGTGAGGTCTCGTAAAGCATTGCAATGTTAAAAATGTGCTGTCTCACAGTTTTTTTATTCCATGTTTTGTCTCTTGGGGCAGAATTTATGGGCAGGATGCAATGTTAACATGTTAATAAATCACCAGTGTTTTTCCTTTGATGTATTCATATAATTTAATAAAATCACATTTTATTGATGTATATGTAGTTAATTATTTTGGTCATGAGGGTCATGAAAATGCAATTTACCAGCTCTACACTTGGTGGAGCAATTTCATTCAAATTATGTTATCATGTACACCCATTCTGGATAATGTATTTGGGCATATTTGTCTATTTCTCACGGTACTACCTTTTTGGGCAGAGTGAAATTCTTGATAACATTATCATTACACAGAGAGTATGGGGCTTACTGAGAGAACTGAGAAAGAATTAAAATCTCAAAAACATTGGGATATGGACTATGTAGTCATCGACATCCATGAATATATTCTCATTGTCTGGCAATTTTATAGGATTTTTTTGAATGAAAGTATGATTTAGGACAAAAATATTTGCCAGTTCAAACAGGGATAGAAGAAAACATGACAATTTAACACTTGCAACACCATGACCCCGCAAAGTAAGAGTAAAATCATATCACTCGAAAAAAATATGAAGAAAATTGCTTGGCGAACACTTTTGCCACATTTGGGAAAAAAAATATCGTCATTCTTGAACAAACATTTCATGGGACATTGTAAATGTTTGTTAAAGGGCAAAAGAAATATGGAAAGTACAAAAGACGGAAACTGTGTCTAGGTCAGTCTGCTCAGTCATCATGGAAAGGATGGAAGGAAGTTGATCTTAAAAGTCAGGTCGAGACCTGTTATGTCCAGAATAATGTGATGATGACGCCGCAAAGAGAAAAAGAGCCCACTTTGAAACTCTCTGTGCAGCATAAATCAGACTGTCAAAAGCTAACAGCAGTTAACAAACGCTAACGAGTGCTACACTAGAATAGTAAAAAATATGTCAATATTTTAGTAGCTAAGTACAGAGCCAAGTGTCAGCGACATTATTTTCTCACGTCTGCAAGCTTTTCGAGCACACCCAGTTGATTCTGTCATGTAAGTGAAGGCACTCACCTAAATGGTTTTCATTTTCTTTCTGACCAATTACAAGATTACACCGCTTAAATCAATAATTTTATTAACTCAGTGACCACTGCCAGTTTTATCTGTATACAAAATTTGTTGTCCATTAAGCCACAATTCAGTCAAATGGTGCAAAACTGAATGCAAAACAAGAATACAATGCAAACTACATTTAAAAGGGTAAAAACACGATTGAAGGTAATTCCGTTCTACAAGTGATCTTCAAGGTTTCCCTGAAGACAACAAAAGGGACTAAAGTTGCAGTCAAGATTATTCAGCCCTCATGCACATTTGCAAAATGTAGACATTTTTTTCAAAAGGTGGAGGCATGGATTTTTAAATGTGTCATTTTGTTGGATCATTTTCAATGACTGATGAGTTTGTGAAGAGGTTGTTTGATTTTAGGTGCACAACTGAATAGAATGGTTGGTATTATAGTTACATGCAGATGTAGAAAGACTCCAAGCTTAAGTCCTTATTGTTGGTTGTTTTTGTCTGCAAGCCTCTTCTTGAGTTCAGAATTCTCCTTTTGTAGTATTTTGTTCTGAAAATGACAAAACAGTGAGAATGCAGTGAACATACTGTCTCATCAATATGCAGCAGGACTGCTGACCTTGTGCCTGAGGGCCTCCACTATCAGGTCTCGACTGCCTCGGACACTTTCTTCTTTTTTCGCGGCGCGGAAGACATCGCCGATGGCGGAGACCAGCACGTATGCCTGGGAACAAGTTTTGGAAGTTGGGGTCCACCAATAGGCCACCATCCAGTTGTGCGAATGTACGCATGCTCACCAAAGTCTCGCTCTTGAACAAGTAGCAGTGGTACATGTCCACCGCAGGGTGCTTGGCCACAAAGCCAAACACTTTGGGCGACGAAGGCAAGACGGCGCAGAAGGAAATAGTGGGGAGAGGGCAGGTGTACAGCAGAAACTGCCAGGCGGACAAAGTCATGTCACATGCTTGGACGCTTTTGAGGTCTACATAGGTTCCGGGTAGGAGCACACCTTCGTTTTGTTTTCCAACATGTCAATCCCACTCAGAGACACGAAGAGATGGACTTTGCTCTTCTTTGCAGCCTTGTCTGAGGAGTATGGGTCAGGCATCTTAAGGATGACAAGGAAGAGCTTTACAAGTCAATTACCACATGATGTACATCTTCAAATCATTACACGGGAGAAAAGGCCACATACAGTAGACACTTTCACTCTTTTGTTCTAGGAATCAAACGTTTCCATTGTTTCGAACAGGGGTATCAAACTTCATGTAAAGGGTGCAACGACGTTTCCCATAATACCTTGAGGTTCTGAGCTGCTTCCTCCAGGATATTAATTCCATTAGGGTGGACCACCTCCACTCGCCCAAGAAACTAGGTACAGTATGCCAGAATATAAGTGCACCGGGATCGCACATACGTAATTATTTTAAGTGCTAAACTATCGCAGTCAACGATCAATAGTGAATAGGTACCTTCACGGTAAAAGAGATCTCATTGTCATCCTCTGTGTCACTCATCCTTCCCAGTAGCAAATTCAGCCTGGTGGGCAACTACTATTCTTATGTATATACAGTATACACACACATTTGAAAGCACAAACAAGAGGTCAACGCAATCATTAATAATGGGAACACAAAGTAATTTGAGCTTACCGTTTTGGCAGTAGACAATACAGGATTTCCTTGAGTGGACGGGAGTAAAGTCTGCTGGAGTTAATGAACAACTTACGTCTTCCTTATTGTATGTTATCAGATGTTCATCATGACCACTGGCAAGTGGCAACTACAAGTGATTTTGAATTGGAAATGCATTTAAAGACGCACACAACAAAACTTCCATATGACCTGGATTTATTAATATGCTGTCTTACAGTAAGAGCCACTTTGTGATTTCTTCTCAATACAGGCTGAATATTCAATAGTGACTAGATGAAACTGGGAAAAGGCAACATGAGGGAATTTCAGAGCCTAAAATAAACAGTTGACAGAGCAGAAATTCAAGATACAACTAGCGATGGTTGAGCCAGTTTTAGCATATATGTTAACCTGTGTAGTTTTTTTTTTTTTTTTAAATTAGGTTTGGTCTTAAATGAGCAGTTCAAGACAGATTTGGTTCCATACTACAGTGACCCCCATGCACTACAAAGTAATCACAAACAAACAAAGCCAGAAATGACAGTGATCCTGTTTGTTTAAGGCTCGGAATGCGTGTTAGTCATTTGTTTGTGACAGCTGAAAAATGCACAGGAACTATCCTTTTGTTAATTGTGGTACATACTGGGTAGGATAGAGCCACCCAAAGCATTAATCAATAAAAACTGCGAACTATATTTGTTTTCTTCTCTCTCCAAAACAATTTGGTGGTACAATGAAAGGCTGAATTCCAGAATATTTATTATTTGTGCATCTAAGAGTTGTTGACCGACATCGCCTCCATGGCATTGGGGAGGTTCTGGTCTCCTGCCTGCTTAGTCTTCTGTTTCTTAGCCTTTTTGGACATTTCCTGGTCGATGGGTGCAGGCTTGACAAACTTGATGATTTCGTTCAAACCTTGATTGGTAAACAGCAGAGACAAGTGGACAAATCTGGTATTACAAACGAGCAGTTGGTCACCCCCTCACTTCCTGTACAATTAATGTACACCGCACACCCACAGTTTATTGGAGACAGAAGACGTTCGACTGCTGCAAATGACAAAAATCCCAAAACTTTCACTGGCCCATTTACCTTTAACCTTTCTATGTTAACTATAACTCCCAGATGACTGTGTATTCTCAGTTGAATTGTTTAATGGAACCCAAAAAGATCAATAAGAACCATGCAAACATTTTCTGTCAGCTGCAGAAGGTCTAACCTATGTGAAATGGTTACTTGTTCTCATACTGCTTTAGCCACGCCCATGCAAGCAGGAAACTTTGCCTCGCCCAAGTCCACGGGCTTAACTGGATTCAACTGGTAAGTCTGCCAAAAGTGCCATCAATGAAGCATATTTTCCTATTAGACAGGCTTTGGCTTCAACAAATAACTCATTTCAACATGGCACCAAAGCCATCACTGTATATTAGAATGGCCTTTGGGGGGCCATTATACAAGATGTGACTGAAAAATGCAGCTTTATACATGCAAAGAGGCAAGACTCGTCAAGTCTTGAAGTTCAAGTTCAGTTGGTACAGGATTTTTTACCAAGTCCTGTAACTAAAGTCTGACGTGAATCTGCATTGGGTTCAACCGAATTTGAGGGTGGTGTTCATGGTCTTAATATAGAAGAACATTTACAGCTTGGCTGCGACTAGCTGGCAACCAGTTCAGGGTGTACCCCACCTACTGCCCGATGACTGCTGGGATAGGCTCCAGCACGCCCACGACCCCCGTGGGGATAAGCGGTACAGAAGATGGATGGATTTACAGCTTGGTAACTGCTTACCAGGAGGCATGAATTCCCTGAGCTTCTCTGGAACAATGATGCCCTCTTTTGTTTGGTAATTCTCCAGGATGGCGCACATCACACGTGTGGTGGCACACATGGTGGCGTTAAGCATGTGAACAAACTCTGCCTGGAAACAGGGGGAAAAACAGGAAGTGTCTTGAGTGTACAGCCATAGATAAGCGTGTTTAAGACTTTCACTAGAGAATATTTGTACGATCGGATGTTCTATTGATTATTTAATCAAATAATCAAACAATTATATAAAATCTTATTTAGCAAGAAAGTGTATTATATAACCATTTTCCCATTTACTGTTGTTTATTATGTATTGTTTTGTGATGAAAAGAACAAAATGATCAAACAGCATTACATAAGCAGGATTGATGTTGTATTCACCAAACTGATTCGCCTACTGGTGCAGTTATTGTTTTCCAAAGTTTACAAATATCTTGTTTTGATTAAACAAAGATTTTGTTTTTTCATAGATGAATACATAAATGAACGAATAATTACCGTTTAGAGGCTGACATTTCGATTTGGACAATTCTAAAGTAAAAAAAATGGCCAATTACTTTGACAATCTTGTTGAATAATTGATTAATTTTGGAAAGACATCAAGGTATTTCCAAAAATAGTTTCCTTGAACAACCAAATTACCGTGAATGGCAAAAAGTAAAAACCCTAACTAACGCATAGGATTAAAGTTGATATTTTCTCATTTAAAATAGTCACACACAAACAGAAAGCGTTTAGAGAGAAAACAAGTTAGACCTGAAATCGCACCCACCTCTGATGGTTGCTAACAATTAATGAAATTCATTAGGTCTCACTTGCTTCATTTTGACTTCACTGACAATTACGGCATTTAATTCCACTTTAAACACTTTTGATGACCAAAAATCAATTGATCAACATTATG
Source organism: Syngnathus typhle (assembly GCF_033458585.1). Lineage (NCBI taxonomy): Eukaryota > Metazoa > Chordata > Actinopteri > Syngnathiformes > Syngnathidae > Syngnathus > Syngnathus typhle. The sequence goes on along the minus strand of NC_083739.1, from coordinate 19,938,747 downwards.
TCTAAACTGGTGCACTTTTCTCACCTTGTCCATCATCTTTTTGGTCTGTCCGTAGCGGATACGCAAGCGTCTGGCCTGGTAGTCTGTGCAATTGGAACAGGAGACCAGCTCTCTGAAAGCCCCAGAGCCCGGGAACCAGGCCTCCAGATCCAGCTTCTTACTAGCAGCATGATTGAGGGCACCTGAGGATGAATGAGGTCAAGTTAATTTGGAGAAATCAAATGTAATACTTTTTAAGGCTCTGTAGACAAACTACATGTTAATAGATGGCCATTACTGTAAATAACATTCTATTGTGTGTTTTAAAACAACAACAGATATGGAGGAATTTTGACATACCAGAGACGATGTTGACAATGCGGTAAGGAATACAGAGAGACTGATAAAAGTGTTCCGCAGTCCCGATCATTTCATCAAACATCTCCCACGATTTTCCATCGTGCGGCGATGCGTAGACAAACTGCTCAATCTAAGCCGAGAGAGACAAAAAATTGACATTTTCCTGCCACTTATCGAGTCATAACCACTTTGGTCCGACAAGGCCAACCTTCTCAAACTGATGCACCCTGAAGATTCCACGCGTGTCTCGACCGTGGGAGCCCACTTCCTGTCTAAAGCAGGTGGAGAAGCCGCCGTAGCGTATGGGCAGATCCTCGGGCTTCAGCCACTCTTCCCTCAAGAAAGCTGCGATGGGCTGCTCAGAAGTGGCGATGAGGTACTTCTCGTCGATGGAGTTGTCATCTGCTTGTTCGCTCCCTTTACCAATGACCTACATAGAAACACAGGGGACAGATGCGTAAAACTTGTAAATTATTGAGCTGCTGCATTAATGACACACAGAAACTTAATTACACTGGTGACTGATAGCAATTCGCAACAAAATGGGAACTTGCCTGGAAGGGGAATGTTCGTAAATCCTATCAATTATTCCATTTAATACTTGAAAAGCAGCAACACCCTCTTTGTTGACACAATTTTTTCCCATTGTTTTATTTTCAACAAATTAGTCACACTCATAATAACATACAAAATGTCACAGTTTCATTTACACGATGCAATTCTATATCAACAATGGCTAATGGTAATGGGTTTAATCTGATTTTATGAATTAAGGTGGCGAATTAGAGAAAACAGGCCTACTTCTCGTCTTTTTATTCATATATGTACACCCCATTAGTGGACAAAAATGGCAACAATGACACTAACAGTAAAAGTTAACAGTCTGTACTTGATAGTGTCCATGAGATGTTGCGATGATTATGGGAAATTGGTGCCAAACAAAATGCTATTTCAGACTTTCAGATTGATTTGATTTCTTTGCTTTGTGAAAATGGGTCGAATGTGTTTCAGAAACCCGTTTCAAGTATGACATCTTTTGGTATCATTTACCTTATAAAGCTCTTCATCAAATTGGCTGAGCTGGGCAACTTCCTGCATGACCTCTTTCCTCATGAAGAAGGGCGTGTAAAGCATGGTGTAGTTCTTGCTATGCAAGAGCCTCATGGCGTAATTGATTAGAGCCTGTTCAAGGAACACCAGTGGGCCCTGAACACAACAAGAGAGTGAAGCAGTAAGAAAAGCAAAAAACAGGAGAGTCCAGGAGCATGGTTAATCAGTTCACCTTCAAGAAGTAGCCTCTACTCCCAGCCACGACGGCTCCTTTCTCCCCCTCAAAGCCGTCTATCATGACCACCAGGTCAACATGGGAGTACTTCTTCTGGACACTGCAGTCACCCCATGTCCGCTCCACCTTGTTGTCTGCATCCTGCAAAGTCAGGAGATTTGTAAATGATGGGCAAAAAAAGTGTGATTGACTTTGCTACACGAGTTGGTCAGATTTCAGGAGTGACTCACTCAAATGATTGAAAGGCTGGATTTCCATCCATCTTTAACCTCACTAATTGTCACAATTATTAAAGTCTAACTCAAAAGTGAAGTCACTTTTTAAGGAGATGCAAGCAAATGATTCATTAACCTGATTGACATGGCATTAGAAGCCTAATTTGCCTGCGTAACGTCAATCTCATGCACTTCACTGTCACCAAGACCAGGGATGTGATAAACACCATGTGACTTCTAAAGCCATCTCCAGTGCTCCCTGTTCCAGTTCATATAAGCCAACTCAAAACAATTCCGCCATACTATTTACTACATAGAAAGGCGTCTTCATCCCCTGCTGTATTACGCCTGTGCAGTAATTTCCAGTGAAAATTCTTTCATCCGATTCAAAACCCACCTCATCGTTGCTGATGGGTACAGACGGGTGCAGAAGATTGCCAATCTCCCTCAGGTACGAAAAGCGTTCCGCCTCCAGTTTCAACCGTTCGCTATCAGTTTTTACCATGGCCTCATCCACCAACACACGCACCTTCTTGATTTGGGTCACTGTTAGGGCCTGCACAGAGTGAGGGAGGGAGGAAACAATATTTAAAGGTTAAGTAAAAGGCGTTGAAGGGAACAAGTTATGGAAACTTGACTTTTTAATGGCAAATAGTTGGTTCTCTGGAGTAGCTCACCAATCAGTAAGTGTAATATTAAACAACAAGTCTACAATTATCTATTTCCAAAAATGCAGTTTTGAATTTCTCTGGCTTATGACATGACTGAGTGTTTGGTTTTCAGCCTTTATGTGGCAATTTGTTCTGCCACTGGACTATGGAGTGGCATTATCATATCAAAGCCAAAAAAGGTAAACACAGTTGCAGTGTTAGCATTAGCATTGGCATAGCTGCACAGGACGAGCGGTATCACAAAACCGAAACATTTCAAAAAGGTGGTAAAAGTAGATGTTACATGTGCTGTAAATATTTATAGATTTTGGTGGATGACTGTCAGAAACCTTGTATGAAGACATCTTTTTAGTGCAAACGTGCGCTCACATAACTAAACGCATCACATACCGAAAGTGTATCTGCTGTGAGCGCCTCCAGATTCTGGGCCGCGTCTGGAATAGACTCATCCTCGCCAACCGGTTCTTTCCTCTTTTAACGACATGATGGGTCAAAGGTCAAATTTAGATATCATATTTTATTGTACATTCGTTTTTTAAAAAAAGTCAAGAATGTACCTTCATTTTCTCCCCAATACTCTTGCTGCAAAGGTTTTTTGCTTTGTTGAGGTTGTCTGCAGTGAAGCGGCCTGTTTCAGATGGGGGAAGACAGTGAGAGATGAATCATGAGAATATGTTTGTCATAAACAGCTGTTATGCCACCATGCTGACAGACAATTTCGCACAATTATATTATAGTGTAGTATGCACAAGCAATCGATGTAACAAACAACACTACGTGTCTGCAGTGTGGGTCACAATGACAAGCGTGGAGGAGTCAGCCAGCTGGGCGAGGTAGTCAAACTGCAAGCGGGGATTGCGTCAGATTGCACGATGCTAGCCAGCGAAACTAATCCAACTCAACCTTAACCCTGCCAAAAGACACGCCTTTGTTGAAACTTCTGTTGTGCCTGTGTGTAGATTTAGCATTGCACGTTTTCGGTTTACTCAGTTAAGCGAAATATATTGCCTTTTGGTTCACTTTGTCTACAGGGTGATGCTAATATTAGCACCACAGCGAAGTAGCATATGCAACCTCACACATCACATTAAACCCTGTTGAAAAATGCTTACTGTCACGACTAAATCAGAGAGAGTTGTTTGACTAGTAAAATGGAAACATCACGATACATTCGGGAGGAATGAAACCCGCTCACTGTAACGATTGTAATTGTAAATCGCGTAAGGCACTGCCACCTGCACTGCAGTCTAAAGTTAAAGCCAACGTAGCGCTGGTTAGCACGGACACAAAATAAATATGGATTAAACCGAATATTTTAATCGCTTCACTGTGCATTGTAATGCCGAACAGTGGTAATGTCCTGACATTATCGGTACATTTCACTTAATGAACAATCGACACATAAACGACATACAGAACTGGCAATATTAAAATCATTGAAATCCTTATGGAGTTGTGCTGACATTAGCAACTTGCTCGGGTGATTGAATGAGTTAGGCGGCATCTTACACTTTCTCCATTCTGTGTCCGCGGCGACCAGTTTATCGACGAGCGTAACATCTTTAAAGCGTTTCCTTTGGACCTCACGGACGAGTTCAGGATCGCCGCCTTTGTCGGTCCGAAACAGGTCCAAGTCGAGCACCATCTCCACACGTTGTCTGACACTCAAGTGAAAGCCAGAAAGAGCTCCCGTGCTTGTTACGCCTCTTCTGTGTTGCCAAATCGTGTTGCTGAAGAGACAAAAATACACGACTTCACGTTCAACTAGCATTTCTTTGCTTCTACTTTAAGCTTGGTCACTTAAAAAAAAACGTTACCGTCTTAGAAAACTGTCGTGAAATATTTTTTTGCATTTTACGGGGCAGGTTTTATTGATTAGTCAATATATTTTGCATCACAAACTACCCATTGGAATTGTTCCACACATTTCTGGCAACCCACAATATCGCATAAAATAGGAAAACTGCGAAGTTAACTCTTTCAATCAATTGAATAATTAATATTTTGACTATTCAAACGACTGAGGTTTTTCAATTAATAAGATGTATATTTTAAAATAACACATTTATGTATTATTAATATATTTCTGGATTGTTTCATGGTACTTTGATGACAACATGCACAGGGGCATAGTTGCATGCCATTGGCATCTTGATGAGATTTGAATGAAAATCAAAACTCGATGTTATGTTGTGATTGTCACGACACATTGAATGCGCACGAGGGACATGGCTTTTACTTTATTAGATATTGGGTAGAAAAGCAATAATAAATGCTATTTACAAAATATGATACATATGCATATGCAAAATGTGTTATTTCAATACATTATAAATCTTGTCTCCTCTACATACATTCTACACATGAGGATCTTAAGTGAGCTACATCAAAAGTACAAAATGCATAGTGCACAGTCTCAAGAGAAACCATTTTTGAGGCATTATATGCTACACAAGGACTATCGTGCAATAGCAAAAACGAGTCTGTGTGAATTGTTCCTAATAGTACCATTTCAATTTTGGCAATACATGGATTAAAATCAAACAAGTCAAAGTTCAAACAGGTACTTGCTGTCCACAAACATGACATCTACTCACAATTGATAAAAAACACAATTCACACAATCATACTCATATTTTGAGGTAAAACAAATATTCTTCCATTAAGTACACCACTGATAGCTTATTTATAGACTTAAATTATCCCAACATAGTTCCATTTGCTTCTTTTAATTTTTTAAATACAATAGCAAATGTTAATGTTTTTGATTAGGTTTGATTATGTTTGGGTGCACATACCTAACTACAATTTACAGCATATCTACACATTTTGTTAGGTCAAAGCGCACTACTGAGATAAAAGCATACTGTCCATGGGAAACAGTTTAGCTTCTTACATACTTATCTTAGCCTGCTATGAGAAGTTTGGGGCTGTCAATCACTTCGGCCAGTCTATTCCAGGTCATTAACTTCAGCCAGTATGGAGTGGACTAAATGTTTTTTTGATCGATTTTTGTGTTTGTTTATATAGTTGGAGTGAAAATGTTGACTGGACCGTGAGTCTACCAAAAAATATAATGAATATTAGCAGAGAGAGGGCAAAAGCATTCTCTTATTCATTTCTCCTTTGCCTTTGTATTTCCTTCTCTGCCTTTCTCCTAATGGTCAAATCTCTTTCTCTTCCTTCATTGCCTTCTCTGAGTCTCTGATCGCTTCTTGCAAAGCCTGTCCAGCATATGACATGGTGAAGTCTTCCTCTGAGATATTATTTATCTTAACATAGCGGCCCGGAGTGTGAAGGCGGACTTGGTGGAGTTGGGAGAAAAGCAACATCAAGTCAGTGGTCAGCCTGTAGCGGGACACCAGGCCTAGTTCAGTGGGGATATCTGCCTCCTCTGAGTAATTAAAAATGGCTGCCATATACTTGGAGAGGTCTCTGCCGTCAGATTTTGCTCGTCCCACTTCTGCTCCGATGAGGCTGACCATCACCTCAGAGTCCAAGAGACCGTGTTCTGAACGTCCGCTTTTGCGACAAAGACCCTTGGAACAAATAACCAAGACAAAGTCGCTCTCTTGGATCCGATTACAATACCACGCCATGCTTCCTTCTTCGGCAATCCCCAGAGAATCCCAAAGGTCCAGACACACCTTGAGTGGGAACAGATAACTACAATTACATTCAATAAGATCGGACAGATTTACACACTAATCTCCAACCCAGATTATAACCAAAACCTATTCATCTGTTCTTGGTACATACCTAAAATATAGACCGATCATATCCAAATCTGTTAAAAAGTTATGGCCAATTATTATTCTGGATTTAGGGCAGGAGGGAAATAACCAACCAAAACCAGAGGATTTTGCATAAACCCATATTCAATTCTGACAGTATGGTAACAGTGAGAAAAAAATATTGTACTATCACAATATTGAAATTAAAATATCTTGTTAAAAATATTTGTAACTTTTTTCTTTAGAACACAATGTGTTGCTGCATGACACAATGTGAACAGCAAATGTACCGCTACACCACTAGTGACGGAAAATATAATAATAAATCAATACTCAGATTAGTAATAACAGTTTAAAAACGTTTAAGCTGTAAGGTTTTTATAATGATGTGTACACTGTGAGAAAAAGTAATTACACTGGTATGTAGGCCTTCCTCACTGGTTGCTGCCCCACCATTTTTTTTATTATGAAAACACAGCCAGTGTTCCGAAATCAACACCAATCCACGTACTGTATGTATTTCAACTAAAGTCTATCTTTTTTGCTGTTGCAGGCTTGAAACTAAAGGTCAAGTACACTACCTGAGTCGCCATGTGTTGCTGCATGAAGGCTCCGAGCTTCATGACCACATTGACGTGGGCGGGCCCATCGTTACTGCTGTAGCATATCAGAAGACGAGGAGGGCTCGTCCGGTTGTCAGCCAGTATCATCACTTCCTCCTGGGCCTTCACTTCTTCTTGCTGCTTTATAAACTCATCTTAAAACAACATAGCAAAATAATTTGATTTGTACTCTTACAATGTCAGTTCAAGTGTTTTAACTTTTAGCTTTTTGCACCTGGTTTGATGTAAATCTGTTTCTTTTGTACGCAGGGCATCCGTGCGAGAACAACCCACACAATAATAAAAATGGCCACTACAGCAAAACCCACAGGAATGGCCATAGTCCAGCTGGGACCTGTTGAGCCAACTTCTGAGGGCAGGAAAGTGTATGTTAGTTTCACAACACAAGACACTTTAACCTCAGCATTGACGATATCGCGCTCGATTAATTATTATTTTTTTGTCTTTGTTGCCAAAACTAGTTGAGATCATGTTGTGGGCAACAATAATTACACAACATAAAATGAGCATTAACCGTGTGAAGTTGCATCACCATTTGAAGGGAATTTAATAATAAATACACACCTTGTGGCTTGACTTGAAATTTGAATAATTTCCTCATGGCATCCACTTCGTTTGCAGCTATCTGTTACATAAAGGTTATCAAGATAATTATTCACATTGAATGTGTGGAACGTGTTCTCGTGAGTATCTAAATCACAGAAAACACAAGACTATATACTATATATTGTATATACTGTATATTCCACCAGTCTTCACCTCCAAAACAAGTGCTTTAATGACTACATTATTCTAGATAGTGTGCATAGATCGGATCAATTTCATCAATTTCATCAATGTCATTTTACCTCACATGTGTAGTTGGCACCTTCTTTGAGATCTCTGAGCGCAAAGCTGTGATGTGTTCGGTTTCTGGAAAAATCCTGAAGAAATATAAAATCGATTAAATAAATAAATATGATAAATAAATATAGAAATAAATCTGAGCGTTGTTAACTCTGTAACGGGTGCATGTTGAAACAATGTCACTCACAGGTGCTATCTCCATGTACGTGGTCTTGCCGTTTGCTGAGCAATATGAGAAGTAGCTTGTAATGCCCAAGTTAGGCGGCGCCAGGTTGAACGTGACGGTGATCACGGATCCTTTCTGCTGCACCGCAACGTTTTTTGGATACCAGTCTACAACCACAAGCAACAATTTTACAGAAATCTAAATCTAACGATGAAGTAAACGTTAAAAAAAATACTGTGAAAATATTAACACTATCCATTTTGTTACGCTGCTGCTTGGTCTAATTTCAAAACAACATTCAAAATAAGGTTATCCTGCGCAGTACTTAACTTTAGCATGTTTTACATTTTGTTGTAAAATGTGGAAAATTGAAGATGAGTCTTTGTTTCCTCACCTGCTTTACACTGCTGAAATCCATTTTTCTCTGCACATGCTGTAAAATTGCAAAATGGTCATTATTAAATGCTCCATCTTACTTGTAACATAAATACGTACAGGACTGTACAAAAGTCTTTGGCAATCACGTTGCTGCGCTCATGACTTTTTTTTTTTTTAAAGCAATAAGCTTGTTGAGGTTCACAACTGGGTGTGGGGCTCTTAATCCAACTCTGGTGTCATTATATATTTAATTTAAAAAAAAAAATTAACTGGAAAATGAATACATCACTAAACATGTTTTACATTGCTTATTTATTTCCACTGTCCCGACTGCCTGCACAGTTCTGTGAATGATAACCTCAAATATTGAGTATTACCGTGTGAGAGAGCAAGTGTGCGTGTGTGTCTTACAGCGTGTAGAGAAGATCTTGCTGCGATAGAAGCGCTCCCACCTCTCAGGCACCGGCACTGCCATCACAGTGATGGCATATTTGGACCCGAGGGGGAGGCCGGGAAAAGGATCCGACTTGTAGACCTGAAAGAGGACAACCGCAGTCATGAGTAGTTTATTTTAAAAAATTATGTACATCTTTATGTAAGTAACGTTCAGTTCTAGCAGCCGAGAGGGTAGGACGCTCTCTGTTCTGCTCTCAAGGTTATTGCTGCAAACTGAGAAATAACGGTATATAGACACACAGACATGTAAAATACAAATTACTAAATACAAACTAGCTTCATTTGTACGAGGGAAGAGAGACAGAAGAACATTTTGGCGCAATGGGGCCAAAAAAGTACCAGGCAACGAACCAAGCAACGAACAATACTTTGGAATTACTCTTCAACCAGATGAAAACTCTGGATTCAAAATTGGATAAAATGGAATCAAATCAGCAGATTTCTCCAGATTTTTTGGGCCAGGTTTTTATTTTTTATGACTTTATATTTATTTATATTTCTCTTCCAATACAAGAGTTGTGATTTCATTCAAATATTCCTTTAAAACATTTGATAAACTAAAGTAGCACCACCCACAAAGTTTATGTATCATAATTTTAACGGTTTCATCTTCAAAGCACGCAACTCCAAAGTCTGGAGCTAAACCAGATAAACCAGTTACTTCATCAACATGCTGTGCAACCAGTTAACAGACCAAGAATGAAGAAAAACAACTTGATTGCTTTTATTGGTTTCTCACGCAGCATGATAAATACCATTTCAGAGTGCGAAGCTGAGAGTGTGAGGTTTCGCTGGAAAAGAAAGAGCTGACAGCCAGCACTGGAACCTGACAAGGGTTGCACGGTCACCTGGAAGCCTCGGAGGAAGGCAATACCTGCAGCAAAGGGGAAAATAAACAATATGTATTGTAAAAAATCACGTTATTTACAATAGAGTCAATCTAATTATCTAAAGAGATAAATAAACATGGATTAAAATACAACAAATATTACAGGTCTCTTGGTAGTAAGAAAGCGAAGCGGGCTGGATTAAAGAATAGAGTGGGCCCTCGTAGGTAGCTCTATTGATTGATATTTCGCTCTTCATGGCTAGGAAGTCAATGATCTAAAGTCCAAACTACCCCTTGGCAGCAAATGCCATGACCTCAAAAAAGAGGTTCGACCCATGTTGGGTACTCTCACATAGTTTTAATAACAAAAAACTGAGGTGTCTTGTGATTTCAAGACAAAATCCTTCATCAATTTGATATCCTGCATGCTGTTGTTATTGGTAGTAAAAGTAAGAGTAGGAGTTCCTAGTTACGCTTTTCCAATCATTGTTAAACTTCTGGTAAATTTGTATAATGTCCCAAAGTGCAGTGTCTCACATAAGAAGAAGCAACAGCATGCTCATTAGCTGATTTGTAATAAATCTTGCCGGTGTCAAGCAGAAATATCTGCAGGTGGGTGAGGTACAGTCCTGTCAGACATGTCTGACATGATGATTTATTATTTTAAAGCATACTCTAAAGGACAGAGCTTTTAACAAACCATGGAGGACAAGATTAGGCGTATGTGCGTGTTTACATATAGGTCAACTCACCATATTGGCTCGGCTTCCAGGACACAACGATGGAATCTGAATTGGGATCCGGATCGGGTAAAAAATCAACATGCAAATCAGTGGGCGGATCAACGTAGTGTTGACAGATGCCAGGGTCTTCTTCACCCAACAGCGTGAAACATGGCCAGGGGATGCAACCTATGGTGGCAAAGTAGGTATACAAAATGCTTAGACTTTCACATTTGCAACATTGCAACAATAATTTTCACCCAAAGAGACAGCATTCGTGGTCCTGGGTTCAATTCTGGGCTCTGGCCTTCCTGTGTAGAGTTTGCATGTTGTCCTCGTGCCTGCGTGGGTTTCCCCCGGATTCTCCGGTTTCCTCCCGTATACCAAAGTCATGCATGGTAGGCCGATTGACCACTACTAATTAGGTGTGAGTGCGAACGGTTGTTCGTCTATGTGTGGCTGGCGACCGGTTCAGAGTGTACCTCGCCTACCGCCCAAAGACCGCTGGGGTAGGATCCCGCGACCCTTGTGAGAATAAAGCGGCCGGATAATGAATGGATGGATAATAATAATACAACAAAATAAAACAGAAGTGACTCATATACTGTGCATGAGTCTCAAATATGTTGATGTCTGAGGTAATGAGGTAAGATCAGGGGATGTTTGAGAATATTTGCCCTTTTTCACATGTCCTGAGTGTTGTTAGTCACCTAAATGTTGAACAGACGCTATGATTTACCAAAGTCAGATTCCTTGTTTGGTACGCTCAAACATGGTGAATAAAAACTCTTGAATCTTGAATGTAAACAAAACGAGTCCCACTTACTTCCCAACTGATTTTTGGAGGTCAGGCCCAGTGCATTGTTCAGATCGTCATTGCTTATTCTGCAGTATTCACACCCTGTTCCTCCCTGTAGGTGGCAGAAATGCAATTAATTCTTAGTGGACTTTTTTCTATCGTTGAGGTAAAATCGCATATTCCTGTCATAAACACTGACTCAAAAAACAAGGAAGCTATAAGCCAGCTGTTGATTGGGTGCCAGACAATCACCATATCAACAACACATCTACAGATCAGCTCACCATTCAACTTCTATACATACTGATTCTACAAAACACACGTCATACGAGCTGTTAAAAACAAGTTCATAGTAGTTGTTCTTGTAAGCATAATATGGCTCTCAATTATCAGGTCGCCAGAATGTCTTTGAAGACTAAAAATATTTTCTTGCATGACAACGCATTACCTCATTTAATCCACAGCAAGTGGTGCGCTTTCACGTGGCGTTGCACTTCTCAAAACCGGTTTTAACAACACTTCGTATTGGGTATCAGTCTCATCTCGGAATCAAAGTCATTCAACTCCTTATACACGTGATTTTTATGAATCTTCCACAGCAGCTCGTCCTTGATTAAAAAGCTTGTTGGTACAACCCAGCCATTGTCTTGGTCTTGTCTCAACATTCTAGTCTTAATATTGTGGTCTCAGTTGGTGTGGTCTTTACAACACTACTGTCACATTCTAAAGAGATTCAACCCATTTTAAGGGCTGACGTGTCCTAGAGATTTGGATACTATACAGTATGTGAAAACAATGTGTCCCCTGATAAACTTATTTTTTTCACTGAAAGGGACAGTGTAATAATAGAATGTCCTGTAAGGCGCGACCCATGTAACATTGAACTTATATTTTTTGAATATTATTGAAACATTTTTAAAATGAACAATGAAAAATCAAAACATTCAACACACTGTTAAAGCACTTATTACATATACTGAAGACGGAGTCAGCATTAGTGTAATTTGTGATTATTTCATCGTGGCAAAATTCAACACAACAACCATGCAATTAAGTCAAGGGGCCTGCAGTGGTCTCACCTGGCGGATACACTTTAGGCTGCAATCCTGAGGAGCGATCGCTGTGGTCAAATTATCATGAAACTGGTCAAGGTGACAAGATGCAAACACATGGGAGAAAATCATTGCTGTCATCCAAATCTTCAGAGCCATCACGATGCGCAATGAGCGTCTTCTATTTGGCAAAGTCTACTCAAGAGCTCCTTTTTATGAGTTAGAATGGCTGCTGGAAGGAGAAATCAGTGCAGTGGGTGTGGTGTCATGAGGAAGAAGGTGGAGCATGTTTTGTGGTGTGATTTCTTGAGCAATCATACCACACAAACACCCACCCACCCACAGCTCAAAAAAAGCCGCATTAAACAAAAAGTCTTTTACAGGTTGAATTTAATCAGCAATATTTACATATGTGAGTTTACATGGGATACAATGAATGTTTGAGGTCACTTTGGGGTAATTGTGATCAATTCTAAAAGGGCGCAGGAGGGATAGGCTATAATACAGAAGGTCACTGCAGCTTCACCGGATCTGGAAAAACAAAACAGGGAATAAAGTGTTATGTTGGAAAGCCAACCAAACTGCCAATTGACAGCAGCCAGACATGGGATTTGACCTCTGTTGCATATTCCCGAAGCGTGCCAAAACACCAAGAAACTCATGAGGGGGTGCCACATTTGTAGTCAATGCCCTCAGGTCAAGGCCAGCATGAAAAAACTGACAGGAACGGCATTCTTTTCATGACATACCTCTTGGCCTCTTGTGCATTTTTTAAACTAGCTGACCACTACGGCTGCTAAATTTGTTCCAGAAAGTAGGAGCAAATTCCAAATGATACTCGAAAACTTGTGCAGGACAACAAAACTCACCGTATACTTGTCCCATTTCTTCTCAGGGTCGTACGGCTCCCAGCGGCTAGCGGGGAAGATGTGCTTGTTCTTCTCGTACCAGCTCCTCAGCACTACTTTACCTGCGTGAGACTTAAGGACAAAGAGATGAAATAGAAACAAAGCTAACTATTCCGTTACACGCTGCTAACAATTGTCCGTACCTCATCTTTCTCTACAGTGGCGTCATTGACCAGACGGATATCATCATGGACATCAAAGCTGAAGAGTGGTCCTGTTGGAGTAAAAACAAAAGTTTTTTAAATAAACACATGAAATAACCCACACGCAAGTAGGGAAAACAGGACTGTAAACAATGGCATTTATTTAAGACTGGATTGAAACTACAGTTAATTCAAGTGATGTGGCGAGAAGACCAACACTTACCAAAAAGGAAAGTTCAAGGTAAAAAGAAAATGTCTTATGCAACAACAGGTGAGTACAAATGTTTTAGTGATTGATATTTGTTAAGATGGTTTATAAATGACTATATTTTGCCAACAAGTCAACAGGTGAGTACAACTGTTTTAGTCATTGATAGTTGTTAAGATGGTTTATAAATTTCAAAATTTTGCCAACAGTGGCAAAATAACCAGAGTGTGGTTGTGGGCCGCCAGGCACCCATCACTGCATTACATGATACCTTGATCAATTACCATTTTTTCCCTACCAGAGTTTCTCTTCATATGATTGAGACCTTGTATGGATCTGAGGACAGCAATTAATTTGTTTTCCTCATGCTGGCACTGCCAGCATTCCGGTTCCAAACAGTTAGTTGACTTCAGTTAACGTACCTGATTTGCCCCTGGCTTTTGTCACGATGAAGTCGTAAAAGCTGTGGTGCTAAAAGCAGCAGAGAGGTGGGATGTCATTTTTTTTTTTTAGTAAAGGTACGTATTTATTGTGTAAACTAATGAAGGGTCACTTACATGCGGGATGATCAGATCCTCTTTAATATACATCAGCTGCTCAACTCCAGCAGACCTGCACAGAGAACAATGCTTTGTAGCAATGCTTAGCACATGTCCAGTTCTCCTGGATCCACCTGACATCTCTGGAAACTAGACCTGAATAAATGTTGAACAATTCTATATCTAATATCTATACAGGACGTGCCAAGTAACAATTTTCAAAAGCTGGCACCCCAATGTGTCTCTTGATCCTACCTTACAAAAAAAAAAAATTGTAATAAAAAAAAGAAAACGGTAATATCTGTCTACATGAAGCATTAACAACACAAATCTGCAAATGTTGTTCTAAACAGACCTGAGCTCACTGAAGTCCTTCCTTAGGACTTCCAGGGCCCTCTGCAGAAAGTTCTGCATAGTGTTTCCTTTCTTCATCTGATGGCAAAAATAAAGAGCATGAAAAAGGAAACCGTTTGAAGATTTTTAACGTGGGCCATGCGCCACCTTGACTGTCTTGCGATGGCCAGATCCATCCCAGTAACTGAACGTAATCTCAATCTCCTCGCCTGAAAGCAACCATATTTAATGCATCAATGCGTGCTCATGCATGATGAAGACAAAACTGACAGTAAATGATTGCAAAGGTCTAGGAGATAGTTTGGTGCTTTTTGATACTCACTCTTGATTTTTTCTTGCTTGAGCTCCCACTCCTGCCTTAACTCCTCTCTGAGTCGATTCTCCTCCTCCTGAACACAAAAATTCACAAACAAAAACAAAAGGTTTCCTTTGAGGGAGCATTGTGAGGTTAAGGACTTTTAAGACATTTACTTATACAACATTTGAATAATATCGCTGAATTATTTGTCCACAAACAACAAGCCAGCGCTTGTTCATCAGTAATATATATATACATATTTTATAATTAACAAGTGGTACAAAGGCGGGTGAGCTGGAGCCGAGTTTGGGTCTCAGGCAAAGTACACCGTGGATTGGTCCCCAGTCCAGATCAAATGAGCTATATTTAGAACACGCCAGCGGGGTACCTGGTGCCTACTGGTGAACCCTATTAACTCATTATTTTGCACTCATCTGCATGTTAAAATACCACATCTGGGTGTAGCAGTACTGCAGCATTCCTGGGATTGTTTAATAGTTGTTTTGGAAATTTGACGTTTGACTTTCCACTCTTTCCCTTTGTCTGTGGGCGGTAAGGTGACGTTACATCGCAAGTGGCTCCACATTTTATTCGTCTGTGGAAAAAGAGGAGGCGCCTCAGCTGAGGTATTTTGTGAAAGTAAATGCAACCTGTAATGACTTCCAGCAACTACACTCATTGACTAAATGTTGTCCTTTGAGGCGGAGCAACAAGAAACAAGGAAATCATTTCAAGTGAACGTAGCTCAAATTAACATGAAACTATTCAACCCCACCTCTCGGTCACGATCAGGAAGGAAACTTGTGTCCACGTCTGGATTTTTTCCTAGCTTCTTCTTCTTTACGGGGACATCTGTAAGAGAAGAGACCTTTTTATATAGTACAAGTGAGAGTTGTTTATGACACAGGAAAAAAATAAATACACGCTTCAGCCATGAAAACAAACAGACACTGTGTTTTTATTAGGGCTGCACTGCTACGGCTAGGAAATACGAATCCAATCCAGGTGGGGAGGGCTTACTTTTAAAATGAATTCCCGTACAGTTATTAGTTACCTTTGAAAAAATGGAGATAGTAACGTCCAAGTACTATAATAATGAAGTAATGTGACATATGCTTTTAATTACTTTTAGATTACTCCTATACTAAATATATCTTCCTTTGGTGAACAAGCACTATTTGTGGGGTATATTTTCAAAATAGTGTTTAAAAAATAGTTCAGACATAGTGGTAAAATTGTGCCTTTCTTAACGATCTCATTACTTTTGAATTGAAGCGTATATGAAAAATCGGGTGCTTTCAATTTAATGACATTGTCCGGGCAAGTCCAAACTTTTGAATCATGATGTACTAGGTTTGATGGATGCAAACATTCTGTACCAGATTCACAGAACGGCAACACAATGATTGTAATGGCAGACAGCGTTCATACTTGAGCAACAGTTCTATTTTAGGAACCCTTAACCAAGAACTCACACTCCTGCTCCTCCTCCTCCTCTTCTTCTTCCTCCTCCTCTTCCTTTTCATCCTCCTCTTCTTCATTGTCATCGTCACCGTCATTTTCAGGATTAAATGATAAACTGGCAATTTTTCTTTTCTGTTCTTCTTTTCTCTTTTTTTCCTTCTGCTTCTCAAGCTTGCTGAAAAGTGATGAGGACAGCGGGATGAACAACATGACAAACACCATGCAAAGAACAAATGGCTCTTGGATCATTACTGCATCGTGAATTCACAACACAAGCTTTTGAACTCACAGCTGGAGCTCCTTGGATTGCTCCTTCTTGGCCAGCTGCTTCTCACGCTCCTTCACAAGAGCCTCCTGCTTGGCTTTCATGTCATTCAATGTCACCAAACCTAATCAAATCAATAGAAATGGAAAAACAGACTTCATCCACCAGGATCATTTTGTAGAATGAATTACCATGTAGAAGTATTAGAGAAGGCATGCATGCAACTATGTCTTTACTTGTTAGATGGATTCTGAACAACGATTTGCATACCAACTGTGCTGGACTTCAACTCTGCCTCCACAGCGTCATAGTGAGCTGAGAACTTCTTGTCGATGTTGGACTTGACCATATTGTCCTGCAGGATGGATCACACAGAATGCAAAACATACACACATGGCTGTGGATAGGCATTGGTCCAGGTTAAAGCTGCCTCGTACAGCTAATGCAACCATTTCGGACAACATTAATGGTTGTTTTGTAAATGTAAGCGTTACAAACCTCTGCGATCCTCTGTTTCAGTTGTTCAAGTTGTTCTCTCTCCTTTTCTCGTTTTTTCATCAGCTGCATTGCTCTTCCAGCCTCGCTGGCGGCTCCTTTGTATTGAGCCATGTTGCTTTATTCTTTCTTAAATGTTACGTCAACACAAGTGAGATTGCAAATATCTGAAGCAAAAGATGCACAAATGTTGGATAAATAAAAACAAATCAATTTTCCTCCGCAATCTGAAACTCGATTTTCTCGGAGCACAACAATAATGGCGACCGCGAGATGCATGCTGGGTTCATGAGATGTTGCCTTCATGTACTGCATAAATGCTCGTAATTACGACTATTAAACGCAGGAACATCAATATTTTTCGGGAACATGTTCACAGACTGTAGCACGTCCGCCTCACAGTTAGGAGGGTGCGGGTTCGATTCCACCTGCGGCCCTCCCTGTGTGGAGTTTGCATGTTCTCCCCGGGCCCGCGTGGGTTTTCTCCGGGCACTCCGGTTTCCTCCCACATCCCCAAAACATGCTTGGTAGGCTGATTGAACACTCCAAATTGTCCCTAGGTGTGAGTGCGAGTGCAAATGGTTGTTTGTCTCTGTGTGCCCTGCGATTGGCTGGCAACCGGTTCAGGGTGTCCCCCGCCTACTGCCCGATGACGGCTGGGATAGGCTCCAGCACGCCCGCGACCCCAGTGGGGACTAAGCGGTACAGAAAATGGATGGATGGATGGATGTTCACAGACTAGTAGTCCAGTACGTATATAAAGTCAATCTAAATAAATTGTGTGAAGGCCTTTGCCTACGTTTATTATTATTATTACTATTATTATTATTATTACTACTACACAATGGTCATAATAATAATAATAATAATAATAATAATAATAATAATAATAATAATAATAATAATAATAATAATAATAATAATAATAATAATAATAATAATAATGTCGGTATATTATTATATTATATACATGTTTATTATCATAATAATAATAATGAACGGCGGCTCGGTGGCGCACTTGGGTAGCACGTCCGCCTCACAGTTAGGAGGGTGCGGGTTCGATTCCACCTCCGGCCCTCCCTGTGTGGAGTTTGCATGTTCTCCCCGGGCCCGTGTGGGTTTTCTCCGGGCACTCCGGTTTCCTCCCACATCCCAAAAACATGCTTGGTAGGCCGATTGAGCACTCCAAATTGTCCCTAGGTGTGAGTGTGAGTGCAAATGGTTGTTTGTCTCTGTGTGCCCTGCGATTGGCTGGCAACCGGTTCAGGGTGTCCCCCGCCTACTGCCCGATGACGGCTGGGATAGGCTCCAGCACGCCCGCGACCCCAGTGGGGACTAAGCGGTACGGAAGATGGATGGATGGATAATAATAATGATATATTATTATTATTCGTCCATCCATCCATCCATTTTGTGTAACGCTTGTCCCCATGATGGTCGCGCGAGTCCTGGAGCCTATCCGAGTAGTGGTACAGAAAATGGATGGATGTTTGTTGTTGCAGTGGTGAATAAGAACTGGAAATTGTGCAATGGGTTATGTTTTGTCAGTTAAATAGGCATATTGTTGGGTAACATCACATGTAGACAGAGATGTCCTGCTGTGATACAAAATGTTCTCCACCTTAGTTGAACTTTATTCATATATCTATTCATCCAGTTTCCAAGCTGACTTTGACACACTTATGGGAAATTTTAAGTTTTCATTGATTCTAATGTGCACGTTTTTATGTGACATGGGAGCAAACCATATTTCTCGAAGTAAATCCATACATGCAAAGTCCACACAGCAGGTCAAAAGCTGAAATTTGAACTCTGAACCTCAGAATGTGAGTTAGACATTATAAACATGCACTAATGATATAATAAATATTATTTTGCCTGAAAAGTTTACCAAAGCTAAAACTTAGCTCTGCTGTTTTTCAATCCAGTTGGACAGATGTAATGGAAAAAGTCTTCATAAAATCACTGACAACACTTCAAAATCATCACCCGAGTCTCTTTTATTCTCATCATAGTTTCTTTCATCACACATATGCCGTAATTTTCCACTTCAAATCTAGTGACATTATCAAACAGTGACTTTGAATAAAAGGGTGCTTTCATTTCATAAAACAAGTAAATTGTATTACATCTATGTTTCAATGAAAATTCAACAGAAGAGGGACGTAATACATTTCAAACGGTTGTGTTTTGGTGTACGATTATATATATATACATATATATATATATGTATATATATATACAAAGAAACACACCACACACATACGCATACACACGCACACGCACAGAGTCAAGCCCCAAATTATTCATATCCGAGGATGAATCATTTTGAGTGTAACTCTATCTAGTCTATTTGCAACAGATATAGGCCAACGGTCAAGACCCAAATTATTCACACCTAAGGGCATGAAAAATTTCAGGCTTGACTCTTTGTATACATTAGTGTGTATGAGTGCAATTAGGAGTGGGATTGCCAAACTTTGTTGCCATAGTCACAGTTAAAGACAGAAGAAGTCACATGAGTTCTCCCCTGACATGAGGGCAGTTTTGGCTCTTACACAGCTTGAAGAAAGCCAAGAGAAGCCACTTAATTCTTTCAAAGGCAAACCTGAGTCAGCCCATCTTAACTTTGCAAAGCCCTGAGTTTTGCCTTGTCGGCCATGTATCACATATGAAAGGGAATGTTGTTTTGTCTTTTTTCCACCACACATTTGTCAAATCACTGCATGCTATTTCAGATATTGACATACTTGCTTGTTGCATACAGTAATGTCAATGCAATCATCTTTACAGCTCACATCATGTAAAAATATTCTAAATGAACAGAAAATGTAAAAATAATACAGAGGCACTCCTTGACACAGGCCTCAGATTGGCAGCCGTTTTCCTCCTTTAATAATGAACTGAATTAACGCATTCAGAACCTGCCCCCAGAGGACAGTCTTTTTACTGTCACAAAGCATGTCAACCAATTAACTGATAATTAGGGCCATACTTAAAAGGAAAACTACTATGATAGTCAGACTTACAATAATAAAATTGTAATTCTAAATGAGGAATATTTTGAGAATAAAGTTGTGATTCATGATAATATTACAACCACAAATGGAATAAAATTGTTATATGGAAACAATGTTTTTTTAGAGACTAAACTTGGGTTCTTTTCAATGTATGAGGACATTTTTAAAGTGAATAAAGATGCAATATTACAAGCATAAAAACACTGGCAAATTTTAGTCAGGGATGGTTTTATGTATACCTACACGTAATTTTGATGCTGACGTCTTCACCCCCCAGCACATCAGGTTTTTGAGATGTTTTCATTTCTTTGTTTTTAAGTTTGACCAATAAAAGCTTGCGCAATATGAAATTTAACCATGCATTGTAATTAATAACTATGATGGTTCAGAGGCTACCTGTTGCTTAACCAAACCTTTTATTTGATAGATATGGTTAAATAGATGATTATTCGCTATTCTAAAAACCTAATGTGCTAGAGAAAAAACAAGGGAAGAATCAGAAAAAAATCATATAGAGAAAAGTTTACTTCTATTCTTGAATAAAAAAAATAGTAAAACATTCTTGACCAGTATAAGCTTTTTTTTCTTACAGATTTTACACCTGCAATTAAACATTTTTTCCTCATAACATTCCAAGCTTGATTTTTGTAGTATCAGATTTTTTTCTTTTCAGCTTGGCCCTAATATCCTCCCACATTAGACAGAACACATCCCTTGTTCTCCGCAACTGAAGACCAAAACCAGACTGACACATCTGGAAGAAAAAGAAGACCAAAAGCAGCTGGAAAACACACAAGACATACTGCAATACAGCACCACGTGGCACTATGAAATGGCACAGACGTAAATATATACATGTATCCTAAAAATAAATCAAGATTTTCCCAGAATGCATGACAACATATTCATTTTCAAGCTTTAAATCTATACTTTGACTCATCCATCCAGTTTTAGGGTATGTCAGTCCACTGGCCGGAAAAGGGCCCGTCCTCGAATACTGAAGCCCACTTTTTTGGCAGTTTGAGGGAGTGGAGAGGAAGAGGAGGAGGTGGCGGTAGAAGAGGAAGAAGGGGGGAGAGCAGGGGGAGCCTCAGCCATGGGAGGTTGTCGAGACAAGAGCTCCTTGAAGACAGAGTTCATCTGGCGGCTGATTATCTCCTGACAGGGGCAAAGGGGCGGGGCCAGAGAGGAACGTAGACAGGAAATGGAGCATTACATTTATGATGACAAACTATTCAGTTTTTCACTAAGTACAGCAAGAGGGAAAGCGGCTGCACAGACAGTCCAACTATATGGACAAAATTCCCAGGGCACTGTATCAATTGCAAAAGGACTGTTTGGGTTGTCTTGGAAGACATTTTGCCTCTCATCTGAGGAGGCTTTATTAGGCTAGGTAGGACAGTGCTAGCCTGAGTCTCAAATACAATGACCTGGATGAATGAAAATATTCACAGGGTTTTTTCGCCATTTTACCGGAAATTACTTTAAAACATGATTTGACTGTGAAAACAAGCAATCAGTTCAACTGAGCTACCAACCTTGTCAACCGATGTCCTCTCTGCCTGAGCAAATGTAGGTCGGTCCACAGGTTTGAACCCTGCCTGTCTCACAGTGTCTAGTGTGTGTCTTCGTTCCTGAGACCTGAGACACAAACAAATTTTTCTTTGCAAACGTTCCTCAAGAACCCCCCTCACCCAAAAAAATAAGCATCATGTCTTTTTGTTGATGTTTTTTCCCAACTATGTAGAAAAAACTTAGATGTAATACAATGAGTATGAATAACTGTTTTAAAAAATATTGTCATTCAAACAGGATTTGTCTAACCTGCCCCTGCACAGATTAAGGGCACGTCTTGTGCCAGACTTGCACCGGTAACAAAAATAAAACACTATATCTTGGTGGTTCTCATGGTTACTTTTGCGCCAACCCATCAATAGGGTAAGACTCCCCCGTCTCATGATGGATCTACGCAAGCGTATGATGGGTGACATTTGAGTATTTGATGAATTCAGGTTCACAATCACAACTAACATGGAATGATCCAAATTCAACATTATTACATTATTACAAACGCTTGGCTGCCACAAGACGCCGACAAATAGCATACAACCAATCAAAGTTGTTTTCCATATTCAAATTAAGGAGTACAGCGCACTAATTAGAGAAATAGAGATGATTCTATTTAAACTGTTTGTGAAAAGTTCATCCGCCAGCCATTTTGGACTAACTACAATAGCTTGAAAAGGGAAATACTGGTCATTTCAAACTCAAACTGTTACACCAACATGATAAAAGGACATCATAGATTAGGCAAAAAGATTACTTGTGGTATGGGATCGTTAAAAGTGCTTGGTTCTCTCTAATTTCTCCCCCAACTCAAGGGATGTGCAATTTTTTAGTCAATACATTTGATACGTTTGTGAGTCGTGAGTCGGTCTTACACTGGCAGGTGGCGTGTCGCCGGGGAGGTTGGCGGCTTTCGACCAGGGCTTCCATCACTTCCTCTCTGTCGCCCAGGCAACGAAGCGCCGTCGCTGTTCACCCGCATCCTGTCGAAAAACACACAAAAGTTTTTGACCTATACAATTCTGAATGGAACTGACTGTTAAATAGAAAATCACATTGTCTTATCACATAGTGAGCTATTTTTAGAACAGGCCCGCAGGCTATTCGTGATCCACCACGTTGGTGACCCCTGGTCCAGTGCATCTTTTTCTGGTTACTGTACTCTGCGACTGGCCAATTTGGACTCATCACACTTTCAAGCGAATGGTCAAACTGACTCCAAACTCCTAAAATGACCATTTTAATCAATTTTGGACAATATTAAATGTATGAGCTAATAGCTAATGGTGAGTGCAACCATCATCTTTTGTATTCAAATTTAACATGTTATATTTCAAATGTTCATTTGCTGAAAATATTGTTTTATTACATGATGTAAAATAATAGATTAGTTGTCAAGCATTGCAAAATGTGAATGCGTGTGTGTTCGTACCGAACAGTGTTCTCCGTATGAGGATCATCTGCAGTCAAATTTCCAGTACTGCCACCACCACTGCCGCTGCCGCCACCGCCGCTGCCGCCACCGCCGCCACCGCTGCTGAAACCTCCTCCTTCATCTTTTTTCCCTTTCTCTGACCTGCAGGACAAGACAAGAAATGTTACTCGTACAAATTGAAGTTTAAGCAAGAGATGACACATCAGACAAAATAAGATATTTAGGACACAATGTGCTTTTCCTTTAATTTCTGATCTTACGCTTTTTTACGAATCCATATTGTTTATTGCACAATACAATCAACTAAGGTGGTGATTTACATATAAATAACTACATAATAACTATCAAAACTTAAAAAACAATATTAAAAGTGTTTCAAAAAGTACTTAGATTTGATCTATAAAAGGTGTATGGATCCTTTTATCTGTAATTTTACCTATATTAGGTCAAGGAAAGTGCAGCAAATTGTCACTTATGTGCTTTCTTTCACTGAGCAAAAACAGTGCAAGCCATTTGACTACTGCCTTGCTGTTTTTGCTGGATAAAAAACATACAAGTAACCAGCTCAGTGGCCTAGTGGTTAGAGTGTCCGCCCTGAGACTGGAAGGTTGTGGGTTCAAACCGCGGCCGGGTCATACCAAAGACTGTAAAAATGGGACCCATTGCCTCCCTGCTTGGCACTCAGCATTAAGGGTTGGAATTGGGGGTTAGAAGGAGTGGAGCTCTTTACAAGCCCTAGGCTTCGTCTCCCTCCTTGCACAGTTATTGATATAATAATATGTGCTAAACAATAAATTAAACTAAACTAAACTAAACAAGTGAAGGAAACAAAAATATAATGTGGTCGTGGTACTAAAGAGTGCTCACCCTTCCAAGACGCTGATGTACTTGTGTGGGATGAGACCTTTGAGTCCTCCTGCTTCACCCCTCCACCAATCAGAAGAGGCCTTACTGTGAAGAATAAGGAGCTCCCCTTGCTTGAACGACAGCTCTGCCGGCGATCTTGCCGCATAGTCAAACATTGCCACGGCCTCCCACTCTGTACACATAATGCAGAAAAAACCTTCAGACAGAATGATTATGATTTGCAGCCATATTCCAAAATGGCATTCCATAAGAGGAACTTTATTCGTTGTTAAATGTAGTAACTGTGTGTTTGCTTGTGCGTTCTCCTCACCGTCCTCACTAGGCAGATGTTCAGCCTCTCCATCTCCCTCCTCTGTGATTGGTTCACTGCAGACAAAGCAAATGGTGAGTTTGTGGTACTTTCTTTTTCCGGTCACAGATCTTGTTTACCTGAACCGTCAGTAAATGCCGTGCTTATTTTATTGGTTTAATTCAGTGCCAAATTATATGCTGTCTAATGTTAAATTATTTACATTGCTGATGAAGCTTTCCCTATCCAGCCTACACGTTTTATCCGTCAGAACACAATCATGATGAATTGAATTATGCTGATTGGTGGAAATGAGGCTTGGAGTAGTAAGTGCTTTGAATTTCTGGCAATGCCTTGAAATTATTTCTGGGGCTTGTTTTTTTTTTGTCACATTTGATCTTCTTGCAGAAAAATAAACATTTGGTACTGATATGTTTGGCAGTGAAACATAAAAAAAAACTCAGCCATCCCAAACAAGTGCAGGTTCTGGTCTTTGATTGAGTGCTAATCTCTTGGAAAATGGAAATGACATTAAGTAGTACAATATTTAGCAGTGTCAGAGCAGAATAACAATATTGTGAATGATTGACTCTCTCAGATTCACAATATTTGATCAGTGCTTTCTTTCAAAAAGCTGCCCAGAAATACCTTTGATGTGGCATTAAATTCACTTAATAAGCTGGAGGATAAGCCGAAAAAAAGAAGCTGCTTTACATGTTTTAAACCACCTATAACTGGATATTAAATTCTGTCATTCACTCCACACAGAGTCATGAGAGAAAACAGCAACAGAATCATCCCTTACCAATATTCCTGCTCAAGAGTCATGTGCTTCTCATAGATAGGGCCTGGCAATTCCGACTGGCCTGGGAATATGACATCATGCTGGAGGATCATGGTTTTGACAAGGTCATTGACCTGCGGCTGCCGAGCAACCACGTCATCAGAATCAACCCCTCTCAGCAGGCTTGGCCCGAAGCAAACGGCCAGGTTGTAGGGCTGCATCATATTCTCATCACTGTACTGAGTCACGCTGTGAAAACACGCACAAATTCATTGGGACCACCAGAGCGAAAATAATCAAATACGCCAATGTGTTCTTGTGAAAAAAAATAGTTGAAAATCATACGGAAACTTAAGCACTGCAATATATTTAACCTGGACAATTTGCCAACAAGATGAGCTCTTCGCACAAAGCAGCAGCGACACAATTAAGTACTCTCATAACACATTCCTGAAAGCTGGCCGACATGCTAAAACCACATTAAAATGCAATCACAAAAAAAAGCTACATTGCTACATGTCTTCAAAACAGATGTTGAGGTACTGTATTATAGAAATACAGTAATGGAAAAAAATTAAAATCTCGGACAGATGACTACGAATATATTGCTCCGGTGGGAAATGATAACAATTTGACAGCATTTTTTGTACAAAATTCAACATCCTTTCTCATTCACTGATATATTGACTCACTGATTGAGAAATGCAAACAGGTATCGCATTACAATGAGGAGAGGTCGTGGGAAAGCAGAGACAATTGCTTTGATCTGTGCCGCTCTCTCCACTATACCTTCGATTTCTGAATGAAAATGAGAGAAAGGAAGAGAAAACATCAGGCAAAAAATACAAAGTTTAATTCAATCTGATTTAATTGAGAGAATCGTCTGAAGAATTGACTGCAACAACATGTTGAATAGTAGTGGTGGAAATCATGTGTGACAAGATATCTGCAAACAGAGCACAGAAAAAAGACGGGTCTTACGGACACACTCCAGCAGCTGTAAGTAGCTATCATAGGGGAAGAGGGGGGGCTCGAGGCCCCTGAAGTAAAGCTTCAAAACGCCGGCCACCGAGTCCAGGTCACACTCACTGTCCGACAGAGGATCTTCTCCTACACGGGGAGTTATAGATATGCAGAATATGCAGATACATTTCCACTTTACTGATAGATTTATTAACCTAGAATTACTTGCGTACAAGCCAAAGCACCTTGTTTTGTGAACAGAAAGGCAGCTTGAATTGAACAAAGTGTATTTCTCCTGAATGCACATTTTCTGTGAACGATCTTCCAAAATCAACAACAGTTCATGTTTGTTCAAGATTGACGGTTTTGTTAAATTTATCAGAAGAAATCTGACTAAACATATTGTAAACAAGGGATAAACACCTTATTTAACCCAAGCTTGGTAAAAAGCATGATGTCAGCTTTTTTTCCAGATTTACTATACCTCTCTCAAAGGCATCCTTGATTAGATTAACCTCTCTTTGTGACCCAGGGACTCGGAATATTCCTTCATGGTGAAGACCTGGAACAAAGACAACGTGCGCTTTAACATATTTTGTACCTTTGTGTTAAGGTTCACAATAAGAATTTGGTTTTACACAAAGTGGGAAGTAAAATATATGACAAATTCTTAATGCTGGTAGTGCATTGGCATCATGATGACTCCATCCGCTCGTTTTAATGTTCGCAGAAGCTCCCCCAGCATGGTTTACGGCCACTCATGCAAATTGTCTCACCGTGAAGGTTTATGAAGCGGATGCAGCTTTCAACCACCACAGGGATCTGCTGGCCGGAGCTCTGCAAAGGAATAGGATTTCAGAGCCAGAAGAAATAGGACACAAAGAAAAGAATATTATAACGGTCTTTGGAGGAGGGGGGGGATGCAAATAAATACATGATGTGATAGGAAAATGAATCAAGAGACTGTGTTGGAAAGCTACAGAAAGTCAGTCATGAAATGATGATAGCTTTGTCTTTAGTTGCTAAGGTGGAAAACATGCATCATTGGCACTGCCAGGGCCGTAGCTAGGATGAGAAATGTGGTTGAGCAGCCCTCGCACCCATTTATGTTTCAGTTATAGTATCTACTGCAACATTTTCTCTCATCTCAGGTTCATTTATTATTCAATTTGAAGTGAAAATACTGCTATTCCATGTTTTTATTTTCAGATATTGTTTGTGGATCCTAATTCAGTGGCTCTGTCAAGAATTACTTTAGAAATATTTATGCTACAAAAAGCAAAGCTGGGCTAGGAAATGGCTATGGGATGAAAGATGACCCAATAATCATCAACTACTCCTTGTCTTTTCTTGTACTATGTATCATTTTGATTATAGTATTTTTTAATCATAGAACCCCCATTCATGTGTTTTCAAGGTTGACATAAAGACGTCATATTTCCTGCTTTATAAGAGCAACAACAGAGTTTGGTACCTGTGTACGAGACATTCTTCTTCTTCTTCTACACCAAGCAAAGCACAGCAGTGAGCAGAAAGGGAAAAGGCAAGGCAAGGAAAATAAGTGAATAAAAAATAAGAGTAGGAAAGATTTAGAAGCAGTGATGCAAAGTGTACATAAGCACACACAAGTTAAGTTGAGGAGTTGAGAGAGGAGGCAATGGAGACTCAAGTGTATTTTAATCCCTTTTTAAAAGTGGAACAGAAAAAAGTAGGAAATAAATTGAAAGGATAGAGTGGCATAAATAAGCCATAAGCGTGACCATTCAATACACACAGGCCCAGAATATTCCACATTAGTTCCTCAGAAAAGCAAAGCCAAATAGCACAAAAGCAAATCAAAGAAAATGCAATTTTGGGTTTAGCGATTGCGTAATCTTTACCTGTATGTAGGAGAGTAAATCTGTGCTGAAGAGTGTGTGGCAAAATTGGGAAATGGGTCTGGACTTGCGAACTCGCACAGAGCGAGCACATTGAGCTCTGGGAAATACATAAAATGCATTACGCCATTTTGTTTGTGCGTATTAAACCAGGCGGTAATGATGCTTGCTAAATGCAGTTATTAGTCACACTTGAGCTCAGCAGTCCTCATTCCCTCCAAAATTGACCTGTTATGTAATCGAGAATGGCTCAAAATGGCAGTGTAAAAACCAATTCTCTGTCCTCACTGCTCTCCTCTCTCGAATTATCCATACCTCATTCAGTCACACTATGTTTACATTTCATGGGTACCTGGAGGGGTCTGTGTTGACGGCCTCAGCTGAAGGAAAGAGCAAAAAACAAAACAAACTTTTTTTGAGTTGATTTTTCACACATTTCAAGTGTGACCAGCCTTTGAGAAGCTACTGCAAGCCAAAATTGCTACTGCAAGCCAAAATTGCTTGAAACCGGGATAAAAAACCTTTAGTTGATGTATTCTACCTTTTTTGTGACGCCACCATTAAAAGTTACCATTAATGACGAACAATAAAATTGTAATAATTACCACCGAGTGAGAATTGCAACTCACATACGTTATCAGAAAATATCGGGCGGCTCCAAACACAATTACTAAGTAATAAAACATAACACACACAAAATAATTTTACCAAGCTTACACTAATGTAACTTCAATGAGTACAAGCACTATAGAAACGGGCTCGATCGACACTAAAGTAAAAGTTTATTAATTCAATCAATACCGATGACATCACAAATACGTCAATGTGTCCAAATTTGGCAGCTTCACAGTATAAGGCCGTACGTACCTTTCTGTATGGCATCTTGTAGTAGATCATGTTTGGCTTGAAGTTTGAAAGTTAAAGAACTACTGGTGAGAAACTCCTTCACTTTCTATAGGAATGAATGAGAAACTACATTAGCATTCTTTTTTTTAAACAAATCATGCAGGTTGATGATACATAATGTGTTCATCCAGTAAATGGTAAACCTTGAAATACAGTGTGTAACTTTTGTTCTTTCATATCGCTCTTGAGATTATAGTACATGCTATACAGTACGTATAACTCACTGTAAAATAGTAGGTCTCTGTCTCCTGTTGATTGGCTCGACGCTTGGCAAGGGTAAGTTTTGTGGTGGAACCTACTCCGGGGGGCTCATGTAATAGGCTGCTGGGCACGTCGGGGGTGGTGTTGCAGTCGCTGTCACACATAGAGTCCAGCAGGGCTGTGAGTGTCGCTTTGAGGGTTTTACTGACCTGTGGTAAGGCAAAATACAGTGGATCAGGGAATGCTTTTCCACTTTCTTAACTTTGTTTTAGTCCACTAACTTAAGCTCAGTTATCTATATTTTGGGGATGCGTCCATTATTTTATGCTATTTGCTTGGTCTCCGATCCCAGTGATGAAGGTCATCTTACCTCCTCTGTCTCCAGAGTGACAGAAGCTAGTCGAGACTGAAGTTGTTGAAATCTGGTCTCCATCTCATATCTAACCTGACTCTCCGCACTCACCTCACACACCTGCAATACAAATCCATCATTAAAATAGAGCAACATTCAGGGTTCATCTCGTTTCACCAGAAACTCAACGATACCTGGTCGCCTTCATGCGGGTGGTAGATAAACCTAAACGGAAGGCAAAAGGCAGAGTCATGCTGCTGCAGCAGTGCATCTCTGTCTCCTCCCTGGTCCAGCGACGTTACTGCGGCCTCCAGCTGCTTGAGCCCTGCCTCCTCCGTCTTTTGGATGCGCCACCTACTAGCCAGGTAGCACTTCATTACCCTCTCCACAGAAGGATGGAAACCCAGGTCGCAACACTGCCCGGGGGAGACAGGCAGCAATAAAGCGTGGAAAGGGAAGGCAGGAAAGGAGAAGTTGCACGAGTTGCATTAATAATGTTGATGTCGTGTGAGAGGGAAATGTCCGTATCGTTTGGCCTTTCTGTTTTCAATAATTGGCAATCAAAAATGGAGCTAATTATTTTTAATTGAAAAAAAAATAGTTCCATTTCATGCTTTTGGGACGGGCAATTAAAAACAGAAACAGTATGTATTAGGGGGAAAAAGGTGATGAGAGAGCTGCTGAAATGTTTGTTTCTTACGTCAATGAGAGTGCTGACGTCCTGCAGGTAGTACTTGTTCATGGCTGCGTTGGCTGCAGCAAGATTGAGCAGATAGTCATTTCGAGCCTTTGTACACTTGAGCTGAGTCTCCTGCACTCGCCCATGCCTCTGCACACATACAAAAACATCCGTGTTCCTTCAAAAACTCAAACAGGGCTTTATATGTGTCGACATTGCACCAGTGCACCTGCAAAAAAATGTCTTAGCTTAATTTTCATGGAGGTGCAAACCACTTCTACACATAATGTGAACATGTTTGTCATACTGAGGGCAGCACATGGGATTTACCTTCTCCATTAATCTCTCAATTTTCTTGACGGAGCTCCGCCTCTGCCCTCCTGATTGGCCGAGGCCGAGCTCAGCAGACTTGCCAGTGTGTCTCTCTTCCAACCGCTCAGCCTCCTTCAGCTTGCCCTCAGCTATTAAGCAGTCAGTGTGGTACTGGTTGTATGTCTTCAAGGCCTTCATCGCCATGTGTCGTGTAACACAAAGTGCACATGATCATTTTTATTTTCCTGTGTATCCTACATTATTAATATACAGAACATCAATATAAAATGCTCACCGTCTGCAACTCAGTGGTAACCTTAAGCAACTCATCCTGCATCTGGATTCCAACCTCTTTGCTCTGTCAATAAAAAGAACGTCTATTTTATTCCATCTGGACAGATTGTAAATAAAGTTTATTTACTGATTGAGGGTGTCCTGGATTGAACCAGCCAAATTATTAAGTGACATTTTATAGTGATATGATATTACTAATTATTAAACAAATACAAATATTTGACGAAAATGCATTTTTAACTCAAAAAGATTTTGGTCAATGAATAGACAAATTTGCTGTTTGATGTGAAAATATTAAAAAAATATTCATTTTGTCAACACGAGCAATTGTTAAGGCTCAAGACCGAGCTCTGTCTGCTGCTTCAGGGCTGAAGTCAAGGACTCGCACTTCAGGGCAAACTCCCAACGTTCCCTCCCCAGCAGGAATGAGTTGATACAGACTTTCTCTGTGGAGCCACTCTTTTTTTTTTTCTTTTAATATCAATCATGTTAAGTGTGCACACACTGGTCTTACAGAGTGGACAAGGAGGGGTGAATATCCCAACCAAAAACTCTAACTGTAAAAAAAACAAAAAAGGTCATCAAACACTTCTGTGTCATACTCACACGTTTGTGTAGCCGGTGTGTGTCTTCTGTACTGTGCACTAAGCGCTGTGTAAGTGCATTGCAGCAGGTGTCACCCAACGTTGAGTGCTCACGACTTTCCAAACGGGTTTGAGTCAGCAAAACGGACCAGACTTGACACACCGACTGACCCCACTGCTCCTTCCTGCAGAGAAGAAGGCATCCTCACTCACACTGAACAACGCATTACTGATAATTAATTCATGTGAAATGACATATCGCTTCCTCACTTTTTTGTCTTGTGGGTGAACCTCTCGGTGAGTTTATCAAGGGCACGTGCATATTCAGCCTCGATATCACCGCGCCGGCGAAGAAACTCAGAAAGATCTGAGAGTTGCTGCTGTTTCACCTCAACTTGAGAGTCTAAAATCTTAATCTGGTCAGTCAGTTGTGTTCGCAAGTCTGAGACACAGAAGGAGAAAACACAATTGTTAAATTTTAATAATATATACTATATAAATGACATTGTTAAACACATCAAGCAAGTTCAGTAATTTCTCATACAAAAATCACAAATCATTTGCTCTGACGCTGACTTGATAAAAATATGCACACTGATTAATTACTCCCTTTCATCAATTAACGTCAGAAAAAAATGGCTTACATGAAAAGGAAATCATCATATTTGATGTTTTAGTCATTCCTTGAAGAGAAGAAACCGAGAGCTTCACTTAAGGGAGTACACGGTTACGATTTGTGTCTGACTGTGTTTGATGTTGCAATTCCTTCCTCTCAGGTAACTCATGACCACGCCAACATTCCAATACACACTCTCTGATGAGTGAACTCAGCATGGCCCAATAGATACATCAATGTCTGATAACTAAAGTGTCTGTGCATCACTCTGCATCTCTCGCTCATGTTGCCTTTCTCAGCTTTCTCATCCCCCACACCTCTTTTCGCTTTCTCTTTTCAGCCGAGGGCTGACTGGATGTGAGGAGACAGCGTCGCTAATACCGACTATAAATACAACCTTATAGTACAGTACAGAGCCAATGAGTCACGGTATGCACAGTTACAAAACCCAGTACATAGCACACACACACACGCACACACACGCACACGCACGCACACGCACGCACACACACACGCACACACACACACACACACTGCAACGTGTGTGCTGTGCTGTTAATATTGATTCATGGTTTGGCTTCCATTCAAGGTTTTCTTACTGAAGGGTTATTCCATGCAACCTTTCACATGGGTCATTAGGGACCTCTGTACCACTGTTGCATGGTCACCTTGCAACCACCAGTCTTTGGTACTGGGCGGCACAGACCGAAAGGTAAAAGGAAAAAAAAATGTATTCACAGCATTTACTTTGTTTTACAGGTTAAAAAAGTAAACAGCCAGCAAAAGTAAGAAGTAAACAATGAACATGTGGCTGAGGGAAGACAGAGTGGGCGTTATCTTGCGAAGATGAAGGAGCTATTTTGACAAGATAAGTTGCTCACAGTAGGTTGCGTGGCAGCAACATAAGCAATGAGGAGAGAATGAAGCCGGCACACAAAGTATGCCAGCACTCGAGAGCTTCAGCACAACAAACCTGTCATTTGAAGTTCTACCACCCAAGTGATGATGTGGAAAGTATGAAAATGCCAGCATCAAACTCCTATCCCAGTGTGTCGCCACCAGTTGGAGGGATTTTCCTTGTCGTAAGGAAATTTTGAACATGTTCAAAATTCCCTTGTAACAAGAAAAGTACTGGTGAACGTCTGGCGACCGTTTGGCAAACGTTTGCAGCCTTGAATGAATCCTGCCAGGAACTCAACAATCCCTGCCTTCGAAAACACTTACAGTTGTTTGCCCCTCAGTGGCCTTCTAATTCGCCAATGTGTAGGGAGAGCAACCATAAGAAAGCCACAGAAAAAGCGTTCACTCACCCTATTAATGCATATTGCCGTGTCCAGACTGGCGACTCCCAACATTTTATGGATTTTTTTTATGAACGTGAAAGTATTTTTTTTCTCAGAAACTACCAGTAAAATGAACAAACAATTTCCAGAGGAATGCATGAAAATACGTAGGTACTGTGTATGATGGACAAAGAAAATATACGTAAGTATTTTTCTGTAACACTGAGTGCAAGTACTGTTGAAAACGCTTCATCTCAGAAAGTGTCAATCCAAACATTGTTTTCATAAAGGAAGAGTTTTTGATACAGTAGTTATAATAGTCAGTGTTGGGAGGAAGGTGTTGCATTATGGCAGTAACGTAGTAATAAAACATGAAACACATATTTTTTGTACTATTAATAGAGTTACCGGATCCGGTAACCAGTTGCAATCACACAGGAAGTCTTGAATAAACGAGAAGAAGAAGTAGATGCTTTTAAAACAGATAACGGCGATGGCAGCTGCAGACTATGACATGATTCTACTTTTTTTTTAGTGGTTGAGTTTGTTTAATGTCGTGTAAAGGTTTGCTTTGTTTGATTAATCGACATCATTGCAATAATTCAGATAGTGGTAACAACTATTTGCAAATGCAATATATGATCGAATAAGACTTTGTGTGTCTCCCTCCAATTATATGCGGGATTACCATTATTTGAGAGCTAATAAGTAACTTAAAAGTAATAAATAACTACAGCGTCTGTAATATTGTAGAGAAACAACTATCCATCCATTTTCTATACCACTTGTCCCCACAGGGGTCATGGGCATGCTGGAGCCCATCCCAGCAGTCATCGGGCAGTAGGCGGGGGACACCTTGAACCGGTTGCCAGCCGAGACGAACAACCATTCACACTCCTACTCACACCTAGGGCCAATTTGGAGTACTCAATCAGCCTACCATGCATGTTTTTGGAATGTGGGAGGAATTCCGGAGTGCCCGGAGAAAACTCACGCGGGCACGGGGAGAACATGCAAACTCCACACAGGGAGTTGGAATCAAACCAGCACCCTCCTAACTGTGAGGCGGACATGCTAACCAGTGCATCGCCTTATAGAGAAACATATTACTTCCAAATGCAAGTCAATGGTAATGTGAAATTTGGAAGTAACATTTCGAAAACTGGTGATAGTACAGTACGGTATACCGAAGGTGTCTGGTGTGGGTATATGACACAACACATGTGCAGTGACTCACCTTTCATCTGAGATTCATACTCGGCGAGACTCCCTTTCTCCCTCCTCAGTTTTCCGTGTGATGTCATCATCTTTGCCAACCCCCTGATGCTCGTCTGTTCTATCCGCTTGCTCCTGAGTCTGGCGTGTGCTTTGAACGTCCCAGTTGCCTGTCCTTTAACCTTCCAGCCCGAGCGCCTGTAGTCTGTGACCTTCCACCCTTTGATTGACCTAGCACCTCATGCAGCACAGCGGCATCAGCGTCGATTGGCCGCACTTGCCAGGGACGTCAGGCCGGTTCGTTGTGTCCATGGAATGTCGATCCATTTGGGGATTGTTCTGAACGTGGGATAGCAAGAGGAGAGTATCATGTTTAGAGAATATGGATGGATGGAAAGGGACAGCTGGGAGAAAGGGAGAGAGATTTATAGTGAGCGGAATGGGAATGAGAGCACGGGCAAATGAGGCCAGGGTGAGAGCGAAAGGGATAGTGACACCGGAGAAGGGAGGTTTAGTGGGAGGGACAGTCTGATGGGGGTCACGTCAAAGAATAGACAGTGCCGGGACACCGTGATGAGGAGGCTGATGACGGAGGAAGAATAGAGACAGGAGGGGGATGGACGGATGAGAGGTGCTGAGTAACAGCGATAACAAAGGACATTCGGTCAGTGCCTCAAGGTCGGGGATACCCATAAAGGTAAAAGCCACAGACAAAAAAAACATGAATTTGGTTTGGATGCTGTGTCACCTAAAAGTGGTGCGTGCCAAGAGGGATTAAATGAAACATCAATATCTGTTTTTATTCCACAAGTCTTTGGGGATGTTTTTTTATAGGCTACGGATAGTAGAAATTAGTATGCTAATTGGTAGTTCGTAAATTGAATATATGAATAATTACATAAATAAATAGCCAGTGGTTTTGGGAAGAAAGTAACACATTGTCTGATTATTGTTGTTCTGTTGTCTTTAATGGTTAAAATGAAGAGATTGAAATTAAAAGTACTTAGTTCACCTCTCAGAACCACCACTATCATATTCCCGTGAAAGAAAGCATCAATGCATAATAAAAATGCAATATAAGAGACTTCAACTGTGCTACATACATAATTTGGAGTAAAAGTAAAATCAATATTTACTTAAATAAAATACAGTATATCTTCTTCACCCAAGTTGCTGATTATCAAATGTATTACTGTGTGAAGATTGCTACAGACGTGTTTGTAGGAAGTTACAGCACACAATGTCTGAAACCCAGTCAATGAGGTGTGAAAACAAAAGAAAGGCACAAAAATTGTAACTGTACTGCAAAGTACAGCAGTCACATGTGGCACTGAAGTGGGCTTGTTTGGGTGCTTTGACATGCAAGGCTATGTACGGGAGCCAAGCACAAACTACCTCCCCCCCCCAAAAAAAAAGCAACCACTCACCACATCCTGTGTCTCAACAGGTTTCCGCACACTGCAATGAGTGGCAAAGTCTGTCAATTTGACAGCACAACTAGCACAATCTGCTGTGTGCGTTTTACAAGCAATGTTTCTTGAGTAAAACATTGACATAACCTTGCAGAGCAGCAATATTGGTACTATGATTAAAAAGCTCCATTTCCATCTCCCAGCCAAAGCTCAGCTACAGAAAGACATTGGAAGATAATGGAGAATTACAGTGAACAAATGGAGTGATTTCCCACAGCTGAGAACAGTGAGGACACCGAGACCTTGGAGGAGGCCTTCATCAGCGTGCGACCTTAATCGGCACGGAACAAAACGAATGTTCAAGATCTGCCTGGGAGGGATTCAACAATCCTGAAGTGAAACACAAAAGGTCATGAAACACTGGTGGAAGAGAATTTTAGTAGGGTTTTGGACAGGCGGTAATGCAAACAAATATTGTAGAAGAAGATTAAGTTTGATTCAAAATAAAGGGTTTTTAAACTTCTTATTTTTTTTTAAACACGACTGTCTTTTATGGAGGGATTGGGGAGTACCGACACAAGGTATCGGAGTGGTGCCAAAAGGTGCCTGTCATTTGTGACGGTTTTACCATCAGGAACTAGAAATTAGAAGAATATAATTTTTGTATTAACGTCATTACTTCAAGAAAAACAATTAAATTGAATATATAGGTCTTCAAAAATAATTTGTTATTGTTGAAGATTTATGTATCAAAATTACTCAAGAATTGAGTACTTGTATTGGTATAGGTCTGAAGAAAAAAGAGGTTAGTGGTTTTAGTTTATGGATTGAGTTTTAAGTGCACGGCACTGCAGGCTATCATTTATGGTCTAATAATTAGACTCTAATTGAATCAGACTTTTGTACGGTTTTAAAAGTTCATACCAAGGTTATCAGACTATCAACGTTTTTTATTTTTACATTTTTACATAGTAAGAGTCAAGATAGTCCCCTAAGTGACTTTAAGGAAGATTAAAGACAAAAAAGTGTGGCTCATACTGATACAAAAGGGATTTTTAGCAATTACCATGAAAGAAAAAAAAGTGATACCTCATCAGATGCAACACAGGATATGTTGTAAAATGGAATGAGTTTTATATGAGAGTCGGGCAGATTGTGAGAGTGCATTTCCTGAGAGACTGTAACGTGCAACTATACTCAGCTTGGGTCACGCAAGTTAGAAAATGAATCAAGATGTGTAGTCTGTTGTGCCATTTTTATGGCCTGTAAAAGCTCACATGGGTACTGAAACAGAAATGTATCAATAAAGCAAATTCTTAAGTGCCGTATTAACTTGAACTTGCCAAACAGTGACAACATACGAAAGTGCCATTAATCTGTTTCAGCTCTACATTGTGCTCCTCCTGGTGCAATAAAAGTTTTTTTTTTTTCTAGAGGATAAAGAATATAATTTTTGTCCGTGAGTCATTATATTGTCTCTCTAAAAGTGTTGCTTTGCTGTGTGTGTACAAACAGGCTTTGTTTAAAGTGTTATAACACGGTGACCATCGATAGTATTCAGTAGCTTGTCTATAATGATTTGCACTGTGTGTTATTTTCTTGGTTATTTTCAACACACATGCAGTTCTCTGTCTTATGTTTACTTTGATAGTAAACCCCAACTGGGACTGGCAATGAAAAGCTCAAAGGTGTCTTTTTAAAGTTTTGTAAAGTGAGTTTCACTTTATTTTTCTATTTTTGTTTGCAATTAAAAAAAAAAAAAAAAAAAACAGCCAAACAAAATGTTGCATATAATAATAAGTTGTGTCGAAATTAGGAAAAGTTGACTTTTGAAAATTTGAATGCAAGTATAATGATGAGTTAAATGAAATGAATGTTAAATATAAATACAAGAATACAGTATTTATACAATTTAAATGAATAGTATTAAAATAAAAAGAAGTTGGACTGACGACATGCTTGAGGCAGGAATCAAACCAGTGCTTCCCAAATACAGGTCATCCACGAAGGCTGCATTATGTTGAATGTGGAGGAGTGAATCATTAAAATATTTTAGTTGATATGAAATGGACACTGAAATATATTTTTATATTGGTAAAATCCATTAGAATTAAAAACAACAAAATTTACCATCAGGCTTTTATTTTTAACATTATCAAGTACGGTAAGACTTGACCATGTAAGCATTTGAGTTTTACAGTAAGATTTCTAAATAGAAATAGTGTTTCAAAGTAGGGTCTGTAAATAATTCACCCATCCACCCACCCAAAATTCAAATCCATCCATCCATCCATCCATCCATCCATCCAGTCTCAAACAAAAGCTGGACTAAACACAAGACTTGTACCAGTCAACAGTCATTGAGTGGGAACTAAACCCACAATCCCTGCAAAAGAGTCAGACAAGTCTCCTACTTCACCATTAAGTGACTCATTTGGCATTTTTAGGTAAGAAGTGAAACGCTACAAACATGCATGCTGTACATTCACTGAGGTATGACCCTCAATGTGTTTGGCTCACTGACATGAGGTTCTCAAGGGGAAATGGTTCACAGCAATAAACTTCGACTAAATCATGCCTCCTAGGAAGTCTTTAAAGCGCTCCTGATGCATTCCTTGATGCTGCCTTTTGAGCCATAAATCACTGCAACAGCTCATTGACTATCTCACTAGGCTAATATTGATAAAATGAGGTTTTACATCTAATCTAAATCATTAAATTTGTTTTTTTAAATTCTTATTTACATATTATTATCATTGTATGGCCATATTTTATAGCCATTTTGGTTGGAAGTGGCCGTTTTGGGCTATTCTTGGGGTGGGACATTGACAAACACCGACTGGGAAATTCACCTAGTAGTGAACTTTCACTGCTGCTTGCAGTTTTGATTCAGTCTTCCTTCCATGACAACAACTAAGAGAAGGAGGTTCACCTAAAGCATATCACAAAGAAGAGTTGCTTCACAAAAACTGTATTAGCTCCAAAAACACAAGCAGGTAGAGAAGCCTCATACTGGCCTCTGTCGAAGTCAAACAAATTGGACCTTTGCAAAATTTGTTATGCACGGAAGCTTAATCTAAATTCAATATATCACTGACAAAATGAGTTCTGGTCAAACTCAGCCTGCACACTCAAATGTTATTTATTCAAAGTCTGCTCCTTCAGAAGCTTCCCAGCTTCATTCATTCCTATCAGCTACATAAAAACACCGCAGGGACAATTCGTTTATGGTTGTGGTCGGTGCAGAAGTAAACATCCAGCACAGACTGTAACCAAATATCCTCTTGTAGAAAGCAGTAGGCTGACCATTTTTAATCGCTAGAAATCAACAGCACTGGATATAAATTATATTTTGCTTAGAAGGTGCCTTTTAGGCTTTGGCAAAGCAACTAAATGCAATCGAAGGCAACAAAATCAAAGCCATATTTTACACACAGCTATCAACATTTCTCTGCTTCCTGCTGTGGTTGAGTTTATGTGGAGGATCATTTACAGTGTTTGTTTGTGGAAGGCATAGCTGAAGGATTTGGTCGACGGTACAATTACAGGCACTGTACAGGATGAGAGCCTTACTGTATGTCCCCACTCAACAGACTATACGTGTTAAATAAACTGCCCGAGTTAGAGGTCCTTTTTTTTAGGATAATTTAGATAGTGAGCATATTATTGAAATTATGGCTCAAATTGCTCCTCTTGCAGGCTCAGTTTTTTTTTTTTTCTTTTTTTTTTTTTTAGTGTGATGATGGTGCGTGACATATTTTACGTTAATGTGCCAAACAGTGTGTAGCACATCCTCATCCTAATCTGTGAAAAACGAGTTATATGATTTGTGGGTATTTTTTTGGGAAGCTACTATATCTAAAGTTGTGGTTTCCTGTTTTCCCAGAAAGTCACAAGAATTGTGAAAATTAAAAAACAAAAAATCAAGACAAAATAACATCATATAGAGATATTCACAGTTGGAATGTGTGCGGCAGAATGAAAATGAAAGAAGTTTGAATTTTCAAGTCATATTTCAAGCTCTTTGGAAAACAAGAAAACAAAGTAAATTTTAGAACATGTTTTTTTTGTTGGGTATTTTTCCTTTGGCTTCACCCATCTGGTTGAATCTTTGTCACAATACAAAATACCAAAGTAAGCAAGTATTTTCTTGTTTTGCAAAAACATTGAAATATTATGTTATGATTTATAGCATCATTTGGCAAGAATAAAGTGTTCAACATACAGGGATGAATATGTATGAGGGTTTGATGATAGTTTTGAGTAGGTGAGTTTTGGGCGATGAATAAATGCAATGTTTTGAAATCAACAAATAATTGTTTTGTTAATCATGGTTTCAATACCAATCAAAAATAAAAAAATATTCCTATAATTGCAAAGCACTACAGATGGAGACTAGTTTACTTTCCAAACACAGTCAAGGTGCCCTTGAGCAATCAAGGTGCCAAGTGCAACTCATCTGCACCCATTGATGTGGGTGGCATTGGTTCGGTTTAGCAGGACGTGTCTTTTCGGACTGGAGGCACTGGTTGGGGGGATGAACTTCCTGAGCAATGCCCAAATCCCATTAAGCAAGGGCCCGAAACACTAAACTCTTCAAGGCAGAGGTTAATCGTAAGAGCTTTTTTATTTATTTAGCAGTCTTGTTTTTTTTTCTCACATTTATACACAGTATATTAACTGATTTCATGAGCATTAGCTGTAGTTTTGATCTTATTTTAACAATGTAAGTGTGTTTTAAAGCAAAAAGCCCAAAACAAATACCACTTTCATGTGACATCTGCTTATTTCGTTTTCTCGAATAGATGAAAAACAGCACAGATGCTAGACAGGGGCGTCAGATCTAAGAATGAGCTGAAGTGGTGTGTTGACTTCTATTTACAATTGCCATAAATCACTTGTGACCAATGAGACACACAATAGCCACATAAACACCTCTGTGTAATTACACGAGCACTCACACAAACACACGTACAGATACACGCACACACACACACACTGAACATGATGCACACGTTACATAATACAGTCAGCATGTGTTGCCTACGAATGCTTTAGCACCAAACTAAATACTACATAAATACAAAGTCATTCACTTTACATGTACACAAGCATGCACACAAGGAGAGTGTAAACACATACTAAATGGGCACGCGCACACGCTCAAGCACGCACATGCACACGCACACTGGCTGTCAGCCCTGCATACCTCACTTTGTGCTCCTCTGCTGTCTCTTTCTATCTTTTCCTCAGATCTCTCTTTCCATCCCTTGGTCTCTTCATTGCACAGACAGCGAGAGTCGTGTGTTTTTGAATCTGACAGATTCCTCTCAGCGACGTACTCTCCTACTACCCGCCCCACCTTTCTCTCTCTCTCTCTTTCTGTCCCCCTTGCATCGCAGACTCAAAAAACAGCCCTCCCTCCCCTCTTTCTTCCAATCTCCTGCCAAATACACTAAATAGCCTCCCTCTCACACCGGCGATGCTTCACTCCTCCCAGTTCCTCCCTCTCTGCCTTATGAAGACAACCAAGCCGCGCCCCCACACTCTCCTCTCCTCCAGGCGGCTATAAATACCACTGCTGCTATGAATATACCAGCTTTCTCTCTGAGCATCCCTTGTTCTTGCTCTCACTGCATCCAACCATCCATCCAGTGATTGCACCGCAAACAGCCCCCACCACACCCCATCCCACCAAGTCAATTTCTCTCACCCTCTCGCAAATGTTATTCTGATGACCTTGTATTATTCACCCTCACATGGCTTGCATGCACACACACACACAAACACGGTGATGGATGCGATAAGCCGCCAACATCGACGCACACAGACGCCAACAGACAGACATGTTTGCTGTCGGTGATGCAGGATGCAGAGCGTCACGAGCAGCTTACACTCATTACAAGTGCTGCAGACAAATACATTCTTCAATTATATTCCTGATGCTGCTAAAACTACAGATCATGGCTAGGGACACCTTTTCCACCATAATGGAATCATTCATCACCTCGTGTGACGGATTTATGATTCAAGGGTGTTCCCCGCACTGGATGCAGTGTAATAAACCTGAACTGGGAAATGCTGCATTTTACACGCATGCGGCGGGAAGTACACTTTGCACTTGGACTGTGTGCATTGTCCACATTATCACAGCGGTGTGGCTCTGCAACATTGTCTGGGAAGGAGGTCACCAACATCTGGTGAATGCGTCTCATATGTGCACCGAGGGTACACTTAAACAGAATCAAATCTTCCGCTGCAGGCTATATAGCATGTCACGCGCGTAATTAATCCGCGGATTGCCCGGCAACGTGCTCTAGCTCCGTAAACGACACGAAACATCCAAGATGCCCAAATCCAGGAAGGGGAAGATACTCTCTGACTAATTTTATTTTGATTGTCTTCATATTACTGCAGACCCTTATGAAGCGAATTCGTCTTCATCATGTGCTGCTTTTTAGTATTGTTTGAAAGCATATTGTGTGTGTGTTGACAATTGCTTAGTGTCCATGTTGGAGTTAGTTGTTGATTTCTAAAATGTGTCTGTATGTAAGACCGTTCAGATTGTTTGAATTTACATAATGCCTCAGCCTACGTTTCTCAGCTTGTGAGCGCTTGGGTGGGCTAAAGGGCAAGCAGAGTTGCAGCAATAGAAAGCATTAGCTAACAGTGTTCTTAACTGACAGTAGTATTTAGTGTTAGCATTTGATAATTTTGCATCTACATTTTGCGCGATCAGTTTGGCAGTGCGATGAAGCTGTCAACATGGGGTAATTTTATTGGGCAATGAGCCACATGTATAAAAGTTTAATTTGCTGACAAAAAGAGAAGAAATAAATGCTTTATACTTTATACTTTGTCTTCATGGAATCTCAGTTTTTTTCCTTCAAACTCTGGACTGTTTAACCACAAGTTGAGCTTGCTGAGCAAAAACTATACGCTGTACTCTAAGCGACTGGAGGTAAAAGGACTGATCAATGTGAAGGGCTACAAGCTTCTGAATTAAGACATTTGCTCAATTTATTTGGGGTCATTCATCTTTGATATGCTTGTCTCAAACAACCCTAAGGCTTTTTCATGGATTACAAATACAATATGCATTGAAGTACAGTGTATATATATTAGGTGCTGTAATTTCCAAATGTACACCAATGCGAGTGTTATTTATAAAATAATATCAACAAAAAATAAGTTAAAGCTCAAGGTGATGAGTTTTTTTTTTTTTTTTTTTTAATAGGAACCTATAAACACTATTGTGACTGTACATGTGTGTGTGCTTGAGTAACCGTGATTTAAGACTGATCCCTCTTGGCTGTTGTCAGTGCAAGTGCTGCTTGCAGGTCCACTGCAGTATGTGCATGTGTCTTCAGTGAGTGCTTGAGGGCTTTGTGCAGGTCCTCGGGGGAAAGCAGGTGGAGGCGCAGCAGAGAGTCGAGCAGCTGGGTGCGAGCATTCCCAATGAAAGCGTGTGACAGGAATGAGGAGAGGCCTCCCCCAGTTTTTGTAGTGTAGAGCGGTACTCGGACCATCCCAAGGACCTTGTCATAAGAGAGAAGAGAAAGAGGCGATGAGGAACCGAGTATGGGGTTGGGTAAATGGGTGAAATCTATCATTCTGGTGCGAACAGGTCACACTACCTCCTGGCCGTGATCACTCGCTGTGGATAGCGACGCTTGCTCGACCTCCCTAATCTGCTCCTCTGTTAGCTTCTTCACATAGAAGTGAGTGATGAGACGGGAGGGCGAGGGGGAGGTTACAGGGGCA
This sequence comes from Syngnathus typhle, assembly GCF_033458585.1. NCBI lineage: Eukaryota > Metazoa > Chordata > Actinopteri > Syngnathiformes > Syngnathidae > Syngnathus > Syngnathus typhle. The sequence continues at coordinate 19,895,539 of NC_083739.1, read as the reverse complement.
AGGCGAGCATCCACATGATCGTCTTCGGAGATAGAAAGGGCCACACCCAGCTCCTCCTGTAATTCCCTACAAAGACCTGCCTCCAGGCTCTCGTTTGATTGATTAACAAACCTAAATGGGTGGGAGGATAGGTTACGAATAAAATACAAGTAGACATCAACAATTGCGGGCATGTTGCTCCTCACTTGGGTTTAAATCAATATGGAAAGCGGACTGATTGGGTTAGGGTTGAAGTGTCAGGCCAATGAAGTTGAAGCCCAATGGATGAAGTGTTTAACTCATGTGCCACCAGTCATGTTGTCATGCCCTGACGATAAAGAGCATTCTATTTGCGCAGCCTTTTAAGATTCACCTTGAAGAAAGGAAGTATTTGTACAGTGGCAATGTGTGAACGTTTGCTCGAGTTTATATCATGTGACAGGGATTGTGTGTGAGTGTATGTGTGTGTGTGTCATTAAAAAGGATTCTTAGGCACGTGAAGGGATGAACCTAAAGCAGAACGAGGAGACTCACCCGCCAGGGAAACCCAGCAAACCGTCAAAGCGCATCTGCATCTGTGGGATGTGACAGGACAGAGGCTGTTACAACACTCACACACCTGTTCTTCCAAACATGTTTAATACACAAAAAACTGATGGAGAGAATTTGCTCAAAAAATGTGTAGGATTTTGCTAATGCATAAAAAACATCTGCTTTTCCTCCTCACCAGTATGATATGTTTGATGGGCGTTCTACCGAAAAGCAGACTTTTGGTGTCAGAGTAGAGCATCACATGACACGCGTGTCTGTAGCCTGAGCAGGCCAATGCCTCCGCTCTTGACACCTGTCCATTGGCTATCTATGAGTACACAAGCAGAACACAGTGTACTGAAACACAATATTAGCCACGTCACAGCTCAGAGATTTCTCATATCCCTCAACATAGCCCTTCTGCTATGCGGTGGCTCCAAGACATCATTCAAGTCCTTATATTGCGCTCCACCTGTCACACTCAAGCTTTTACAAAGACTTGTGTAAAATGAAGCTGAGAATGTGTCAATCCAGAAAGCACCCAGGAAGGGCTGTCTAGATGGACTGCTTCATCACCTCCTGGTGGTACGGGGGTTTAGCAATAAGTCCCTGCTCCACATTCAATCGTTCAACATTAACAATAATACAAACATAACAAACCAACAAAATCCTTTTCTCCATTCCTACAGACGTTTTGTTGGTTGAAGACAAAAGAGGAGCGAGTCAAAATCCCCTTTCACCAGTTGATCAGATGTCGATCACAATATGTATGATGCATGACTGCTAGAATCAATGAACAGATAGATAATCCTAAAACCTTTTATTTTGATTTTACACCCTTTGAAATATCCTTTTAAATCGTTTGAAAATATCAGACTTGTTTCTTAAATGTGTTGAAGTTGTATACAATTGCCATATTCAAAACGTGTCTGTATAGTTTCTTTAAATACAATTCATCAGGGGGAAAAAAACAGATACATTTAATGTCACCACCAGATAGGATCAAGCTACGGTATATATGATTGTCAGTCTGGTTTTGAAGGCTTCAACTCCCATCTATCCATTTTTTGCTGATTTCTGTCACTCTCTTCCCTTCGTTCCGAACCACTGGCCTCACTCAAAGCTCGTGTCCCTCTTCCGTTCTCCCTGACTTTCCAACCTCCGTTTGTTTGTTCCGTGCATTTGGCATTCGACTGCTTACGAAAACTCACTTCCGCCATCTTCTCTCCCCCTTTTTTTCTTCTACTGCCCGTCTTCTTCCTCTTTTATGGTCTTTAACAGCAGTTGCCATACGTTGCGTTGCATTAGCGCCATCTGTTGGTCGTTTTGCACTGCAACGTGCATGAGCGCCATCTGTTGGTCGTTTTGCACTGCAAAGTGCATGAGCGCCATCTGTTGGTTCTTTTGCACTCCAAAGTGTATTTACAATCAAATTCTTGTCTTGTTTTGGAGCTCGCCTAGAATGCTCTTGAATGTTTTACCTTTAAACCTTGCTACTTTTATTCCAACATCATCTTCTTTCTTTGCTCATTTTATTTTATGTCTGGTAATTTCATATTCCATGTTTGATTCTTCTGACATCTGTCGGACTAATGCTGCATTCCATGAAGATGGGAAGTCAGATTTATACCCCTCGGATTGTACCAGTTGCGATCACACACAATTCCAGGCGAATATAAACAACAAAAATGTCTGTCACCTTTGTCAGAGTGGCCTTCCAAGCCACTTTTCCTTGTAGAAGGTCGGAAAACTCTGTCTTCCCACTTTCATAGACGCAGCATGTCTGTATTCAAGTATGCAAAGTCATACACGGAGTATTAGTACGTCACGAACGTAATAATATTAATATATTTGACACATGTCCGTGTTTTGTACTGGGGACAGTGTGCTCTGTAACTTCCGGGAATTTAATGCAATTCGGCGATTGGGTGCATGAATCACGTGACTCCATGTATCCAATAGCGGACCAGGAAAAGACTACATCTGACACGATTGCACGTCGGAGTCCGATAGTACGATGCAAAGCGACCTGCGTCGGTGTTAACAATATTCACCGCTTTCTCGTGCAACGATCATAGCTCCAGAAGTAAAGGTAACGCAGGTTTCTTTCTCCTTTCACGCAAGTTTAGTTTCAATAATGCATATACTTGACAAAAAGAAAATGCACCATCAAGTACCATGAACCCACACTTGGTTAAAATCCAGTTCGCCTGAGGATAATACCTGGGTTATTACGTTTAAAACAATGATCATAGATTACATTATTACTGTAATGACATGCACATGCAGAATATTTATTGTATATAAGTTGTTCTTATATAGAACTCGCCCTTTATTGTCTATAAACAATCATTAGTGTAATAAAATACTGAATTAATTAAAAATAAATAAAGTTTTACAATTTTATGTTTGATGGATGTAGTTGACACTACTGTATAAATAACTGAATGTTTTCACTACATTCTTTTAACTGCATATGCATTCTACATATATATCTATTTACTTCATCTGTGTTATTTGTCTTAAATGTCAATCAGAATGGCCCAAGGGATACCATGTGAGCTACTGATGAACGCAACCCGAATAAATTATTTAGCGGAAGTGGCAAAAGATGCTGCACTTTTACAAGGTGTGGTTATGAGGAGTAAAGAATTCCCCAACTCATCAGAGGTGAGAATGTTCCATCTTTTTTGGTACCCTAGCTTATCTTGTTTATTTTGAGTATTACCACCTAAGGTTCCAGAATGAACGACATACTTGTAACTTAAGGTAGTAGGAAAGCATCTACTTGAGCCACGGACCTGAAGGAGTAGGGTAGGTCTACCGGTTTTCGTAATTATCAGCCAACTAGAGTATTTTGTCATGGGAATGACAACCTGTAATGCAAGTGTGAGCGCGGGCACAGTCACATGCATAGACTAAAAAAATTAAACTATGACAGGACAACTGAAATGATACTTTGGTACATCATCGCTTCCTTTTTTTTTACTCAATGCCCATTGCTGCAGTGGCATGACGGAAGTGCACCTGGTTCAGATACTTGCTGCTTGCCTAATGAAGAGTTACAAAAGTTACAGAATACACATAGCTCTCGGAGCTCCCGGATAAAAAAAAAAAAGAAGTGTATTTGTTATTTAGCTTTATTGCACAAAACTATTCATCCAACCAGCCGTATGTCCACTCAAAAGTGATTACATGGAACACCACAGTTGTGGCGTGAACAAAGGAAGAACTCATTCAATTTTAGTGTAGAGCCAGATGTGGATCCACATTTTGTTCTAAGCAATCATCTCTATATCACTTTTGCTCTTTGTGTTTTAGGTGGTAACGTATGCTCCCATCACACTCTTCCCCACGCCAGTACCAAAAGCTCTTTTCTTTCAAGCCATGGCAGTGCAAACTCACTACAACACACTTGTGGATAAAATCAGCCAGGATCCTGACTTCCTGCAAGAAGCTCTTGCCAGGTAAGACGCAAGCCTCATACTGCGGTGTAATCATACATTTAGATTGCTAGATGAATTGTAAAACAAGATGAATTGTTTAAATTTGAATCAGAAAATGTTATTTGAACAAACTTTCAAAACAGCCTGCAATTTTCACATTTTGATAAATTTTTGTATTGTACTGTAGCACCATTGCGGTGGATGATTTCACTGCAAGGTTGTTCAAGATCCACCAGAAGGTCCTTATAGAAGGAAGGTTGCAGGTATGCAAGTAAACCTTGCGAATTGTTGCCAAAAATGTCCGGGACCTTACATTTTCAAATTGACACTGGAACAAAATAAAAGTCTTAAACTGTTCTGACTCAGCACGAGTTTAGTTAAGATAAGAAGTACGTTTGTGCTAGTCCATTCCCTCATAAAATAACAATTAAGATGTGTTTACATACATACATACATACATACATACATACATACATACATACATACATACATACATACATACATACATACATACATACATACATACATACATACATACATACATACATACATACATACATACATACATACATACATACATACATACATACATACATACATACAGACAGACAGACAGACAGACAGACAGACAGACAGACAGACAGACAGACAGACACCCTAGTTTCATTTTTGAGGTCACAACAAAAGCTTGAGCTTTATCAAATTGCTCCTCTATCATTTGGTGTTCTTGTCCAGTCAATTGTGCTGGGTTTGAATCGATCCGACTACATGCTGGACCAGAAAGAGGATGGACACGCGTCTCTGAAACAGATCGAGATCAACACCTTTGCTGCTAGTTTTGGAGGCCTCTCATCACGCACGCCTGATGTGCACCGGTAAAGTGGCCATCAACATGCAACCTAGAAATAATTTGACATTCAAAAATTGGGCTTTTGTGTTAATGTACCAGAGAGCACCTGAGCAGAATCTCCATGTAAATATGGGCTCAAAAGTAAGCGCTGCATATAGTGGAAGGCCTTATTTATTGTCACTGTACAAATGTCCAATGAGTTTAAAAACAGTAACTTTAACAATGTTAAATATTACATGAATAAATAAAATGTCAAAAACAATATAGTATACTTAACAGCTAATCATACATAATAATGCAAGAGGATAAAGAAAACATTTGCAGTCCACGTAGGAGTATTGCAACAAATAAGGATCTTCCCAAGCACATTTACTCTTCCATAGTAGGTAGATAAAGGATGCACGGGGATAAAGGGTCAGACTGTTGAGTCAATGGTTTTTTGTTGTTGTTTTTTGTGTGGAGTCAATGTGAGTTTAGGGTGGTAATAGTTTTGAGGGGAAAACAATCTTGAGTCTGTTACAGCAACATCGGAAATAACATGAACATGACACCATGATAAAATGTTGCTTTAGAAATCAGTTTAGGTACAGTTTTGATACCATAATAATGGATGCAATTCAACAGATTGACTCTGTTTGGAAAACATTATTTCTGTTTCCATTGTTTTCTATCAACATTTACAAATTATGATTGACTTCATAGGTTGTACAGAATTTCTTGCATTGGCCTCCATCTTGTTTCTGTTTAATATTGACAAAGTGTCCTATACCTTACTACAACAGACACATTCTTCGGGTGGCTGGCCAGCTGGAGGAGAGCCAGCGCATCATCGACAACAACCCTGCGGTGGGTCTGGCCAAGGCTGTGGCCAAGGCCTGGGAGCTCTATGGATCAAATCGGTACAGCCACTGAACATCTGAATAAATCACACAGTTTATTCTATAAAAGTACATTTCAATTTAGAATATGCATACTGAATTTCACATTTTATCCATGGGGTTGCCCAAGATTCTCATTTGATGCAATTATTCACCATACTCCTGATACAAAATGGGTCTACAAAATGTAGCGGCAGAGTGTTTAACAGGACCTCATGTTGTCATTAAAGAGCGGTTGTCATGTTCTTGGTGGAGGAGAACCAGAGAAACATCCTGGATCAACGACTCATCGAGAATGAGCTGTGGAAAAGGTAACGTGTGATTAGTTAAGACCTAGCCTCAATATTTAGTGTAATCTTTGCAGCTTTGCTGGAAAATATCGTACATTATATGCTCAATGACCATTTCTGTCTTTTAATGACAATCCCACACTGTGTTTCAGGAATATTACCGTCATACGAAAGCGTTTTGAGGATGTTTCTGAATCTGGAAAACTAGATCAAGACAAGAAACTGTTTATGTAAGTTTCCTTTGTGCATCAATGTCAACTGCAGTATATTTTTGCTTTTTACAAGTCTGTTCTGCCAATTATTCAGTGATTGTCAGGAAGTTGCAGTGGTCTACTTCAGGAATGGCTACATGCCTCAGAACTACAAGTCTGAACAGGTATACCAGAAAGATATTCCATATTTCATTCTTCAAGCTCATGGTGAAGTACACTCATTTTTAATCAAACATTCTAATTTTGTGTACTTGTTGTACATACTTCAAATGTTTAATTACAGTGTCAACTTTAACCTAAGGATGTGAATACATCAAATATATTCACCCTTGGATTAATTAGGAAATGTGCTGTCTCTTGACCGCAGTATTTCTAGAAGCCTCCAAAATCCGCTAACCATGTGACTGCGATGGAATTCTTTTAGCGTTGTCAACTCGCGGTCACATGCTTCCTGCCCCTCTGTCAAAATTAAACAAACTTGTTTATGCTCTGCTGCCCAATTGGATCTCTGTTTTATCAAGGGTGGAGACCTTATGCACACTTTAAAATCTGTTTACATCCAATTCAGAGTTCAGAAGAGCAGAATCATGTCCTCACTTAGCAGCTGGTTCTGCTTAATGACGTTTTAAGACTTATTAGTTGAATGTGATGTTGACAATGACAAATGTATATGCATTTAAACATGTTTGCTCTCAAGCTAGAGGGCAAAGTGTGGCTCGCCTAAAAAGGCAACTAAGAACTTTTAATTATGCTTAGTAGGAGGAATAACAAATTTCTGTTACAATATCTTTTTTTTCTCTAATTTACAGGCCTGGGATGCCCGCCTGATGATGGAGTGCTCCTTGGCTGTGAAGTGTCCGGATATCAGCACTCAACTTGCTGGAACTAAGAAGGTTCAGCAGGTGCTTGCTAAGCCTGGTGTTCTGGAGCATTTTTTCCCAGACCAGCCACAGGTAGTGGCACAAGTCAGGGCCACATTTGCTGGCCTCTACACTCTGGACATGGTGAGCAAATTACTGTTTTATTCAAAGAGTTCCTCCCAGGCTATTTTGTCCTGTGATGTTGTTCCACTGCAAATTTCTGAGCTCCTTCATTGCAAAGGCCTCATCCACATTGACTGGCAATGGTGGTGGGTTACAGGGTGTCAAGGACATCCCAAATCAACAGGCTGCATTATTTTCCCTAACGTGGCAACAATTTGTGTAGCAGAAACTATTAAAAACGATGATGACACAACAAAAACAACCATATCTGTGAATTGATAGTGACCCACTTGAAATGCATGGTCATAGAGGTCTGCATTGTGTCCGAATGGTCACATTCCAATTATGTATAATGCTGAAAATGATCATGTTGAGGTCTGAAGAACTATGAATGAGAAATAGCCAATTGTTAATTAAAATGATCTCCTTAAAATGATCTTCTGAATTAATCGGAATTAACATTTGGATACATACAGTACCTTTACAAATGGTCTTAGCACATCTACTTCTTGTCTGTTGAGGAAGTTGCATTTCACAGTCAGTTTTACAAGGGTCGTTGTTACTTAATAATATTGAAAACCTTCCCTTGGTTTCACTTCTTTGTCCCCAAGGGAGAAGAAGGCGACAAAACAGTCGCAATGGCTTTGGCGACACCAGATCGGTTTGTCCTGAAGCCTCAGCGAGAGGGAGGAGGTATACTCAAAGAAATAAAATATCATCCATATCATCATGCGCCAAAACATATTCAATTTCTTATTGAGTTCATTTCAGGAGTGCAATTGAATGATGTGTTTAACTACAAATATATAGCAGATTTTAGCAAAGGTAGCCATTAGATGTTTAAGACAAAAAAAAAAGTTAAATAGTGCCATTATTTCAAGAGAGTGACAATATTCATTAGTATGCACTTTACAGCACATTTCACAACAGCTTCAGCTGTAACAAAGGACTTTACATATAAAATAATCATAAAACTACAGAAACATTGAAAACAGTAGATTCAAACAATAATAACAAAATCATTCTTATGTTGGGTTGAAAGAATAATTATAAAAATGTGTCTTCCAATGGGTATAAATAAATATTTCGGTATTTTGAAATGCTGAACCCTGGGATGGGGTTATTCTGCCTTTTTGCCAAGCATTCCAAAGTCTCGTGCCATTACGATAAACAAATAAAGAAAATTAACCTTTTTTTTTTACTTCAAGGAAACAACATTTACGGACAAGAGATTTGTAAGGTTTTAGGCCAAGTGAAGAATAGTGCTGAGAGGATGGCCTATATTCTGATGGATAAAATCCAGCCCGTGCCTACACAGAACTACTTGCTGAGAAGAGACACACCCCTCAAAATCAGTAATTGTCTAAGTGAACTGGGCTTCTTTGGAGTTTATGTCAAGTAAGCAACCACTATTGGTTATCCAAATTGCATTTTAGACACTGGCTTCAGCTGGGGATTGCCGCTATCAGATTGGGTAGTCAACAAAATGTCATACATCCTATCTGTGCAGGCAGGGTAAAGACATGGTGATGAACGACTGTGTGGGCCATCTTCTGAGGACCAAGAGTTCAGAACACTTGGATGGGGGTGTTGCTGCAGGAGTGGCAGTTTTGGACAACCCACTCCTCTTCTGAGAAGTTGCACTAGTATTTGTGCTGCAAAAGACTCACATATTATGTGTTTAATAGCAATATCCACTGCTACCTCATGCAAATTCATATGGAGACATAATAAACTCAAATGGTACCTCAGGCAGTGCTAAATCCAACATTTAATGTTGTAATATCTCTCTCTTATGGTCAAATACCGCAAAGGTCGTACTGAAAAGATTATCACTATTATTATCTATTATTATCACTATTATTCACTATGAACTGGGACTCAAGGTTGTTTGCAAAAGGATGACTGCTGCACGGTTATCTTCAAGGCCTATTGAAAGGCTGGTGCCTTTTAGTTCACTTTAACATGTACCGTTTTATGGGTGTCATACTTGAAACAATGATTAAGCGATTGATCAGGGTACTGTATATTTCAGCCCATATAATGAAAATAAAAGTGATTCACAAATGGTCATTTTGTGCTTATTTTAAACCACATTATACCTGGCAATTATTAATATATAGTATATCTCTATCCAGAGATGGACAATCCGTCTCAGGGACGGAACGGTTCGTCCCGGACGGACACCTATTTTGCGGACGGTGGATGAAATGTTTTTTGAGGACTGACTAAGGACTAAGTAAGGATGGAAATGGGTTTTTTTCTGCCCCTGTATTCGACCCCAACCGGGTCAAGTACCTTCTGACATGAAACATGCCCAGGCTGTCGTGCGTGTACACCAATGCAGACCAAGTATAGATTATCACGATGCACCATATTAACGTATATTTCTCCGCACTTTGCTTCAAGCAGACAAGAGGAGGAAGATTTCTCAGTCAAAAATGTTTTACACATGGCCAGTCAATCTGGTGACCAACAGTGGTTATGTTGATAGCTAAGTGCTATCTTGTTGACTCCTAAATGGGCCTAAACCAGGGGTCACCAACACGGTGCCCGCGGGCACCAGGTCGCCCATGAGGACCGCATGAGTCGCCGCAGGACTGTTCTAAAATTAGCTCAAATAGCGGCACATGTCAGTGAGCTGCATCTATTTATTTTACAGTCAAACCTCGGAAGGGTTGGAATTGGGGGTTAGAAGGAGTGGAGCTCTTTACAAGCCCTAGGCTTCGTCTCCCTCCTTGCACAGTTATTGATATAATATGTGCTAAACAATAAACTAAACGTCCTGGTTCTTGAACAAATCGGAATTCTAACAAAAAATTCGAGATGTTTTTGCTTCGGTTGTCAAACAAAATTTGGAGGTCGAACCTCGCGAGATGAGCCGGGAGGACCCGAGAAAACCCGACCGCGCGGCCCGGATGCCGACTGACTGTTATTGTATTTTCGTTACTTCGATGATTGTATTAACCCCTAATCATGCCTCCAAAGAAAGAAAGTGGGAGCAGTAAAGCCATTCTAAAACACAAAGACGCTCTTAAAGCAATGTGACAGTGAGCGCCCGGCGCGCTGCGGTTGCGCGATCAGACCAAATTAAGCTCCCTGCTCACTGAGGTCCACTTACATTTTGGAAAGTACATCAGGACTTTAAAAATATTTTCTAAATGTCAGCGACGGCTCTGTCACAATAATGCAACCAGCGCGGTGCAGTTGTGCGGTGGGCAACGCGCCACGGTTGCGCGTTCGGCGGTGCGCTGCAGTTGCGCGATCGGACCAAATTAAGCTCCCTGCTCACTGAGGTCCACTTACATTTTTGAAAGTACATCAGGACTTTAAAAATATTTTCTAAATGTCAGCGACGGCTCTGTCACAATAATGCAACCAGCGCGGTGCAGTTGTGCGGTGGGCAACGCGCCACGGTTGCGCGTTCGGCGGTGCGCTGCAGTTGCGCGATCGGACAAATATGCACAAATGAAAAAATGCTTTAAAAAGGCGGGGTTTTTTTCGTCTTGAAACGGATTGTTTTTTTTCCATTTGTCAGGATTCGGAGTGTGGAAATGGAGCAGGGCGACCATATGTAGCTTGGACCAGGGTTTATTGAAACAAACTCAAAAAGACTCGGCAAACTGACATAACTCACTAACAAAACAATAACTTGAGTGACTGACCGGGACGTGAAACAAGAAGACAGCAGGACATGACGACAGCAACAGGAACCAAAAAGACATCGTGACACTAACACACAACCCACAACACACAACAACCGACAAGCAACAGACAAGCAATGATCGGACCCAGGAATTAGCGCTCGGTTTAAGAAAGGTTGGTGACCCCTGGTCTTAACAATTCCGATTTTTGAAAAGTTTGGAATAACCTGTTTACCTGCCTCAACAGAGAGAAAATGCAAGCACACCCATTTACATTTCCACATTCCAACAACATTATTGACAGGCGTGGCTTCCACCCAGGCAAAGAGGAATCAAAGATCTAGATCTGACATAGTGATAAAAGGTAAGCAGCGTTCTTCGTAACTATCGAGTTGACCTTTTGGTTTGGTCATTAATGTTCCTAATGCAATGTATTCTCAAATTTTGATATAATTTGATTATTATTAATCAGTATCTTATCTACTTTTCCATCCATCCATCCATCCATCCATCCATCCATCCATCCATCCATCCATCCATCCATCCATCCATCCATCCATCCATCCATCCATCCATCCATCCATCCATCCATCCATTTCCTGTACCGCTATGTCCCCACGGGGGTCGCGGGTGTGCTGGAGCCTATCCCAGCGGTCATCGGGCAGTAGGCGGGGGACACCCTGAACCGGTTGCCAGCCAATCGCAGGGCACACAGAGACAAACAACCATACGCACTCGCACTCACACCTAGGGACAATTTGGAGTGCTCAATCGGCCTACCAAGCATGTTTTTGGGATGTGGGAGGAAACCGGAGTGCCCGGAGCAAACCCACGCGGGCCCGGGGAGAACATGCAAACTCCACTGTGTGTGTGTGTGTGTGTGTGTGTGTGAGAGAGGAAGGGATGGGGTGATGTTCATGTGTGCTCATGTGTATGATGTGGCTCTTTGCGGTAACACTGTAAAAAATGTGGCTTTTAGTCTCTGACTGGTTGGCCACCCATGGACTGTAGCCTTGGTTAAATAAAAATATTTCAAACAAACTCAGGAAAAAAACCTTGTTTAGTGGATACTGCAATCTACTTCACTTTTACTTTCACTTTCAAATTGACTTCACTTTAACTTTTACTTTCACTTTCAAATTGACTACACAAAGACCGTTTGAACCTTAATGACTAGCTCAGAAACCGTAGTGCAAGTGATTCCTTTTCCTTGACTAAAGGCATTTGATAAGAAGTCGGAACAGCACTCCATTGTGACCACAAAGACAGCAATCGTCGGTAAGGGCTGTTTGATTTTTATGACTGCTTATACTGCAACAATCGAGGGCACCTCCTGCAGATCTTCACTTTGAATTGGACATCCACTTTTTCTTTGATTTTTTACATTATGGATTCTATGTGCCCTCTCTGCATCCATTGCAGCCTGGGCATCCTGGAAGGGGGATCCTCCCATCTGTGGTGCCTTCTCAAGGTGTCTCATTTTTCCCCAGTAGGTTTTTTTTTTTTTTTTAGTTTTTTCTTGCCTTCCTGGGAGTTTATGATCAGGGGATGTTTGAGAATAATTGCCAGTTTTTTGTTTTGTTTATGTGAAGCCCTTTGAGACTTGCTTGTGATTTAGGGCTATATAAATAAACTTGACTTGACTTGCAATTCTCCAATACACTCGTATGCATGGCTCCGTTTTTATCACACTTTCAAGACTTTCTACATAATGCACTTTCAGGGTTAACGCGATTCCCAAATTCTGGACCCAAACTTCATGTAAAATCGTGGTTCAGTCGTTGACTAATGTGTATTTTATTAACTATAGTGTAATTTTACATAAATTACCAATTGTCATTGTTTAACAATGTAATTATAACTGAATAATAAACTGGATCTCAAAATTGTTTTAAAATTTTGCTTTGACTGATGAAAGAATGTTAATTGGACAAGCCGCATGTTCCTGGTGTTTTCAATTTAAAGTCTGCAGCCTTCTTTACATGTGCTCAGAATACGGCATTCACTTTGTGTATTACAGATCTTAACTCTCCATCAAAATGGCTAACAGGGTACGAAATGAGTTACTGATGAACACAACCCTAATTGATGAACTGGTAGAAGTGGTAAAAGAATCAGCATTTACATATGGCTCCCTTGTGAGGCTTAGAAAATCCCCCAACTCATCAGAGGTGAGCTTTCCCAATCTCTTTTTGGTACCATTATCGAAAATGTTACCACAGTTACATGAAACTTCTCAAACAATTTTTACAAAAGGTTGTGGAGGGGTGGAATATGTGCTCACGTTTGCTCTTTGTTTTTCAGGAGGTGACGTATGCTCCTATCACTCTCTTCCCTACGCCAGTACCAAGAGCTCTTTTCCTCCAAGGCATGGCAGTGCAAATTCACTACAACACACTGATGAATAAGATCAGCCAGGATCCTGACTTCTTGGAAGAGGCTCTTGTCAGGTAGAATGCTGACTTCATAGTGGGGTTTAATTATATTTCATAGTTGAATACATTCATAAGGAAGTAAGAGAGATAATATTTTATATATATTTGAGCAGAACATTACTGGAAAATACAAACATTTCTCCCAAAAGTCATTATTTTTTTACAGCACTGTCAGATCATCTATAGTGATTTGTTGCAAAGGATAAATTTTACTTTCACCTTGTCATCTTCTAGCACCATGACTGTGGATGATTTTACTGCAAGACTGTTCGAGATACATCGGCAGGTCCTTAAAAAAGGAAGGTTGCAGGTACGCAAGTCAGGGACATTGCCACTCTGGGGGCACTCTGACACAGTGGACTGACTACCACAGCTGTGCTTGTAATATCAGCCAAGGGGCAGGGGCTGCTTTTCAATGAATCAGGCTGCATTCTATGTGTAGTTTTACGCACTAGTCTCCATTGATGTATCTGATCTTGCTTTCTTCCCAGACAGTTGTGTTGGGTCTGAACCGGTCAGACTACATGTGGGAGCAGGAGAATGGACACACATCTCTGAAACAGATCGAGATCAATACCTTTGCTGCTGCTGCTGGAGGCGTGGCTTCTCGCATTTCTGATGTACACAGGTAAGACTTGAACATTTAACCCCAAAATAATTTTATATATTTGATTCATGTAAATAACCCCCCGATGTTGAAAATCTGAAGAAAATGCTTCCATTGTTTCCTGTCAAAAAATCCAAATTGTGTTTGTCTTCAGAGTTTGCTCTTAATCTTTTATCTTACCTTCCTATTTAAATTCCTGTTGACAATGACAAGTATCTCATTTACAACAGACACATTCTTCAGGTGGCTGGCCAGCTGGAGGAGAGCCAGCGCATCATCGACAACAATCCTGCATTGGGTCAGGCCAAAGCTGTGGCCAAGGCCTGGGAACTCTATGGATCAAAGAGGTATGTCCACGGAACACCCCAAAAAAGAAACACACGCCATTGCCGAGCTATCGTTTCTAAAATACGCACATTCAAATAAAGAATACTTGACTTCACATTTCCACGATAATGCTCCGTACCCCTAATGTAGAATGTGTTTATGAAGCGGTAAAGTGCTAAATAGGTTCTCTGTTTTCATTCAAGAGCGGTTGTCATGTTTGTGGTGGAGGAGAACCAGATCAATATTCTGGATCAACGAATAATTGAGAATGAGCTGTGGAAAGGGTAAGGTGTGATTACTTGAGCTCTTATATATCCAGAATTAATTGTTGACGTCGTTTAAAACAAAACCTTTTCAGGTTTGCTTCGAAATTCATTCTTTGCACACTGGCCCTTTTTCCATTTAGTCATCATCTCAAAATATGTTTCAGGAATATTACCACCATACGAAAGCGTTTTGAGGATATCTCTGAATCTGGACGCCTAGATGAGGACAAGAGACTATTTGTGTAAGTGTTCTGTCCATTAATATCCAACACGGAGATCAGCGTCGTTTTGCTTGTCTTTTCAAAGTTCTGTCCTCCCACAAACTCAGTGATCATCAGGAAGTTGCAGTGGTGTACTTCAGGAACGGTTATATGCCTCAGCACTACAAGTCTGAAAAGGTAGTGACTTTCTGTCTTTCTTGAAGGTAAACCATACTAATTTTGGATCAGACACGCGTGGTCTACATGATAGACTTAGACTTAGACAGACTTCATTGTCATTTTGTAAACACTCAGTGCACACAAAACAAAATTACGTTGCATACGGCTCTCAACAAAGGAATGACATTTCGGCTGGATAAAAAGTGACATTTCTATATAAATATGAAATAAGATAAGATAAATAAGATAAATATAAAGTGCACCAATGAAGGAAACAAAAACAGTATTTACAAAGTGCGCAGGGGAATGCTAGGTTGACTGTTCAACAGTCTGACGACAGTAGGGAAAAAACTATTGCAGAACCTGGTAGACCTGCAGCGGATGCTGCGAAACCTCTTCCCAGAGGGTAGCAGGGAGAACAGTCCTTGGTGGGGGTGTGATGGGTCACTAATAATATTTCGGGCTCGGGACACGCAGCCCTGGGATGACAAGTCCTGAATGGAGGGAAGAGGAGCCTCTCTGCTGTCCTCACCACTCTCCTTACGTTCTTCCAATCGGAGGCGCTGCAACCCCCACACCACACCGAGAGACAGCTCGTCAGAATGCTCTCTATGGTGCTTCGGTAGAACGTCCTCATGATGGGTGGGGGCAGGTGGGCTCTCCTCATCCTCCGCAGGAAGTACAATCGCTTCTGTGCCCTCTTGACCAGTGTCGTGGTGTTCCCAGTCCAGGTGAGGTCGTCTGTGATGTGGACCCCCAGGAATTTAGTGCTGCTGACCACCTCCACATCTGAGCTGTTGATGATCAGTGGAGTCGACGATGATCTCCTTCGTCTTCTCCACATTCAGGATCAGGCCATTGTCTCTGCATCAGCCCACCAACTGCTCCACCTCCTCTCTGTAGTCCAGGTCGTCGTTATCGCTGATGAGGCCCACCACCGTTGTGTCGTCTGCAAACTTCACGATGTGATTGGTGGTGAACCTGGGGACGCAGTCGTGTGTCATCAGGGTGAACAGCAGGGGGCTCAGGACGCAGCCCTGAGGAGAGCCTGAGGATGATGACATCTGAGGTGTTCTGTCCGACCCGGACTGAGTGAGGTCTGTTGGTGAGGAAGTCTAGCAGCCAGTTCCGAAGGGGGGTGCCGAAGCCCAGGGGTTCCAGTTTTCCCACCAGATGCTGTGGAATGATTGTGTCTGTTGACACTATTCAGGAACTGCCTCACCACTCCTTAAATATTTGGCTTTGGTCAACCTCCTAACTGCCTCCTCAGGATTGATATTTCCCGATGGAATCCCGAGGTATTTATAGCTGTTCTTCACATCTGCTATTAAGCCTTCTGGTAGTTCAATCCCTTCAGTTGTGATTATCTTCCCTTGATATCATTCGCCCACACTTATTTAACCCAAATGACATTCCGATGTCGTTGCTGTATTTCCTTGTAATGTGAATCACATACATCTATATATATACTCATTCTCTCATCGGGATCCCTCACATGTACAAACAAACCATATTTGGGTATGGCTGCCATACAGGTTTCATTTGTTCCAACTCCATTTCTTTATTTTTTTATTTAAAGGCATGGGATGCTCGCCTGATGATGGAGTGCTCCTTGGCTGTGAAATGTCCGGACATCAGCACTCACTTGGCTGGAACCAAGAAGGTCCAGCAGGTGCTTGCCCAGCCAGGTGTTCTGGAACGATTCTTTCCCGACCAGCCGCAAGTAGTGGAGCAAATTAGGGCCACCTTTACTGGCCTCTACTCTCTGGACATGGTGAGAAACAACCTGATGCTTTTCAACATGGTGCACAGTGTTTTATTTCTACAATTCCATATAAGCTGTCTTTTCACTCCACGTTATTGTGCTGCATCAAAAAACATGATTAAATCACTATCGCTCTGAGGAAATCATCATTTCATTCAATTTCCCAAACTACCGGTACACACTCAGTTCAATGATGCTGTATGTGACTATGCTGAGATCTGAAGTGCTGTCTCGGATATTTATTGTTTCACATAACGAGATAACATTGCCTGTTGAAACATCATCCAAAGGCGAGATGTCTACATGGCCTGGCATGTGTGTTTCTAATGATTATTTTTGCTGCTCTGTGAAAGGGCATCTGTTTGTGCCATGCAAAGTAATATATAAAACATTTTTACTAGGTTTTCATGATAATTGGAAAGCTTGTTTTTGTTGTTGTTTGTGTTTGTTTAAAGGGAGCAGAAGGGGACAAAGCGGTAGAAATGGCTTTGGCTGCACCGGATCGGTTTGTCCTGAAGCCTCAGCGAGAGGGAGGAGGTACAGTCAAAAGGAAAAAATCCTTCATTTCATACTGCAAAACAGCTATCCATTTCTACATTGTTTAACCTCTGCACATAGTACATGTAAAAAAAAAATGGATGGATGGATGGATGGATGGATGGATGGATGGATGGATGGATGGATGGATGGATGGATGGATGGACGGAGGTACAGTCAAAACATAAAGTCATTCATTTCATCCTACAAAACAGCTATACATGGACGGACGGACGGATGGATGGAATAATCACAATTCTTTCCTTCAAGGAAACAATATTTACGGACAAGAGATCTGTGAGGTTCTTGGCAAAGTGAAGAGCAGTGCAGCGAGAATGGCCTATATACTGATGGATAAAATCCAGCCCGGGTCTTCACTGAACTACCTGCTGAGATTGGGCAGGCCCCTCAAAATTAGTAATTGTGTTAGTGAACTGGGCTTCTTTGGAACCTATGTCAGGTAAGCACAGTCACTATTTATTATGTCTATAATTGTATTGTTGGCACATTTGGATCCTTGTTTCACATTGCTACTCTCGGGCTAAGGAGTTTGAACAGACAACAAATGGTTCCTTATCTAATCCTCACATGCCGTTTTTGTGCAGCCATGGCAAAGACATGCTGATGAATGATTGTGTGGGCTATCTTATGAGGACCAAGAGTACAGAATACTCCGACGGTGGTGTAGCTTCTGGAGCAGCAGTCCTGGACAGCGTGCTCCTCTTCTGAGTACCTGGACTTGGCACAATTCTCTGCCATTAGTTAACGATGTGCTCTCTCTCGTAATGTTTCCCCGGTCTTCCAGTCTACATCTACCTAATTGAGGCTCTGGTGATGACAATGCACATGGATACAAGATGCTACAACTGTTTTCAATGGATTGATCTTCTGTTTCCGACCATGTCTGTCCTTGACCTTCCTGCCCCGTTGTTGTCCCAGGAATCCTTTCTGCCCCTGACAGTGAATTCTGCCTTAAGTCTGGTTCACACAGCAAGTTTTAAAACAAATTGGTGGACTTTCAAACTCCGAGAGACCCCACACTTGATGAGAACCAATTACGGGTATAACAGTTTTGAATGTACCGTGTGTGGTGTGCAACCCTAGTGAGGATAAGCAGTTGGCAGAAAATGGATAGATGAATTGATAGATTATAAACTTGCCATTCCACACCTAAATTGTAACTCAAATTGGGACGATAATGAACACTTGTTCTACCATTGAATCAATTTTATTATTAAGTTTTGCATGACTTAAAATAAAAAAAACTAATAATTGTTGCCTGTTTCCAATATTTGCTGCAACATCCAAGCATTTTTCAACATACAACAATAGGCTGAGTTGACATTCAGTTTTGACAATGTACATGTATAGTTGCTTTTTAAAAAAAACTCGTGATTTAAATGTGTCAAAACTAAAACTAAAAACTTTTGAATCTGAAATCATTGATTGAATAATGACACTTAGGAATGCTCGCCCTCCGACCTAAATCCAATCAAAAGCTGTAGAGTTCCTAGAGGACTTTTGTGTAAAAATGTATGCAAGGAAAAAATGGAAACCCTAATTACATGAATACCTGGAATGTGTAAGGTGAAAAGAGGTGAATCTGATGATGTGGAAGAAAATGAGAAATGTTGAGAGAATGGAGAGAATGAATGAATGAGAATGAGAGGTGACATTTGGCTCGAAATTTGTGAATTTCTCAACAACCATAAATATTTGGAATAACAAAAACATATGAGCATAATAAGTAAATAAGTGAAAAGTAGAATGAGGTGAATCGGGTGAAATATGTGGAAGTGGTTACACGTCAAAAAAGTGGGCGGAATAAGTAGAATAATAAAGTACAGGAACCACATGTGTGAAGGGCTTCAAAAATTCTACTTACAAGTTTTAACACTGACAGAAATAAAATCGACTTCAACCAAGTCTTGGAATATATCACCATATGCTGGTCTTGTTGTTTCATTGCAGTGTTTTACAAAAGTTTTCAAATATTCCAGAAGTTAGTGCCTGCAAATTAAATGGACGTAAACAAATTAGCCTTTGGACCAGTGTCGGAAACCCTTTTCAATGACAAGGACAGATGAGAACGGGGGCGTGGCTAATGCTAGCCTGTTCCCTTTTCACTTCACCTGTTCCACCTGCCCCTGTTTAAATTGTGCCTTTCACGTCAGCACCTTAAGAAATATTGACACATGCACTCCCTCGCAACAGGTCCACCCCAAATAATACGTTTGCATTTACCTGTATATAATTGACAGCCATTAAAATGCAAAACAGAGTTTTCCATGAAAAATGGGGTGAAAACCCCCCAAAACAAACAAAAAGAAATATTGAGGAACAAATAGGATTAGGAACAGATTAATCTGCATGCGCCCACTGTTCCACCTAAAATGATGATGATGATGATGATGATGATGATGATGATGATGATGATGATGATGATGATGATGATGGTGATAGAACTTTATTATCCCACCGCGGGGAAATTTACTACATGTCACAGCAGCATACATGAGTGCAAGAATACAACAGACAAGTGCCAAATGTAAAAATGGATAAATAACAGACAAGGACAAAGACAAGTGCCACTAGTAGCAGTAGAGATGAAACACATGATCAGGTGCCACGCATGTTGTAGAGTCTGACAGCAGTGGGAATGAAGGACCTGTGGAATCTCTCCTTCTTACACCGTGGGTGTAATAAACACCATAAAGCTTGCTCTTGGGAAGTGTGCTCTTGTGAAGTCTGCACTGTCTTGATTGGCTCTGGTTGCAACAAGATTTATGATCAGTGTGTGAAACGAATACTGTATGTGTATCTTGCGGCACCCTTGTGTTACTGCACTGTTTATCAAGGTAGGAAATTGTTTCAAATGGGGTACACACAGACACAATCAGGACAAATTTGAGCATTTTCTCTCTCTTAGTGGTCAAATACTGCAAAGGTTGTTCTGAAAGATTATCCTGAGAGATCATCCTGCGGTGATGTTTTGTATTTTTTATGCTGCCCAATCAGCTTTGAACAATGTTCAGGCCCTTTAATTGTACATCGAAAACCTGTTTGAAAATGGGCCAAGATAAGAATAAAATAAAAATCGGTACATGTGGCAGCCGACATGAAGGCACTCGGCATCCACCACGAGATGGCCATGGACTGTTACCGGTGGAAGAAAGCCATATCGAGAACCCAGTCCAACCCAGCGGCGCCTGGAAAGCGGACTTTAAACCGATGATGATGATGATGATAACATGTACTTCACTATGAACTGGGATTAAAGGTTGTTTACAAAAGGATGACTGCTGCACAGTTATCTTCAAGGCCTATTGAAAGGCTAGTGCCTTTTAGTTCACTTTAAAATGGACCGTTTTATGGGTATCATACTTGACACAATGATTAAGCGATTGATCAGGATACTGTCACGACTCGTCCCCGGTTGTTTTATGTGTAAATGTTACCATGGTTTGTGTTCACGTCGCCCCTCCCTTCCTCTGTCTACTCACAATCAATGTACTTATCACAGTCACCTGCCTCTTGTTACCTGTCATGTATTTAAGTCCTGTCTGCCCCTGTCGGATCGTTGATGTCTTCTTGTCTCAGGCTATTGTCGGTCAGTTCCGTTTCTGTTAGCCAGTGTGTCGGTCAGTCCAGTTGTTGGTTTGGTTAGGTCGTTATGTTAGTTTGTCCGCTGGCTGTTTCCCGTTATTCTCCATTCCAATTCCCTTTTCCCTTAATAAACCCTGGTCCAAGCTGCATTTGGTCGCCCTGTTCCATTCCGATCCTGACAGATACTGTATATTTCAGCCCACATAATGAAAATAAAAGTAATTCATAAATGCTCATTTTGTGCTTATTTTAGACCGCCTTATACCTAGTAATTATCAATCTATAGTATATCTCTATATCTCTATCCAGAGATGGACATTCCGTCTCAGGGACGGAACGGTTCGTCCCGGATGGACACCTATTTTGCGGACGGTGTTTTTTGAGGATTGACTAAGGACTAAGGTAAGGATGGAAGTGGGTTTTCTTCTGCCCTTGTAATCTGCCCCAACCGGGCCAAGTACCGACTGACAGAAACATGCCCAGGCTGTCGTGCGTGTACACCAATACAGACCAAATATAGAATATCACGACGCACCACTTTTCTCGTTCGTGTTCACAGTATTTGTACGCAATGTGCTTCAAGCAGACAGGAGGAGGAAAAAAATGTTTACACATGGCCAGTCAGGAAACTCTGGGAAAAAACACTTGTTTAGTGGATACTGCAGTCTACTTCACTTTAACTTTCACTTTCAAATTGACTTCACTTTAACTTATACTTACACTTTCAAATTGACTACACAAAGACCTTTTGAACCTTAATGACTAGCTCATAAACCGTGGTGCAAGTGATTTCTTTTCCTTGACTAATTTAAAGGCATTTGATCAGAAGTCGGAACAGCACTCCATTGTGACCACAGAGACAGCAATCGGTAAGGGCTGTTTTTATTTTCATGACTGCTTATACTGCAACAATCGAGGGCACCTCCTGCAGCTCTTCCCTTTGAATTGGACCTCCACTTTTTCTTTGATTTTTTATATTATGTATTCTATGTGCCCTCTCTGCATCTGTTGCAGCCTGGGCATCCTGGAAGGGGGATCCTCCCATCTGTGGTTCCTTCTCAAGGTGTCTCATTTTTCCCCAGTAGTTTTCAGGGTTAACGCGATTCCCAAATTCTGGACCCAAATTTCATGTAAAATCGTGGTTCAGGTGTTTTGAGTTGACTAATCTGTATTTTATGGACTATACTGTAATTTTACATAAATGACGAACTGTCATTTTTTAATAATTTAATATAATTACAATTGAATAATAAACTGGATATTAAAATCCATCCATCCATCCATCCATTTTTTTAAAGTCCCAATGATCATCACACACACATCTGGGTGTGGTGAAATTTGTCCATCCATCTTCTTCCCCTTATCCAGGGTCGGGTCGCAGGGGCAGCAGCTTCAGGAGGGACTCCCAGACTTCCCTCTCCCCAGCCACTTCATCCAGCTCATCCCGGGGGATCCCAAGGTGTTCCCAGGCCAGCTGAGAGACATAGGAGTCTCTCCAGCGCGTCCTAGGTCGTCCCCGGGGTCTCCTACCGGTGGGACATGCCCGGAACACCTCCCCAGGGAGGCGTCCAGGAGGCATCCTGATGAGATGCCCGAGCCACCTCATCTGGCTCCTCTCAACGTGGAGGAGTAGCGACTCTACTCCGAGTCTCTCCCGGATGACCGAGCTTCTCACCCTATCTCTAAGGGAGAGCCCGGACATCTTGCGGAGAAAACTCATTTCGGCCGCTTGTATCGGGATCTTGTTCTTTCGGTCACGACCCATAGCTTGTGACTATAGGTGAGGGTAGGAGCGTAAATCGACCGGTAAATTGAGAGCTTTGCCTTTTGGCTCAGCTCTCTTTTTACCACGATGGACCGGTACAGAGTCCGCATTACTGCCGACGCTGCACCGATCCACCTGTCGATCTCGCGCTCCATCCTCCCCATCACTCGTGAACAAGACCCCAAGATACTTAAACTCCTCCACTTGGGGCAGGATCTCATCCCCGATCCGGAGAGGGCATTCCACCCTTTTCCGATCGAGGACCATGGACTCGGATTTGGAGGTGCTGACCCTCATCCCGACCGCTTCACACTCGGCTGCGAAGTGCTCCAGTGAGAGCTGGAGATCACGGCCTGAAGAAGCCAACAGCACCACGTCGTCTGCAAAAAGCAGTGACAAGATGCTGAGGTCCCCAAACCGGACCCCCTCAACGCCTCGGCTGCGCCTAGAAATTCTGTCCATAAAAATTATGAACAGAATCGGTGACAAAGGGCAGCCTTGGCGGAGTCCAACCCTCACTGGGAACGAATCCGACTTACTGCCGGAAATGCGGACCAAACTCTGGCATCGGTGATACAGGGACTGAACCGCCCTTATCAGTTGGCTCGGTACCCCGTACTCCTGAAGTACCCCCCACAGAACCTCCCGAGGGACACGGTCGAACGCCTTCTCCAAGTCCACAAAACACATGTGGACTGGTTGGGCGAACTCCCATGCACCCTCGAGGATCCTGCTGATGGGCGAAGGCTCGGCCACCAGACGCTTGCCTTCGAGCCCCGCCTCCAGGCCTGGCTCTAGAGGGGGGCCCCGGTGACCCGCGTCCGGGCGAGGGAAAACGAAATCCATTTATTTTGTTCGTCATAAGGGGCTAGTGTGAGCCGTGCTTTGTCTGGCCCCTCACCTAGGACCCGTTTGCCATGGGTGACCCTACCAGGGGCATGAAGCCCCAGACAACATGGCTCGTAGGATCATAGGGGCACGCAAATCCCTCCACCACGATAAGGTGACAACTCACGGAGGGGGATATTAAAGTTTGATATTAAAATCAAGTTTTACAATTTTGATTGATGTAAGACGGTGAGTTGGATAAGCCGCATGTTCCCGGTGTTTTTAATTTCAAATCTGCATCCTTCTTTATCCTTTATCC
Source organism: Syngnathus typhle (assembly GCF_033458585.1). Taxonomy (NCBI): domain Eukaryota; kingdom Metazoa; phylum Chordata; class Actinopteri; order Syngnathiformes; family Syngnathidae; genus Syngnathus; species Syngnathus typhle. The sequence continues at coordinate 19,871,891 of NC_083739.1, read as the reverse complement.
TTCTTGATCAGAATGCAGCATTCGCTTTGACTGTGTATTACAGATATTAACTCTTAACTCTCAGAATGGCTAACGGGGTACGAAATGAGTTACTGATGAACACAACCCTAATCGATGAACTGGCACAAGTGGCAAAAGAATCAGCATTGGTACATGGTATTCTTATGAGGCTTGAAAGATCCCCCAACTCGTCAGAGGTGAGACTTTCCACTTTTTGGGAAAAATTTAAAATGTTTCCACGGTTACATGAAACTTCTCAAACAATTTTTACAAAATGTTGTGGAGGGGTTGAACTTTTGCCCTTTTTTTTCAGGAGGTGACATATGCTCCTATCACTCTCTTCCCCACACCAGTACCAAGAGCTATTTTCCTCCAAGGCGTGGAAGTGCAAACTCACTACAACATACTTGTGGATAAAATCAGCCAGGATCCTGACTTCTTAGAAGAGGCTCTTGCCAGGTAGGATGCTGACTCCATACTGGAGTTTGATTACATTTCATAGCTGAATACATTCATAAGAAAGTATGAGAGATATTTTATATATAGTTGAACATCCATCCATCCATCCATTTTCTGTACCACGGGGGTCGCGAGCGTGCTGGAGCCTATCCCAGCGGTCATCGGGCAGTAGGCGGAGGACACCCTCAACCGTTGCCAGCCAATCGCAGGGCACACAGAGACAAACAACCATCCGTTCTCGCAATCACACCGGGGGGCAATTTAGTATTACTGGAAAATACAAAAATTTCCCTTAAAAGTCATTATTTTTTACAGCATTGTCAGATGATCTATACTCATTTATTGGAAAGGATAACAAATTCTATTTAAATATCTTCTAGCACCGTTTCTGTGGATGATTTCACTGCAAGGCTGTTCGAGATACATCGGCAGGTCCTTAAAAATGGAAGGTTGCAGGTACGTAAGTCAGGGACGTAGCCAGAAATTTTGAAGGAGTGAGGGGGGCCTGATAAAAAGTGGGCGGGCCAACTTTTGCCAGAGAAATAAATCAATATATAGTATCCAACCATGCCTACCAGCAACAACGGATGAATTATTATGACTTAATTAAGTGAAACAACGCATCCTGTTGTAGTCAAGTGCACTCTGACACAGTGGACTGACTACAACAGCACATCATTATATTTCTAGTGGAGCTGTGCTTGTAAGATCAGCCAAGGGGCAGGGGCTGCTTTTCAGGCATCAGGCTGCATTCTTTGTGTAGTTTTACGCACTAGTCCACATTGATGTATCTGACCTTGCCTTCTTCCAAGTCAATTGGGTTGGGTCTGAATCGGTCCGACTACATGTGGGAGCAGGAGAATGGACACACATCTCTGAAACAGATCGAGATCAACACCTTTGCTGCTGCTGGTGGGGGCATGGCCTCTCACATTTCAGATGTACACAGGTAAGACTTCATATGTTTAATTCATGTAAATAAGGCTTTTGGATGAATATACCAGAAAGCCCCCGATGTTGAAAATTTGAACAAAATGCTTTCATTGTCACAACAGTTTCAAAATCCAAATTGTGTTTGACTTCAAGGTTTGCTCTAAAGTTCTTATCTTACCTTCCTATTTAAATTCCTGTTAACAATGACAAACATCTTGTTTACAACAGACACATTCTTCAGGTGGCTGGCAAGCTGGAGGAGAGCCAGCGCATCATCGACAACAACCCTGCGGTGGGTCTGACCAAGGCTTTGGCTAAGGCCTGGGAGCTCTATGGCTCAAAGAGGTATGTCCACGGAACACCCCCAAAAAACAACACACACGCCATTGCCAAGTTTTCATTTTTGAAATAAGCACATTTAAATAAGAATATTTAACATTTCCCTGGTTATACTCCGTACCCCTAATGTAGAATATGTTTGTGAAGCGGTAAAGTGCTAAACAGATTCTCTGTTGTCATTGAAGAGCGGTTGTCATGTTTGTGGTGAAGGAGAACGAGATCAATATTATGGATCAACGAGTAATTGAGAATGAGCTGTGGAAAGGGTAAGGTGTGATTACTTGAGCTCCTATATATCTCAAATCAATTGTTGATGTTTAAAACAAAACAATTTTAGGTTTGCTCCAAAGTTCATTCTTTGCACACTGGCCCTTTTTCCATTTAGTGATCATCTCAAAATATGTTTCAGGAATATTACCACCATACGAAAGCGTTTTGAGGATATCTCTGAATCTGGACGCCTAGATGGGGACAAGAGACTATTTGTGTAAGTGTTCTGTCCATTAATATCCCGCACCGAGAACAGCATCTTTTTGCTTGTCATTTCAAAGTTCTGTCCTCCCACAAACTCAGTGATTATCAGGAAGTTGCGGTGGTCTACTTCAGGCACGGTTATATGCCTCAGCACTACAAGTCTGAAAAGGTAATGACTTGCTGTTTTTCTTAAAGGTGAACCATACAAAATTTGGATCAGACACATGTAGGCTACATGATATACTTTTAACGCTAAAAACAATTCTGGAACTCTCCAAAATCAACTCACAATGGGCCTCGTTTACTAAAAATGCTGAGACACTAATTTGTTTGAACATCCTTAGGACACACATATCGACAAATAATGATGGATCAGCCTTTGAAAGAAAAGATTTTCAATGCAGACGCTCATCTTTACTTCTTCACGTTTCATGGGGAGGTTTGCTTTCAGTCCCTTACAAAAGGGCTGATCTTATAAAAGAACAAGAGCCTACACCTGGGATCTTCTCTGATCCGGTAGACCCAAGCCTCGACTGATCTTGTGCCTATTCTTGAGATGCTATGATTAGCGCCTCTGTGCTGTCTTTCAGTCCAGCCTTTTCAACACGCTGATATGTTTTCTCACTGCCAGCCTGCTTCAATTTCATTGTGGTACATGGCATGCGGGGCCTTGTCTTTCCATGACAGTCCATCTGGCTCTTTCTCCTTATTGGGCAGGTCATCCTTAGGGCCCATCATCTTGATGTATTCTTTAAGGCTTTTTGTTTCCTCCTGGATAGTGCCCTGGGCGCTCAGGAATCCACTCCCAACGACGCCATAACAAAAATACTCATTCACTTCCCGGGATCCCTAACATGTGCAAACAAACCATACTTGGCGATGGCTGCCATACAGGTTTCATTTGTTCCAACTCCATTTTTTTTTTCATTTATAGGCATGGGATGCTCGTCTGATGATGGAGGGCTCCTTGGCTGTGAAATGTCCCGATATCAGCACTCACCTGGCTGGAACTAAGAAGGTCCAGCAGGTGCTTGCCAAGCCAGGTGTTCTGGAACGATTCTTTCCAGACCAGCCGCAAGTAGTGGAGCAACTTAGGGCCACCTTTACTAGCCTCTACTCTCTGGACATGGTGAGAAAGAACCTGATGCTTTGCAACATGGTGCACAGTGTTCTAAAGAAATCTTCAACATGTTTCATTCAAATTCCCAACTACCAGTACACACTCAGTCCAATGACGCTGTTTGTGACTATGCTGAGATCTGAAGTACTGACTTAATTGTTTCACATAACGAGATAACAGCGGCCGTTGAAACATCCTCCAAAGGAGACGAGGCCTTTACTGGCCTGGCATGTGTGTTTCTAATAATCTATTTGTGGCATGCAAAGTAATATATTGGAAGTTTATACTAGGCTTTCATGCAAAAATTGGAACGCTTGTTTTTGTTGTTGTTTGTGTTTAATTAAAGGGAGCAGAAGGTGATAAAGCGATAGAAATGGCTTTGGCGACACCGGATCGGTTTGTCCTGAAGCCTCAGCGAGAGGGAGGAGGTACAGTTAAAACCAATATGTCATTGATTTCATCCTGCAAAACAGCTATCCACTTAACATCTATCCATTTTCTGCATTACTCAACCTCTGCACTTACATGTTCAAAGATATTGGTGGGTGGGTTGGTGGTCGGATAGGTGGGCGGACGAACGGGCGGATGGACAGACGGGTGGGCGGACCGACGGAATAATAACAATTCTTTCATTCAAGGGAACAATATTTACGGACAAGAAATCTGTGAGGTTCTTGACAAAGTGAAGAGCAGTGCAGCGAGAATGGCCTATATTCTGATGGAGAAAATCCGCCCCGGGTCTACACTGAACTACCTGCTCAGAATGGGCAGGCCCCTCAAAATTAGTAATTGTGTTAGTGAACTGGGCTTCTTTGGAACCTATGTCAGGTAAGCACAGTCACTATTTATTATGTCTATAATTATATTGTTGGCACATTTGGATCCTTGTTTCATATTGCTACTATCAGGCTGAGGAGTTTGAACAGACAATAAATGGTTTCTTATCTATTCCTCACATGCCATTTTTGAGCAGGCATGGTAAAGACATGCTGATGAATGATTGTGTGGGCTATCTTATGAGGACCAAGAGTTCAGAATACTCCGACGGTGGTGTAGCTTCAGGAGCGGCAGTCCGGGACAGCGTGTTCCTCTTCTGAGTACCTGGACTTGACACAATTCTCCGCCATTATTTAACACTGCCTAATTGCTGCTCTGGTGATGACTCACTCATATTGTTCAATGCACATGGATACAAGATGCCACAACAGTTTTCAATGGATTGATCTTCTGCTTCCGGCCGTGTCTGTCCTTGACCTTCCTGCCCCGTTGTTCTCCCAGGAATCCTTTTATGGCCCTGACAATGAATTCTGCCTAAGGTCTGGTTCACACAGCAAGATTTGAAACAAATTGGTGGACTTTCAAACTCCAAGAGACCCCACGCATAAAGAGAACCAAGTACGGGTATAACAGTTTTGAACGTGCAGTACCGTGTGTAGTGTGCAACCCTAGTGAGGATAAGTCGTTTGCAGAGAATGGATAGATGGATTGGCAGATTGGAAACTTTCCATTTGTCAACTAAGTTTTAACGTAACTTGGCACGATAATGAACACAAGTTCCACCATTGCATCAATTTTATTAAGAAGGTTGACATGACTTAAAATAATAAAAACTACTTATTGTTGGCTTTTCTCATTATCTGCCGCAACATCCAAGCATTTGCCATTTTTCAACATGGAACCCTAGGCTTAGTTGTCATTCGGTTTAGACAATATCCATGTATAAAAAAACAAAAACATATATTGTGATTAAAATGTGGCAAAACTAATTGTGTAAGAACTTTTAAATCTGAAACCATTGATTGACTACTTAGCAATGGCAACGCTCTGACCTAAAGCCAATCATAATCGGTAGAGTTCCTAGAGGATTTCTGTGTAAAAAATTGTGCAAGCAAAAAAAATAGGGGCTAAAGATATGAATACCTGCAATATGTGTACGTGAAATGAGGTGAATTGGATTAATTATGTGGAATAAAATTTATAGCACTCGCGATCAAGAGTACATAGTTCCATGTTAATGGTACCATAATGATAAACTGCTATCCAAGAAGTTGTTTAAAAAACAAGATTTACTCCTCTTAATTTCTCTTAAATTACCGTTTGCTGGTATGGTATTTGATCTGTGAAGCGTACATACTGGATTAGTGATTAAATGGTCTACCATTATTTCTATGATGACTCTTGTGGTTTCTCAAATAGTTCACTGGGTGGCAGTAAAAGCAAAGGTATTTTTTTACATCAGCATAAGGGATGGGCTCACCCGAGCGGTGGCCCTTGCGAGCATAAGCGATTTGGAATATATATACGGTCAGATGGATGGATGAACACGAATACATAGGTTTTTTGTGGTCATCTAAATTTACACCTAATAATGTCTGATTATTGTATGATTACCAACACTTTTCATATATGAGGTACAACTCATATAGCTCCTTCCTCACCGGAAAACCTCTTCCATTCTCGGAGTCTTCCTGTTATTTTTTTACCCTTAGTAGTGTTGACTTGCAAGTGCGACACATTCCTCTGGGTGGGGGGCAGTGGGGTCATCAAACAGAAACAAAGGTCATTGCCGGTGAAGTCTGTCAGCATCAAATCATGTCCCACAGGAAACCCATGCCATCCATTTGTTTTTGCCGTAAGAGCCCCAAAAGAAAAAGAACAAAATGGAAGAAACATTTGTGAAATGTGTCCCTTGAACCTGTCGTCACTGGGATACGGATCAGTCCAGGGCTAAGTTCTTTTTAATTGCTTGCAAAATCATGACAGGTGTTTTTGCACGAGTAATAAATACAAGGACAGGGGTGCTGAAATCTTACAACCGGCTGTTGTGGTGCAGCCGACATCTCCGTGCTTTGGTTTTGATCTAGCTTTAATTCCCTATCAACAGCTCCAAGTCTGCCTCAACAATTGTGCTGTAATAAGCCTGTTACACAAGTGCCTTGTCCCAGTTAGGCAGTGACCTCTCTCCCTTAAGTGTGAATCAAGTGTGTGTGCGCACGCACGCACGGGTGTGTGTGTGTGTGTGCGCATGCATGTGTGTGTCACAGCGACACAGGGGAAGAGAGGCAGGATGCGAGCTGTGAAAGGATGGAATTGGGTCAGAGTCACTCTGCTCTCCTTTCTTCCTCAGGTAGGATGCAGAGATGTCAGCAGGTTTTAAGTACCCCTGTGTGTGCACGTGTACAAACACACATGCACACGCATGAGTGTGTTGGGTTGTAGTGGCAGTTAGTTTTGCACGACCCTCCTTCCCTCTTTTTTACCTCCGCTCTATCTTGTTAATGAGAATTGCTACGATGGCTACTGCCTGTTTAATGAGACAATTTTCACTTTTTTATTTAGTAAACAGCGGGCTCTATATATGTAGGTATTGAACCTACGGTCAGGCGTAAAAAACGCTGCATCTGGATTTCGTGAAATTTGACAAACAGTACCGGACCATACTGGGCATTGCGGCAGACCATTGGGATTTTCTTTTTCATGCCACTGGTGCACCTGATATTTTGGTGTCTGAAAGAAGACTAAACTTTAGATAAAACAATAAATTACTTAGGACACAGTAAGTTTCATGTACGTGTCATCAAATGTATTTTCAGATTTTTTTCTTTCTATTTTATCAGGTTATTGTGGCATTTCAATTTTTTAAATTTGACCTATAAAATCTTGTGCAATACAGATTTTATTATTTTGATGTATCAGTTTAATTATAGTAGTACACTTGGCACCATGGATTAAAAGAAGCAACCCCAATCTATTGTTTTTCTGTTCATATTCATTTTTTCTAATTAATCTAAATCACTAAATGCATGACGAAAGGATGTCTCTATGGTGAAATAGGCTGCCATTTCCAAGGTTATCACATGCAAATGAAGGCAAACAAATCACTTGGTCACAGGTTCCCGAAGATGAGATCTTTCCTACAAATGCAATTATTGCCCTTCACAATGTCACATGACGAGATAGCCGATTATCATTTTACACAGAATAGTTCTGGTAGATGATGTTTTTAGTTGTTTTTGCCAGAGCTCTACTGGCTTGGTTTCTCTTTTGCACAGTATAACTGTGCCAAGTATTACATTATGTAACATTTATTCTTGTTTTAAAAGCTACTTCATCCGAATTATAAAATGCATCCGTGTGCCTGGTCATATCAACACACTAAGACTTCTGCCACTACCGATTGTGGATTCCTGCAGCATCATCCACTGAGGGAGGAGGAAAGATCAGATCCTGTTTTTGAAGCTTTCCAAGTTCATCGCTACTATAAACTGCAGACAATGACATTCCACTACTATTAATGATCTCTTACCAAACAGCCGGATGGAAAAATCCAGGGAGTGCAGTCAGCCAAGGTCACAAACTGCTGACACACCCTCACTACTCATTAGTTACCACCAGCTTGCTCACAGCCGGGCTTCCCTTCCCCTGATCATTCTCATGGAGTCTAAATGGAATTTCATGGCTTGAGGTCACCCCCTACCAAAGTGATACAGGGCTCAGTAAGACTGTAGACTGCGGCAAAAGCAGGTTTTTACTTTCTGACGGAAACGCTTGCGCAAAAGGTGCAGACAGAAGCGATTTTCTGCAAAGCAAAGACAACATCTGGCAAAAAAATGTTTTCTGCCACACTTAGTGTGCTAGACACATCTCAACGATGACCGTGCTGCGTCATATCAGTAACCTGCTGGCTATTGTAATAAAAGACTGTCCATCGCAAGCTCTCTGCTTCTGTGATGCTGATGGCAAGCATCAATGATTGGAAGCCCCTTCGCAGGACTTGTGGGTAGATTTATCGAATACAAGACCACTCTTCCTAACATCTCTGCCGTGGAGATGACGCTCTTTTGATTTGATATGTTTATAATGGCATGTACCACAAGCGGCAGTTTGAAGAGGAGGAGCAGAAGTAGCAGTAATAGTACAAAATTGACATTTTTGTTGTATAGTGGGCAAAACTGTTTCAGACTAAATAAAATTGTGTTCTGTTACCCTTGCAAAATGTTTCAATGACAGTCTGAAATTAGCTGTGATGAACTGTAATTTAGCTTAGATAGAAGAAGCGTGTTTATACGGAAGTACGAACCTTTTGTGAAACACAAATACACGTTTTAAGATTTTTTGCAGATATTTTATATTTAAAAACAGGTCATTTTGACATAACAGGAAGGTTAAACACAAGTAATCTCCTTCATCACTTCCTATAGTGACCTTGCACCACAGTACATTTTCAGATTTATCAACATCGCTGCCCAGCACTGTATTTCCAAACACACACATGCTGTCCCCCTGCACGACCCCCCCCCCCCCCTCCCAACACATATATGCACACACACACACCCTGTCAGCACAAGCAAGCAGAAGCTCAAGCGTTGCCACATCACAGCTCTTTCAGGAATGGGGAAGTGTTTAGGGCTGCATCTTTACGGGAAGCCAGTGTGCAAGTGTGTATGAATGTGTGTGTGCGCGTGTGTGTGGAGGAGGGGCCATGGGGGAGGGGCCTAATGGGAAACGCGTGGGTGGCAGGGGTATGACAAATATTTGCTAAGGCAAACAGGAAGAAGGGATTAGAAAGAGGCAAAGTGCAAAGGTAGAACATTTTAATCGTATTCATCACCAGCAATCACACATTCACGGATGACTACGCCCACGTGCTTCCGGGCAAACACTCGTGATAATTGCAAAAGAAGGAAATGTCATAGCGACGTCTTGCTGTCCACACTGAGGGGTTATTCAATAAGGGCATTGCCGTGGTTAGTAAAAGTGATACACTGTGTTCTCTTTCACAATGCAGTGGTCTTTTAATGTAAAAAAAAAAAAGGGCTGTGCAATTGGCTGTCAACCATTCCAGGGTGTAGACAGCCCAATAAACTAGGCTGGGATCCAGTGCAATCCGCAATCCCACCTGCTGAATCTGGTGGGTCTCAGTCAACTCCTGCCCTGAATGCATATTTCACAGTACAAATGTGTGGATTTTTTGGAGTGGCGAGCATGATTAAACAGCACAGCAAACACACGACTCACAGTCCAATGACTCACGTGCACACATGTTTATTGCTATTTGAGTGTGTACAAAGGTCATGTGTGTGTTCTTCATAATACAACAGAGATGGTCACCCCTGCAAGTTGTAGACTTCACCCTCACAGTGAGGGAGGGGACTCTGACCTTTTCCGTTGAAGGACATGGCGGCCAACAAGACCATGTGTCAGGTGCTTCTAAGTCAGCCAACTGGAATGTGGCGCTCCCCCGGCATCTCCTTGAAGGAGTTCTCACCAATTTTATTACTTGTTGTTCTCTCCTTATTCCCACCAGATGATGCCATTATTTTTATTCTTGTCATGTGTACATAATGACTTTTTTTTGGAGGGGGGGCGGGGGGGGGACCCCCTCTTCATGCAAATAACATTGTTTACGCTCCACTTGGAGCCATGGAAATCTATTTCTTGTATCATCTGGTTCTGGGCAAAGTGACCTTTAGCATAAATATTTGAGGTGAAACTCAATAGTCCCACCCAGATTCTTCCATGTAGACGAGTAACCTGAAACAGGTCAACCTGGTTGACCTGGTTGCAAGCCTGCTTTTCTACCTTGTGGTTCTCTATTCACCGCGAAGATTGCCGGAAGGGCTACTCCCAAAGATCAACATAAAGTTTGGAAAATGTAATACATTTGGTTGTTATTATTAGGTCATCCTTGCTGACATGAGCAAGAGTTCATATTGTACATTACAGTTAAGCAAAAATATTATATAACCTGTTTTTCAAGCTTTGGAGGTTTTTCTTTTCATTCACTGAATGGGTATTGTTATCTTTTATACTTTTAATCTAGAAATAACAAAAGGACTAAATATAGCTATTTATTATTTCAATTACTATAATTAAACTACTTTTCGCATTACCACCTAAGTGAAATACATAAAGTTGTCAAGTTTGGCTCATCAAAAAACTCATAATGATGAGTCATTTTACATTTACAATTTTTCGTTTGAACAAAGGTCATTAATTAGCGCTTTGCAAAATCATTAGCCTGCCAGCTATTTTTCCTTCAAATTATTTTCATACTCAAACAACAAACAGAGTCAATTCCAACTTCATTTTTATTTTTGGACAGTTTCCAAAGAAAAGACATCTGAGGGCATCTGGTACTGCTGGTTTAGCAGGCATGACTGTGTTACAAAAGCGTCAGACTACTTACATCAAGCTAATGAGTTTTTTTTTCTTTTTCTGAAGCACGTATAATGATAGAAATGATGCGTTTTAATTTCATTTTATAGTGAGTTGTCCCATCTGCTAACATGAAGAGAGTTTTTGAGCCAGACAGCAGCTTCACTCATCATAGGCTATCTTTTCCTGGAGGGGAATTGAACTTTTTTTTTAAACAGCTAAGAATTTGGAAATGTCCATACAGACGTTAAAAAAAATCGTACTTAAATATGTCTGCCTGTATTCCATAGAAGTGACGACACACAAAGAAACAAAGATAACCCATCGTCATGAATTTCCACCAGGATCTTTTCTTTCATAATTATGTCCAACTCTATTCAACCTGCCGTTTGAAGCTCCCATTCCCATAACCTTTCGCTGTCCACAAAATACTGCCTCCCCATCCCGCAGCCTATCAGCTGCTCAGGGAACCGGCCAAAGAGACAGTCAGGGTCGCCCCTGGCTAAGACAACGCACTCCCCACTACCTTGGAAACCCAACAGGCATCCTGGAGACAAACACGGAGACACACTGAGCTAGCGCACTTACTTCCTGGTCTCCCACCGAAGCCTGCCAGGCCTGGGAAAGCTGCCCACTATTAATTCTTAACCAAGGCCAAAAAAAGAGAGTTCAACCTTAAGAACAGCAAATACTTTTTTTTTGCTTTGACTACACCCGCCTGTCTCTTGATGACATTAACTATTGTGCTTACCCCGCAAACGTCAACAGGATCCGCATGAGATCAAGTCCATCCAAAAGTGTCCAAAAGTCACGCTTTGCCTATTATCTACGTTTTCTAAAAATATGGAACATTGCAGCGAAATCATGTTTGCAGTAGTCTGCTGTACGTATACAAATGGAGACTGTCAATACTTACATCACACAAAGTTATTGAATTGAAGATCACTACACCCCCTGCCCCCTTTCATAGCAAGGTTTATGTTATGGAAAAATGTGATAACAATGATGATGATTTAATCAGAAGTTAACGTTATTATGTCATTGGAATCTGTCCCGGCCTCAAAGTCAGCCGTTTCGCCTTTTTGTCAAGACTGATTCAACTCCCAGCCATCAGATATTACTTAGCACGTTGATTAACCATTTTATTGTGTTGACGATTTACCAAATTAACGTTCCTTTAGCTTCAATGTCAATTAACAAATGTTGACTCTGGAACAAATGAATTAAACTACATTCTATATCAAGCTTACCGAAGCAAATTGTTTTTGAATTTGAAAGTGCCCGTTGCTTCCGCATTGATAAACCAACTCTATTTATCGTTTATATATACTGTTTCTCATTATGATTGAGTATTATATCGGTAATCGATGTATCTACTATGAATATATATAAGTATTACAATAAATTATTTTGAATAACAACAACAGTGTGGTGCTGAGTGCAAAATTCCCACGTGCGCTTATGACCTTTGTTTCCCATGTCGCCTCACTAGCTTCTGCGTGTTTTTCTGGGAAAACTTCACAGAACAAACTGTGTGGGAATTCTCCCTTGATTGAAACAGGATCACTTTGTTTTTCCAAACCTTCACGCATGGGCCAAGCCTCCCGACACCTTCATCTCACGGAAGTCCTCGCATCTCCTTTGCCCAGACACGTCGGCCATGAAGGTGCCAGGGAAGGCCCGGGCCCGTGGGACCCGGCGCCGGAGTGCTGAGGTGGGGCAGGGAGTTGATTCTCTGTGCCTGAGTCACTCGCTGCTCGCATGTGAAAACAAATTCTTACTTTCATGTGAGTACAAGCGTAAGAGGATGACTGCCGACTGTCTTCTCATGCAGATGAAGCGAGCAGGAGACGTTCACGCATTCCTACTTAATGAGGCGAATAACTGTATCACGGGCTCATCCGTTGATGAGCAAATGTTTTGCTCTGCTTTGTTGGCTCACTCTGCTCTTTTCTATCTTGCACTGAACTTACAAAAAAACAACAACATACGAACCATGTAAAATGCAACTTTCATTCGAAAACATAAATCTTGCACAGATATTTTATGACTTGAATTTACAACCATTGCTAGACCCACTGGCTGTGAAACAAATATGGTGTTTGCTATTTAAAACTTCAATATAAAACTGCCATATGCAAGTGATCTTTTTGAGTTACAGTGTAAAGGTCATGGGTTCAGTTCTCATTGAGTGAATAAAATATGTGAGGGTTGCTTTAAGATGATGTAGCAACATGTTCTCATGAGAACTTTTATTTATTTTTTCTACCAACATGGCTCCAACTCTACCTGATCTCAAACGTACACACATTGGGGCATTTTCTTTTTCTGCTTCTTGCTAATTACTAAGCCCTACTAACTAATCAAGTACCTATGTCATCAACCTGTCAGTGGGATGATTTCATCGTGATTGATGATTGTCAGTTTGTATTTCTTTGACTTGCACATTCCTGAAGCCAAAGTGAAGTAACATGTACCGTCGACGGAAAGCCCCTCTTCTTTTTGAAGCAGTGAATGATGGACTATAGTCTGTCACACCATCCATCAAGCCCGTCCATTTTCTACGCCCGTGACTGGTTGCTGCTCATTTACAGGAAACAGATAAAGAAGTAATCATTCAAACCTTTACTAATTTTGAGTGTTCAATTATCTTAGAATGTTTTGGGGCTCTGGAGGGAAACCAGAGTATATGGATGGACAACAAAACAACCCACGTCACTACTGAGTGTTGAATAGACAGTGACTAATGACCATTGGAAAGTGTCTGGTAGCGCTGCTTGACTCAGTTGATGTGACGCGCCACCGGTTCAGGAAGAAAGATTGGCTCGAAGTAGTGTTATGAATATGTGTAAAAATTCGCAATTGCTTTAAACCAGGAGTAAATAGGTTTTCATACTGAGATCAAATGAGGGGAGATTTTATTTTATTTTTTCTTACAACTGGCAGATGTGCCAAGTAATTCAAGGTGAAGTTTCTTTTTACTGTTTTGTTTATTTTACTAATAAGATTATACATTTATAAATCCAGTTTACCTTAGCTCTTACCTAGGTTTGTTTCTATGGTGTACCAAAGATGTTCATGGGTCAATGAAACGAGCTGCATATTTAATATGAATAAAATACAAAATTACTATGAAAATATTTTACTTATTTGTTTGTGTGACTTTTTGAAGATCTAAAAAATATGAGCACAAAACGCTCACAATGCCATGCTTTAGAATCAGAATCAGCTTTATTGACCAAGTTTGTGCATGCCAAACAAGGGATTGGACTCCGGTTGATCTCAGCCTCTGTACAACATTTAAGTGACTGACAACATTTAAGTGGCAAGAGCAGGACTACCCAGCCCTGCTCATTAGGCAGGGAACCCCCAGGGACCCCCCCCACCACCACCAAAAGGTAAAACTAATACTAATGATCATTTTTAGCAGACATTGTGGTTCTATCCGCAAAACCACTGGTATTAAAAAATGTAGATTTTCAACATGCTGTTTCCCAGCATAAGTCACACGTTGAACCATAATTTCCCATCTTTCAAGGAATAGTATCATAATATTAGCATGGGGGGGGGGGGAGGCAGAGACAGAAAGATGGAGCGATAAGAGTCGGTCGGTGTGATGAGCGATGTTTCCGTCAGTCTTAGCCAATCTAACAGTCAGGACAGATGAGAGGCTGATTATGCAACTGGAATGAGCACTTACTACATGACTTACAGGAAGAGGACCGACATGATCAGCTGGTGGACAACACTCTCACTGATTAAAAATGCAATAATGAGGAATATACAGCTCCCTGTAATAAGATAACATAAAACACCACATTATTTATCATCATAATCAAGGTGTTGTTTTTTTCTGAAAGCTACGCATAATGACTCATCTCTAAACTAAACTTGTCCGTTGAAAGCGTGCAACAATGTTGTGATAAGATGACACACACCTCCAACAGTTTACTGGCATGCATCTGTGATATGGCACAGTTTCTGCGAATGAAAGAGGAAATGAACCTCGGAGACATTCGTAGAAACCAACTGTGGTACGATGCAGTGGAAGAAGCTGCAACAGAGCATGCTTCTTTCTTGCTCTGTGCTTGGCTTGCAGTCGTCCCCAAAGATGACATGAAACTAATGAACTCATTTTGTTCATAACTGGAGCATGGTAGAATAGTGGTTAGAAAGAAATGAGGGTTCAGCGTTCGAATCTCAGTTGCAGCCTTCCCGTGTGCCATTTGCAGATCACTGATTTATTGTGCAATGACATACGTATTTATCACTTAAGCCTGCATACCCAACATTATTTTCAGTAAGGCCATAACAGATTTGATAGGTCATCAATAAAAAAAGAAACACACCATTGTTCCTTTATATTTGTTCAGGTTTTAGTGCTAAACCATATGATTAATTTATCGCCAAAATAGCTACTATAATCAAATAAAATCAGAATTAAATGAAAAAAAACGTTTTATTTGTAGAGCTCCATGCCTCAAGTAAGGGGGGGGGGGGGGGGGCACAGCTCCCTAAGGGCCTTCCTATGGCAATGAGTGTGTGTACCAATACAGCCAATTTCACAGTTTGGTTGTTTTCTCATGCACATTATTCTTTTATTTCTGTTTCCATCCTACAATGCAGCAAACACTACATCAGGAGCAGCCGTCTTATTAAACTACATGTAATTTGCTGGTGGGTAAATCTTTGTCTCTCTCTGTTGAGGTGGGGGGCTCTGGGGACCCGGCGATGTCTTTTGGAGGAGTCTTGTTGCATGGAGACTGACTAATGTGCGGCCCCCGTCTGTCCAGGTGAGCAGTTTCATAGCCCGCCTGGTGTCCGGATTAACAAAACGAGCATTTTGAGCTTGTTAGTGAGATTAAACACACCGAGACACGCCTCCACCATCTCACTTGATTACTTCAGACCTCCTAAACACTACACAAAAATGCTTGGTAATGCCACAGTTCCCCAGCATGTTTATATAATATGCTAATAACATGATAGGATGAACATTGTGTTGTTTTTAAATATAAATACGTATTAGTGAACATTTGCAAATGAGTCACAGCAGTTTTTGTTCCATTTGGTGGGTTCCATTTACCATTCATTTGTTTAGATTGTTACATCTTAAATATTGCGGTTACTATAACTTGATCCTATGTATGAAAGGCAAGCCGGGCTATGAGGCTACTGGCGTGTTGGGGTAAATGTGGGCTCACTATTTTGCGAGCAGATGGTCACTAATACTTTAAGAACTAAGAAACTAAGGTATATGATTCAAAAATTAAACCAAATATTCAAATTAATTGTATCCAACCTTATTGTAAAGTAGCCATTTACCCATATGTTTACAACACAATTTCCATCTACAATCTGTCCACCAAGTGTTGAAGTAACACACAAGACTCCAGAGTCATCCTTGTAACAAAAATATTTATTGAAGTTGTATAAAAAATAATTTCTAACATAATTTACAATTCTAATCTGAATGGTTTAAGGAAATAAACAATCAAAGCTGCATCCAAATGAGGTTTCTCGCTTTCATACACACAAACACATTGCATCCAACAGTTCATCAGTAGACGTTCAGTGTTCAAATACACCAACATGGAAGTGCTCTGGGAACTATTTACAAGTTATTTACAGGTCATACACAAACATACATGTGTCTTCTCTTTTATTAAAAACACAAAATTCAAGCCATAATAAATATGGTCAAAACATATTTTTGCTTTTGTCTCTTAAATAATGGTGGGCCCTTCAGTGACTGTGGAATGAAACATATGAACAGCCCTAATTCTTCTCATAAATAAAATAAATAAAATCTAGATAAGAAGTTTGTCGCGAAAAAAAAATAAATACCATATTATACGATTCATACCTCCCACTAAGAGTTTAAGACCTGTGTGAGGCACTATGTTTTTTTCAAAACATCCAGGAGAGCAGAGGATGGTGCATTACGGTATGGATTACTTTGCAATGAAGAGTGGATGTGACACGTGAAGGAAGGGAGGAAGGAAGAAGGCAGATGCTGTGGTTTAAAAGAAGGTGAGGTAAATCCAGTGTTGTTGTTTGCACAGGATGCTGCTGGATCCGTGAGGTTCGTCTGGTTGCTAATGAGATTGGATTGGGCAGTAGTACTAGTAGTGGTTGTAATGTAATGGCATAGGCTTCACTGATCTAGGCCCATGAGTGGAAAGATAAAGCCTTTAGCATAGTAAAAAAAAAAAAAGGAACAAAAAAGACTATCATTAACATGAGCCTTTTTTGCATTCCAAATATTCAAGTATTTCCAGGTAAATCCCCCAACAGTCTCATAAGGCACTTTTAGGAACAAATCTACAGCAGAACGGTTACATAACTCGCACTCTCCTGGCAACATGTGCTGTTCTGCAAGCAGAGCACACCCTCCCACAGTTTAACAATCAGGCATCCGGAGCCCATGGTGATCGATGGTGGTTTGATGTGGTCAAAGGGAGTAAATCAAGTGAGGCACGAGGATGGCGAGGTTGTGATGCTTTTCTCCACCGTTACAGCACCACAGCCACAGAGGATGACGTGAAGGCCGACGGCTCGTGGCTGATGCTGTGCAACTCGATCTCTGCGCTCGACATGTCTGTTTGCGGTGCAGGCGGCGGCACCGAGGAGGACGTACTCTGCATCCATGAGTGGTTGATGATGTCCTCGAAGGACGGCCGATCGGTGTGCCGCAAAGACAGGCACCACTTGATCAGCTGCTGGCACTCTGCAGGAGGGGTGACCATTTGGTTAGTCACATTATTGTAACACGAGAAAAATGGCAAAATTATGAATCACCATTTGTGCGTCTTACCAGCAGAGATTCTCCTCCTAAAAAGGACCTGCCCTCCGAGGATCTCCTCGTCGTGTTCGAATGGGATGTCTCCACACACCATGTCGTATAGCAACACACCCAACGACCAAACTGTGGCTGAGCGCCCCTGATAGCGATGGTTTTTGATCCATTCTGGTGGGCTGTAGACTCGTGTGCCTTGAATAAAATAAAATAAAATAAAATAAAATAAACACTGTGAGCAACACCAGGGTTGAGGTTAAAATAAACAAAAGGTTTGCAAGGTTTAGAGAATGCCCAAAAATCGAAAATGTCCATGGGGATAAACCACAATTATTACTTCAGCATCATCTTAAAACAAAATCCTGACTAAGACAACCAGACTTTATACAAGCGTGGCGATGGTCCAAGTAGTTACCCCTAATTTGGATCATTTCCCTTGAAATTTACCCACAACTTTCCAGAAATGTTCCACCCCTTTGCAACCTTAACAGTAGGTATAAAGAATGTTGTCCCAAATGGAAAATGTGCATCAAGTTAATCCTCTGTGCATGTGTTATCTTGGCTCAGGTGCCAGGGAGCGTGACAAGGCATGTGTGTGTGAGAGAATAGCGAGTACGCTGGGCGGGGGGGGAGCAGCCATGTGACTTTGTTTACAAACTTTGAGTTGTAAAAATACCCCGTTCAACCAGTGGGAGGCACCAAAGTGGACGCATTATTTCTGGGCTTGTATTCGAGGGCTACTACAGCAGGATGATTCAACTTCAAAACATCCGCTTAGCAATTTAGAAATAGAATCAAACTCAACGACGATTACAAAGGGGTGGGGGAAGCAAATGTTGTTATTGATGCCTCACCATCAAAGTCTGTGTAAATCGTGTCCTTCAGCAGGGCTCCGGAGCCGAAGTCAATGAGCTTGATCTCGCCGGTCCGGAGGTCAATGAGGATATTTTCGTCCTTGATGTCCCGGTGCACCACGCCACAGCTGTGACAGTGACGCACGGCGTCGAGCACTTGACGGAAGAAGCTGCGTGCCAGCTCCTCGGGCAGCGCCCCCTTTTCCGTGATGAAGTCGAACAAATCCTTGACGTTTTCGGGCCTCTCCATGACGATAATGAAGCTGTCCACTCGTTCGAACCAGTCCAGCATTTTGATGACGCCCCTGAAGCCCGTTCCGACCTTCTTTAATAGCACAATCTCCATCGGGACCCGGGAACCATTGGGCTGGGGGGGGGGGAGGAGGAAGAGGAGGTACACACGTCAATTCACGTTCTCACAAAAATTACTAAATCAGTAAATAAAGGGTGCGTCATCACTCACCAGCTCCCCCCATTCGGAGATGCGGTCCTTGGCGACATGTTTGACAGCCACCTGAGCCAAGAAGAATAAACGTAAAAAAACAAAGAATTCTCCAACCCCAAATTTATATGCACAGTATATTAATAAGACTGATAATAAAACGAAATACTAACCGGAGCTCCGTCTGACGTCCGAGTGCCGGAATAAACGGTGCCGAAACCCCCGCTGCCCAACACCGCCCCAACCTGGTAAAGCTTCTCGAAGGGTTCCCTCGCTGCGCACACAAACACACATGCACACATTGCAATCAACCACCAAATCACCATCCAAATGCTCCGTAAACACGAATAGGTACAATTTTACTTCGGGTCGTATATGAGTGGCGCCCTTGAGAGCAGGCTGCCATCACTGCGCCTTGTCCCCCATGACGGCGCAAAAACATGAGCGAGAAAAGAAAAAAAGAAAAAAGAAGGGCGTCTAACCTGGATGAACTTGCGGCTTCACAGGCATGTCGCTGGAAATGTGGGCCAGAGAGTTGAGCTTGGAAAGCAGCATTCCTTTATCTGAAGTCCCCTCAAAAAAGAAAAATAACGATGTATGTTCGTCTGGGCTTTGACGAGCTGGAGTTAGAATCCGGTTGGCGCGGTTGTCCCGTGTCTCGTGCCCACGTCGCAGGAACAAAAATGCGCTAGGGATCCTTTCATCCGGATAATGGGAAACCCGCTTTCGTCCCAAAAGCAAAAAAGAGTGGACGATGTCCCGGCGAGAGGCAGCGTGTTTACGTTCACACAAAACGCACGTTCACAGCCTCGCCGCGGTGTTTTGTAAACAAATGAGTACAAATCGGCGACATAAACAGACGGCGTTGCGAGTCCGAGGATAGCTCTCAGACACCGGCTTTGGTAATAGAAGGCTGGGGGGGGAGAACTGTTATAAGACGGTAGTAATGGGCGTTACTAACCACGCCCTGCGTCGCCCTCCCACCAATAGGACAGCGAGTTCCCGCTCCAAACTCACGTCAATCATCGGCATGAAAATAGAGTGAACTCCGTAACCCAGCCCGCCAGACACAGACGTGGCGGGAATCAAAACGCGCCAAAATGTGTGTGTGTGGGTGTCTGTGTGTGTGTGGTGTGTGTGTGTGTGGGGGGGGGCTTTGAATTAGGCGCTATGAACTCATGTTGGAGAAAGAGAAGAGGGGCATTCAAATCCACGTTCCCACCTTAAGACTCACTTAGCGGGAAACTGACGACAGTCTGGCGAGAGCGCGCATGAAACACAAACTCGCGTGCTCACAGCTGCAGTTTAAGTTACACTTGATCATGTTCCCTTTACAGTTTTTTCGTAAGGATAAAAAGTGGTACTGTTTTGATATTTGCAATGTTTACATTTCTGCTTTTAAAAGTAAAGCATCCGCATACCATAAACCGGGGGAAGTCCATCAACTGCATTCCTACTACTACAACCCCCTGCAATTTACCTGATTGTTTCTGCATTAAACACGGAGCTTTATTGGCTAAAGTGAAGTCCGGGACTATGGTCTTTATTTGAGTTGTCTGACAATGCCTCTTAAGCGGTTGGTGCATCAAAGAACGGGGTTGGGGAGGGGGGGTTGAATGGACGCATTCCACTCATTCTTTCAAATTGGGTGGCCGCGTTTGGAGCCGTTCACAGGATGTGGGAAACTGGAGATAAAAAGCTCTCCATTTACTCCCATCCCCCACCAACACCCCACCCCTGTTTTTGGTCCTCCCATCCCTGAGCTCCCATTTTCCCGCGCGAAGTTATTGTTTGAAAGGCATGCACAACCACCCACCCCCACGGCATCCACACCCACGCAGCGTGAAAGCTCCAGTTTGGTTTAACTTTGAATGACAAGTGATCAAACGGGTGCACACACATTTAATTTGAGGAATTTAAGCAAATTCTCGCTGATATAATCTCTTTACAGTCATTGCATTCTAGTAAAGTAGTCGGATTTGTTCCACTGAAATTGTACTAGTTACAATTGCAAAGCCTTTTGACTTCCAGCAAACCTGCCTTCATATTCTGCATTATTCATATGAATGAATGAGTATTTTATGTCACAAACATTTCACACAGTCAGTGCAAATTCCGTTATGTCGACCCACTAAATTGATGCAATAATAAATAGAAATTTGTTTTCCATAATCTTGTAAATGACGGTTTTCCGCTTACAGTCTGTATCTTCACGGGGGTGGGTGTCACGACTCGTCCCCGGTTGTTTTATTATGTGTATATGTTATTTTCATTTGGTCACCCTGCTCCATTCCGATCCTGACAGTGGGGTTGGGAGCGGGATGCATTATAACTCGTTAAATCCATCCATCCATCCATCCATCTTCTTCCGCTTATCCGGGGTCGGGTCGCGGGGGCAGCAGCTTCAGGAGGGACTCCCAGACTTCCCTCTCCCCAGCCACTTCATCTAGCTCATCCTGGGGGATCCCAAGGCGTTCCCAGGCCAGCTGAGAGACATAGTCTCTCCAGCGCGTCCTGGGTCGTCCCCGGGGTCTCCTACCGGTGGGACATGCCCGGAACACCTCCCCAGGGAGGCGTCCAGGAGGCATCCTGATGAGATGCCCGAGCCACCTCATCTGGCTCCTCTCAACGTGGAGGAGCAGCGACTCTACTCCGAGTCTCTCCCGGATGACCGAACTTCTCACCCTATCTCTAAGGGAGAGCCCGGACATCCTGCGGAGAAAACTCATTTCGGCCGCTTGTATCCGGGATCTCGTTCTTTCGGTCACGACCCATAGCTCGTGACCATAGGTGAGGGTAGGAGCGTAAATCGACCGGTAAATTGAGAGCTTTGCCTTTTGGCTCAGCTCTCTCTTTACCACGACGGACCGGTACAAAGTCCGCATTACTGCCGACGCTGCACCGATCCGCCTGTCGCTCTCGCGCTCCATCCTCCCCTCACTCGTGAACAAGACCCCAAGATACTTAAACTCCTCCACTTGGGGCAGGATCTCATCCCCGATCCGGAGAGGGCATTCCACCCTTTTCCGATCGAGGACCATGGACTCGGATTTGGAGGTGCTGACCCTCATCCCGACCGCTTCACACTCGGCTGCGAACCGCTCCAGTGAGAGCTGGAGATCACGGCCTGAAGAAGCCAACAGCACCACGTCGTCTGCAAAAAGCAGAGACGCGATGCTGAGGTCCCCAAACCGGACACCCTCAACGCCTCGGCTGCGCCTAGAAATTCTGTCCATAAAAACTATGAACAGAATCGGTGACAAAGGGCAGCCTTGGCGGAGTCCAACCCTCACTGAGAACGAATCCGACTTACTGCGGGAAATGCGGACCAAACTCTGGCATCGGTGATACAGGGACCGAACCGCCCTTATCAGTTGGCTCGGTACCCCGTACTCCCGAAGCACCCCCCAGAGAACCTCCCGAGGGACACGGTCGAACGCCTTCTCCAAGTCCACAAAACACATGTGGACTGGTTGGGCGAACTCCCATGCACCCTCGAGGATCCTGCTGAGGGTGAAGAGCTGGTCCACTGTTCCACGGCCAGGACGAAAGCCACACTGTTCCTCCTGAATCCAAGGTTCGACCTCCCGACGGACCCTCCTCTCCAGCACCCCTGAATAGACCTTCCCAGGGAGGCTGAGGAGTGTAATTCCCCTGTAATTGGAACACACCCTCCGGTCCCCCTTCTTAAAGAGGGGAACCACCACCCCAGTCTGCCAATCCAGAGGCACTGTCCCCGATGTCCACGCGATGCTGTAGAGACGTGTCAGCCATGACAGTCCCACAACATCCAGAGCCCTTAAGAAATCCGGGCGGATCTCATCCACCCCCGGGGCCTTGCCACCGAGGAGTTTTTTAACTACCTCAGTGACTTCAACCCCAGAGATTGGAGAGTCCACCTCAGAGTCCCCAGGCCCTGCCTCCACAATGGAAGGCGTGTCGGTGGAATTGAGGAGGTCTTCGAAGTATTCTCTCCACCGACACACGACGTCCCTAGTCGAGGTCAGCAGCACGCCATCTCCACTGTAAACAGTGTTGACGTTGCACTGCTTCCCCCTCCTGAGACGCCGGATGGTGGACCAGAATCTCCTCGAAGCCGTCCGGAAGTCATTCTCCATGGCCTCGCCAAACTCCTCCCACGCCCGGGTTTTTGCCTCAGCAACCGCCGAAGCCGCGTTCCGCTTGGCCATCCGGTACCTGTCAGCTGCATCGGGAGTCCCGCAGGCCAAAACGGCCCGATAGGACTCCTTCTATAGTTTGACGGCATCCCTTACCGCCGGTGTCCACCAGCGGGTTCGGGGATTGCCGCCACGACAGGCACCAATGACCTTACGGCCGCAGCTCCGTTTGGCCGCCTCAACAATGGAGGCGCGGAACAAGGTCCACTCGGACTCAATGTCCCCCGCCTCCCCCGGGACCTGGGAAAAGTTCTGCCGGAGGTGGGAGTTGAAGCTCTTCCTGACAGGGGATTCCGCCAGACGTTCCCAGCAGACCCTCACAGAACGTTTGGGTCTGCCAGGTCGGACCGGCATCTTCCCCCACCATCGGAGCCAACCCACCACCAGGTGCTGATCAGTTGACAGCTCCGCCCCTCTCTTCGCCCGAGTGTCCAAAACATGCGGCCGCAAATCCGATGACACGACTACAAAGTCGATCATCGAACTGCGGCCTAGGGTGTCCTGGTGCCAAGTGCACACATGGACACCCTTATGTTTGAACATGGTGTTCATTATAGAAAATCCGTGTCGAGCACAGAAGTCCAATAATAGAACACCGCTCGGGTTCAGATCGGGGGGGCCGTTCCTCCCAATCACGCCCTTCCAGGTCTCACTGTCATTGCCCACGTGAGCATTGAAGTCACCCAGTAGAACGATGGAGTCCCCAGAAGGAGCGCTCTCCAGCACTTCCTCCAGGGACTCCAAGAAGGGTGGGTACTCTGAGCTGCCGTTTGGTGCATAGACACAAACAACAGTCAGGACCCGTCCCCCCACCCGAAGGCGGAGGGAGGCTACCCTCTCGTTCACCGGGGTGAACCCCAATGTGCAGGCGCCCAGCCGGGGGGCAATAAGTATACCCACACCTGCTCGACGCCTCTCACCGTGGGCAACTCCAGAGTGGAAGAGAGTCCAGCCCCTCTCGAGAGGGCTTGAACCAGAACCCAAACTGTGCGTGGAGGCAAGTCCGACTATATCTAGTCGGAACTTTTCTGCCTCGCACACCAGCTCGGGCTCCTTTCCAGCCAGAGAGGTGACATTCCATGTCCCAAGAGCCAGCTTCTGCAGCCGGGGATCAGACCGCCAAGGTCCCTGCCCTTGGCCGCCGCCCAGCTCGCACTGCACCCGACCCCTTTGGCCCCTCCCACAGGTGGTGAGCCCATGGGAAGGGGGACCCACATTTCCTTTTCGGGCTTTGCCCGGCCGGGCCCCATAACTCGTTAAAGTAAGGTAGATATTTTTTCTTTGACTTTCTTCGACCTCCCAGTTTGAGTGGGAGTGCATTGTAACTTGTTAAAGTCAGGTAGTTATTTTTTCTTTTACTTTGTTCGACCTCCCAGTTTGAGTGGCATTCCAGCTCACGTTTTCGGTCAGAAAACTAAGGCTTCCCAGCTGTAATGCAGCATTACAACATGACTGCCGACAGAAAGGAGCATAGTTAGAAAATCACAGTTTCAGTATTGGCAACTTAATAAGTTAGTCAGTATTTTTCAAACCCATGGTGACTTTAATTATTGCAAAGAAACAAACATCTTGCAAATAACACGGATGGAACCCATTGGAAAACAAGACAAAGACAAAGTTTGTCGTTAGTTGCAAAAGATTTATTGACACATTGGAATTTTTTTTTTACCCAAGGCATGTGCTTCCAAAACAATTCAAACCAAAAAATTTGATTTTTACATTTAAAAACAAAACAAAACTGATTTTATTTTAAGGCCATATTGCTCTGTTGTGGATGTAGTTTGCAGTACTCGTGTAGAACTATTGAATTTCAGTGGGCACAGCTTTAATGCTCCCCAAGCAGCGACATTATGATCATAGATTTAAAAGTTCAAATGAAATCAAAACAATTCTTATCTTTTTATACATATTTTTTGCAATTGGCATTATTTATTATTAAAAAAGCAAAATTGTATTAGGTGAGGTTTGCCTGAGAATAGTGTGAGCGTATACATATAACAGCTAAAGGATTTTCGGTATGAATGAAAAGGAAAGCTTATTTAATCACATCTAAATGAAATGTATTTTTAAGAAAAAAAAAACTTTGTTTCTGGTGGTGGGCTGAGGGCTTTCCCAACTGTTGACTGGAATGACGACGAGAACATCGGAATGTTCATACTTGCTTTTGGGATGCCTGTGGCACATTCCCTTCATACCTTTGAAATGTTCCAAGAAAATATGCAAATCAGGCAGAAATAAAGCTGAGGCTTTTCTGTAGCATTATAATAATTGGTACAGAGTGCACTATGTAAAAGCTGATCGAACAGATGCTCTCTTGTATGTGAATACCTTGCAGCGACTTCTGAGAAGCATGCATGATGTCTATTGTCGGATTTGTGTGAAAGCATGTGTTTTACCCAGTCCTGAGAGGTTCTGAGAGGGGTATGCATGTGTTGAGCTCATATCCAGTCAGGGCCATTGGAGAGGTGTGTGAAAATGGAGAGGTCCAAGACAAACGGTATGACAGTGGAAGGCCTTTGAAATGCCAGTGGTGAGTGCGTCTCTCCGGGGTTGCAGCTATGCCCGCCTGCGTGGTCAGCAGGGCTCAAATGACGGCCCATGTGTCAGGGGCGAGTGGCGGTGCGGGAGTTGTTATTAGCTGCACTGCTTCCTTTGGATTTGAAGACAGCGTAGGCAAACAGCTTCTTAGCGCCAAACAAGATCAGTTTCTTGTGGACCTATGATCCTGACACCCTATATGCCATCGTTTCACTTGCACAATGAAAGGTTAGACGATTTGAGTGAAAATAGCACAGTCACTTGCATAATATTCTTCCTCTGCCCTAACCCCCGTGCTTGGCGTCAAAACAGGCGCATTTCCATTTTCTTGACGGGACAAAGGGTTCCATGGATGTGTGCCCTGAATGTCATGAACGGTTTGGGAGATTTTGAGGAAACTGGGGTACCCAGAACTAACCCACTCAAGCGTGAAACACTAAACACCCAAGTTTGTAACCCAGAGCTTTGGAACTGAAGCCAACACTTGTAACATATTAACCCAGTTCACATTTCCTGTTGCTACTTTGTGTCTTTCTTGGAAACGTGGAAAAAAATGTCCCTGACACTTGTTTCCATCTCAACCACTTGTGTGTCCATCATTCACGGTGACCAATCTGTCACCGCTGCAGCAGTCTGGAAACAAATCCCACCTGCTGGTGCCAGGAAAAGTGAACCCAAGCCAACAATGAGGTACAACATGATCTTGGAGAAAATGACATATTGCTAGCATCGGGCTGAAATTTCCTGTCACCATTTGGCAAGTTGAGTATTTCTTCTGTGCCCGATTTTCTGCTCATAGCCACCAATGGTGTGTCAAATGGTCCAAAAGGATGGAATCGTGTGGTATAGTTGGTGGATGGCCATCGTATTCCAAAGCTGCAACATAATCAGGAAAGTAGCCGAGACATATTTTGAGCCACAATCACGGGCAGCGAGCTGATCGTCCCCGTTCGCGTCCCTGAAGGTGTGACAATAAGCCCTGATAGTATATGGAGTTTCTGATCGACTGCTTTCTTCGATGGCACAAAATGAAGAACAGAATTTTGCAAAATAAAGCCATCTGTGACAATGCACCATCTTATGCTGCAAGAATTTCATCTGCATCATGGCCTCCTATGGCCGCAACAGGAGAGAAATTTGCGTGTGTGGCCCCCCCATCCTCCCCTGACGATCAACCTAATGAGAACCTTTGAAGCATCCTTAAGCAAAAAGTCTAAGGGGTTGGGAGGCATTTCACATCCAAACAGCAGATCTGGGTGGATATTCTGACATCCCGCAAAAAAATATATAGTATATATAAAATCAAGCAGAAGCTGTCCAGGAACTTACAAATTCAATGAATGCAAGACTTGTGTAGCTTCTCTCAAATAAAACTTCACCTGTTAACATATCTTTTGATTTCTGCAAATACGAGCTCCTAATGCTGCAACAAATGATAATTTTCTTGTTCGCTAAACCAACTTACAAAATCACTTGAAATGCTGCTGTGCATGATGGATTGGAAAAGTCCATTTTAACAAAAATATTGATGTTGTTTTTTAAATGTTATCATTGGGAGGTATGTTTAAGATATGTCATGAAGTTCATGATCATTGTCATGTGAAGTTCTTTTTGTAATTAAGGACTAAATAAATGAATTTGACTTGACTTTACATTATTCTCTAACAGTTGATGACTTAAATAATTATACTTAGTACCATTTGCATAAACTATTTCAAATAATCTGAAAAGAAAATATTTTGGATAACATTTTAAAATGCGGTGTACCCGCAAGGTGTCCAACCAACACATCATATTTGTTTTTCCAATATTGAAATAATCCCTTATTAGGCAAAACACAGATATTACACGGGTGGACCCAACAAAACCTTAACTGACTCAAATATGCCTGATAATGATTTGAATATAATCTTAATCCTAAAGAGGACAATTGCAGAGCAATCATTGTGTTGTTCTTGGGAGAGTTAGGATGTTTCTGAGATCTTAAAATACCAGAAATGGGTCCAGAATCCTTTGTATCCCTTTTACAATACCCTTTCCCAATCTATAATGCAACAAGGGTCAATATAATCAACATCTTGCAATTTATGAGGCTGTTCTGCAACATAATTTAAAGCAGTCCTTTCCACCTGATTCCAAAATGGCAATATCTAATTTATGTACAACACCTTCCATCTTTTGTCTATTATTTTTTATTTGCAAGTCCTTTTAATGTCCTTCTGTCACTTGCCTTGTGTTGTAATATTCTAAACTCCTTCCCCCAGATAACATGATTACAATTTTGCTCCTATTTGTGGCAGTGTTTACATATGTAATACAGATATATTTGCTCATGTATCGAATTTAAATAGAAATAAACAGGGAAAATAGGCCACCCTCATCATAATAAGGCTATAATGGGGAAAAGTCCGTCTCGCACAAGAACCATAAACGTAGCCAATAGGCAATCATGCCATGAAGCGCTCCAGGTAAATTGCCCAAAGCACTCTAAAAATCATCTGCTACACTTTCCTCTGACAGCAAGTCATCGTGGAGATGTGACGGATAGAAGCGAACCAGTGCCAGGTGTCTCCTGGTGTTGTGTGTGCCATGACAGTGATTGAAAAAGATTACCCCTTAATTAGAGGAGGCTTGTAATACTGCCCTGCGGCACAGCGTGAGGACCAGCCTCACCCCTCTCATACAAACAAAGCCTGCCCATGTCACTTATGCTGATGGGACAGGCAAACAATGGGCCTCCTTCAGCAATCCGAGCGTACGTACAAATTGGTGCGGCAAGCGTGCATAAAGACAAATGTGTGAATCATCACTATCTTCATCCTTGAATTAGTGTGTATTCTGCAAACAAATTTAGAACATCCCCGTTCGTACGCTCAGATAATGTGCGTGTACATATTTCAGTCAATTAATTGACTTTTGTCACGTGCATGTATTCAAAGATAGTGTGCACTCCAGTGAGTGGCCCTAAAGTGAACTTGTAAACATACCTATTATTGCCAAACTATTCTGGTTCCGTGTGGTCTTGCGTTTAATATGTTCATCCTCTCCCAGCAGTGATCTCACCACAGAGGGATGCCCGAGGAGAGACTAATGGTTGGCAGCTGCTCACTCAACTACGGAGTGCCATAGAAGCTACGAACTTGACCGCCCCGCTCTGACGCATTTAAACCCACACAAATAAACACGCAAACTCTGAAATATGATTCGCCGAGGCTTGGAATTAACCGGCAAGTCGTTTGAACTCCTCCCAAATAAGGAAGTCATCAGTATGTGTGAAAGTTTGCATATGTGTGTTGCAGGGGACCGGATGAGGAAAGGGGCTAGGGTGTTAGTTATTTTTAGAGGTGTCATAAAGGAAAAGGGAATAGCTGTGCGGTGGGTAACCTCCAGTGTGGCCTGACCTCTCCTCAGGTAGCCCCCCACCCTACCACCCGATCTTAAGGAATCTTGACTAGCGAGGCCATGGGAAAAGTGCTTTAGGGGACATCAAAGTGTGGCCTTTGTGGCTAAGCATTCACTGAAAGGCCTGTTAAGGCCCTCAAGGGTCACCATGGGTCAACTTTCATGTCAGCACAGGGCTGCTTTGGGGTCAAAGGTGATCAACATACCTGCCCAGCACCACTCGTACTACTCTTCCAGGAAATTATCCCCACTTGTCTCAATTAGGGGTTTGGCTACTGAATGGTTTGTTTATGACTATTGTTGAGTCTTTTTAAGGGTAGTTGTAATCTGTGTGTAAAAAGGGAATGATGGTGTGTTTACAACGCTGCCACTGCTGTCAGATGCAGACTTGTCCTTATGTGAGTTGAGATCACAGGAAATAAGACCTCTGGCTTTATCCCCCAGATTCTTGCTGGTAATGATACTGTTGACAGAGGGGATTTTCGAGTATCCTATGAATAGGCTCGTCTGTAATTTGTCATGATCAGTTCCTCAAAGAGTTAACGCAAACTTAGGTGTAATGGTGGATTGTTTCAGATTTACACTCTCTACCAAACTTGCAAACAAACATTTTTGGTTGGTTTCAGCTTATTGGGGAAACCTGCACTCAGTAAATTCTGTTAAGATTTGGCCCAGAAAGTAATGCACTGTGATTGGTATTGAAAAGCAAGTAGATTGAGTAGTAATTAATGAAATTGCAGCATTTCAAGAGGCGATATGGCAAGACTGCATGTTCCTACAATTCAATTAAAACGAAAGAATTGGAGCCACGATTAGGATCTGTTATCATGTAAACAAACAACAACTTGTTCGATGCTCGGCTTTCAACCGGTGAATCCCCATCAACTTGCGCAACCTGCTTCTCTATAATTGGCACATTTTCACAACAATGACTCAGTAAAAGTAACATTGCATTGTTGAAACATTTATCAAGATGACAATTTTGCCACACCAATAGTCGGTAATCACTTGTGAAGATATTTTGTTCTGATCCAAAACAAAAGTGTCCGAAAGAGAGGCCACCGATGATGGGGAGACGCGTGTCTTTCAGAAAGCCTGGCAAAATGACAAGGAATGTGCTGAACCAGAAAGAAGGCTTCTTGTGTCACCTTCCCACGGAGGTTAAGAGAGGAGAGGGGGTGGCTTGTCTACTGAGGTTTGTACACATTTATCCTCGTGAGAAATTGAGAGTGGTGACATATTAAATGTCGTCACCCAAACAACTCGCCACTGTTACTGTTCATTGTCAATGCATGTTGGCAATTCTTTTTAATTCCTAACCGGAAATGCAAAAAAAGGGTTTTGCTTTTTCTATTTCCCTGTTTACTAATGGAACTTTCAATCACTTAGAAGGAACATTTCGGATGAATAAGAATCCGCTAAAGGTTCATGGAAGCATAAAAAAATCCATATGATTTATAGTCCCGTATTTTAGTTCTACATTTTGTATTTAAAAGACGGTAACTGTTTTATTTTCTACTCTGTCAATACAACCCCGCCTCCGCCCCAACCCCTGTGACATTGTGCTCAGCTGATTTCCATTGGCACCCAGGATAGGGAGTTATTGTTGTTGCTGTGATGGCAGTGGGCTTTTTTTTCCCACCAGCTTCCTCATCTCCTCCCCTTGAATCAAAACACTTCTATGTTGCTGCCACTGATGTCATGACCCAGAAATGACTGAATGCGGCTTCCCTGGGAAACCCCATATCAGGAAGTCCAGATTATTTTCCCCTCTACTTGATTGTTATAACAGAGAATCTTAAAAAAAAAAAAGGCCCGAGCTTTATGATTGGGTTCCCATACGTTGGGAATATATCTATCTATATCTTATGATATATATATATCTTATGATATATATATATATATATATATATATATATATATATATATATATATATATATATATATATATATATATATATATATATATATATATATATATATATATATATATATATATATATATATCTTATGATATGGCGTCGCCTTGCCATATATATATATATATATATATATATATATATATATATATATATATATGCTATTATATACTAAATATATCCACATCAAAACACCCTCACCATGTTTTACATTGAGTCCCGTACAAGTCACTCGTAGAGGTCAATTTTCTGGAATTGCAACTTCCGTTGCCTGATGAGTGGATTAACCTTTGAATAGTTGAGACACAATGCAGCTTTCGGCAGGATAAGCCACCCACCCTGAGCCGTTGCCCTGAAGGAGAAAAGCGGCAGGCGTCGCCTTGCCATGTTGTCCCCTGGGCATGAATGCTATGCAAAAAAAAATCCTTTACTCCCTCTTCCTTTTCCTCCAACTGTTCTCTTCCGATGACATACTGTTGCCATGTCATCATAGATGATTTCCCCTCTGTGATTAAAATGAGTGAAAAAAACACCAGCTCTCTGGTGGTATGGATGTAAATAAACATTAGGGACAATTTAGAAACAAATGACATGGAGGAAGTAGATGAGCAATGTGGAATCCACAACATCCTGTATTCTTCAAACAATCATGACAGGAAGTGCTTTGATTGTCACAAAATTTCCAAATTGTTGTACCGAGACCACATGAATAGTCAATATGTAATCCTTTAAAATTTGTATCTTGAGAATTGTAATATCCAGCAACTCTCAGCATGATACACCACTATAAACTACAACAAGAGTTAATTAAACATATTAAACATACAACCTCACGAACAGTGCTGTAGATAAAAACCACCAATATCATTGTTTATACACACACTATTTTACACATTTTTTTACATTGTATCTCATTAGATAAATTCAAATGTAGATCAGTATACAGCGCTATACTGCACAAGATCCAATAATACTTTCATGGTTCCCAGAATCTACTTTTACTTGAACGTAATCGGAAAACTCCAGTGATCAGCTTCGACTTCAAGATTCAAGATTCAAGATTCAAGAGTTTTTTATTCGCCATGTTTGAGCGTGCCAAACAAGGAATTTGACTTCGGTAGAAACACACCCTCTGTTCAACATTTAGGTGACTACCAACATTCAGGACATGTGAATAATGGCAAAAACAGTGTAGACAAATTCAAGAAGGTGTGAGGAGCAGGATGTTATTGCACAGCAATGTCTCTGAGACTCTATGAGTGGTGTGAGTTCATCAGAGCAACAGCCTGGGGGAAGAAGCTGTCTCTGTGTCTGCTGGTTTTGGCGTACCGAGCTCTATAACGCCGTCCGGAGGGGAGTAGTTCAAACAGACTGCAACCCGGGTGAGAAGGGTCTGTAGAGATGTTCCTTGCCCGATTCCTGGTCCTGGACAGGTACAAGTCTTGGATAGATGGGAGGTTGATTCCAATGATCTTTTCTGCAGTTCTGATTGTCCGTTGTAGTCTGTGCTTGTCTTGTTTGGAGGCCGATCCAAACCAGACAGTGATGGAGGTGCAGAGGACAGACTGGATGATGGCAGTGTAGAAGGTCTTCAGAAGCTCTCGCGGCAGGTTGAACTTCTTGAGCTGTCTCAGGAAGTACAGCCTCTGCTGGGCCTTCTTCCGGACAGAGTCTATGTGGCCGGTCCATTTCAGGTCCCGAGAGATTGTGGTTCCCAGGAACTTGAAGGTGTCTGTGGAAAGAATAGTATTACTGCGGATAGTGAGGGGTAAAAGTGGTGAAGGGTCTCGCCTGAAATCCACTGTCATCTCCACGGTCTTGAGCGGGTTCAGCTCCAGATGGTTTTGACTGCACCAGTGGACCAGCCGCTCCACCTCCTGTCTGTACGCAGTCTCATCACCGTCCTGGATCAGTCCGATGAGAGTGGTGTCGTCTGCATACTTCAGGAGCTTCACACGAGAGTCACCTGAGGAGAAATCATTGGTGTAGAGGGAGAAGAGCAGTGGGGAGAGGACGCACCCCTGAGGGGCTCCAGTGTTGGTGGTCCGGGTGTCAGATGTGATGCCCCCCAGCCTCACACGCTGTCTCCTGTTGGTCAGGAAGCTGGTGATCCACTGACAGGTGGAGGCAGGCACCGCAAGCTGGATGAGCTTCTGTTGGAGGATGTCAGGGGCGATGGTGTTGAACGCCGAGCTGAAGTCCACGAACAGGATCCTGGCGTACGTTCCTGGGGTGTCCAGGTGGTGCAGGATGTAGTGCAGTCCCATGTTGACCGCATCATCCACTGACCTGTTTGCCCGGTAGGCAAACTGGAGGGGGTCAAGCAGGGGGCCCGTGACCTCCTTCAGGTGGTTCAGCACTAGCCTCTCGAACGATTTCATGACCACAGATGTCAGTGCGACGGGTCTATAGTCATTCAGACCTGTGATGGCGGGCTTCTTGGCTACTGGAACGATGGTGGAGCTCTTGAAGCACGAGGGCACCTCACCCAGCTCCAGAGAACGGTTGAAGATCCGTGCAAAGGTGGGCGCCAGCTGCTCAGCGCAGACTTTCAAGCAGGAAGGTGACACGCCGTCTGGGCCCGGTGCCTTCCTGGTCTTTTGTCTCCGGAACATCTGGCGCACTTCCTCCTCGCGGACCTGGAGTGCGGGCGCGGCCTCTGCAAGAGAGTGAGTGGGTGACAACGATGATAGAGGTGTGGACAGAGCAGTTGTGGGGAGAGGTGATTGTAGATTGTGTTGCAGGAGGTCCCGTTGTGTGGGAGGACCGATCAAACCTGCAGTAGAACTTGTTTAGCTGGTTAGCAAGTCTTGGGCTCTCTACAGGACGGGTGGTTCGTTTCTTGTAGCCCGTGATGCTCTGCAGACCTTTCCACACCGTTGAGGGATCAGGATTGGCAGAGAGGTGTCTCTTCAGGTTCTCCCCGTAACACCTCCTGGCTTTCCTGACCTCTTGGTTCAGCGTGTTTCTGGTCTGCCTGAACAGCTCGCGGTCGCCACTCCTGTAGGCCTCCTCCTTGACTTTGCGCAGCCTCCTGAGGTTCGGTGTAAACCAAGGTTTGTCGTTGTTGTACGTGCAGAAGGTCTTAGTCTGCACACACAGATCCTCACAAAAACTGATGTATGATGTGACAGTGTCAGTGAGTTCATGCAAGTCTGAAGTTGCAGCTTCGAAAGCTCCCCAATCGGTGCAGTCAAAGCAGGCTTGGAGGTCCTGCCTTGACTCCACTGTCCACTTCCTCACAGTCCTCACCACAGGCTTAGAAGTTTTTAGTTTCTGCCTGTAGGCCGGGATCAGATGAATTAGACAGTGGTCCGATAGTCCTAAAGCTGCACGAGCCGCAGAGTGGTATGCATCCTTGATCACGGTGTAGCAGTGGTCCAGAGTCTGTGCCCCTCTGGTGGGACACGTTACGTGCTGTCTGTATCTGGGGAGTTCGTGTGCGAGGTTCGCCCTGTTAAGATCACCTAGAACAATGATTAGTGAGTTTGGTAGAAGTTTCTCCATGTCTGTTACCTGGACTTGTGCAAATATGTAAGATCTCCATCATTATATCAACCATCCTTTATTTTACGAGGACTGACTTGTAGTTTTACGTCAAAGCCAACTGTTTACTTTGCTCCTCTCTCTCAGATGACGCCTGACAAGCCCTCCTCCACGGAGCTTCAGAATGTGGACACTTCAAACAAAGCAACACAAAAGCATGCTGGAGCAGCCTTCTCTTGCCACAGTTGGAACAACACACACGGATGTGGAACTTTCCTTTCATGCTTCTCAGTCACTTGTGTACAGGGAAGCCTATTATAAACATGGGCCATTCATGTGAGCCGGGTTGGAGTGAACGTGGGAGAGGTTTGCCCTGGAGTCCTGGCTTTGTTGACATTCTCCTGGCCTGACGTCAGCAGCTGGAACACAGTGCTTGATGGATCAACAGTGACTGTACACGAGTCTTGTTTACTTACAAAAAAGGTGTGGACTACTTCAACATTTTAAAATAGGGCCCAGACATAAGGGAAGATACAAAGGAAGAAAATAGCAATTGGCCTCAGTGAGACACCAGAAATTGTTGTTGCGAGCAGGATGCCGTGTGTATCATCTTTCGTGATGACATAGTAAAGATGTGATGAAGGACTGGCAAAATTTGGGAAAGTGCCCACTTCTAGGAAACAGGTTGCGTAGACGGGAGGGTAAGGGTGTGTCTCCCAACTGTTTGTATGACACATCGGAGGCCAGCCTACATTTGTATAGCGTACCAGAATGATTTCTAAAAATGTAACAATTCTTTCAGTGCATCTAGCTTCTTTGGATGGAATGAAAAAACAGGATCCGATTTTATTAGAGCTGCATTTCTATGGTCATTACCTTCTTGTAGATAAACATGAAAGCAATATGAGGATTGCTGTCTGTCTCTGGCGGTGTATTTTCATCAGTTTTTTTTCCTGCACAACATCCCAACAGTTGGACCGACGGCACAAGAGGTAGGCCTCGTCACATTTGACTGATGGCTGATTGGTCTGTCGGGGCCAGGGGTCACCGAGTCTGGTCCTCAAGGGCGCCAATCCAGCCTGTTTTAGGTGCAGCCCTACTACAACACTCCTGATTCAAATGATCAGCTCATCAACAAGCTCTATTAAGCCTGAAAACGCTCCTGATGATTTGAATTAGGTGTGTTGCAGTGCGGATGCATCTACAGGCTGGATTGGTGCCCTTGAGGACCGGACTTGGTGACCCCTGGTCTAAGCCTATTAAACTCTAACATACTCAACTGTCAGTACATGACCCAGTTTTTATCCCCAAACACTGGGTGTTTTCATCCAAAACAGTGTTTTGGAGCCTGACAACTAGGTTGCCACAAGCAAGTCTTTTTTGGAATCGATTAACCTATCGATTAT
Organism: Syngnathus typhle; assembly: GCF_033458585.1. Lineage (NCBI taxonomy): Eukaryota > Metazoa > Chordata > Actinopteri > Syngnathiformes > Syngnathidae > Syngnathus > Syngnathus typhle. The sequence goes on along the minus strand of NC_083739.1, from coordinate 19,836,384 downwards.
TTAGTCAAATAATCGGGTAATTGAACTCACTTCACTTGTCATTTTTTCTCACAGTGATAAGCAGGCATTAGCCCATATTTTCACAGCCCTCTCTACAATCTTAATTTTTTTTTAAAACTGCTATCAAAGAAGTTTTTTGTTGTTTTCTTCTAACAAGAAAAACACTGATTCCCTCAATATAATGCAGGCACAGCAGCTAAGACTGTGAGATATGCTAAATAAATAGAAGCTATTAGAGCAGAACCACCCTCTCAAAGAGTCACCGGGCCAAGCAAAGCTTGTAACCTGAAACTACTGCGGACGTCAATAACACATATGGTAAGATCTCTATTTTGAAACTCCAAGCATGGCTAATCAGCCCTTACTATTTTTGGTGCTGACCTACTGGTATGAATCTGCAAAATGGACCCTCACAAATGCCTTCCATAGAGGTGCATCAACACAGCAGAATGTGTGTGTTTTTTTTTAAATTAAGTTTTTGACAACCATATCATCAGTATATCATCTTTGGGAGTTTAAAATATAAAACAGGAAGGCTGGATGAAAACAGAACACTGGTTATATTTTCTTCTGCGTGGTTATGACAGATTTTCTGTTTAAAACACATCCATCCATCCATCCATCCATCCATTTTCTGAACCGCTTAGTCCCCACAGGGGTCGCGGGAGTGCTGGAGCCTATCCCAGCCGTCATCGGGCAGTAGGCGGGGGACACCCCGAACCGGTTGCCAGCCGATCACAGGGCACACAGAGACAAACAACCATCCGCACTCACACTCACACCTAGGGACAATTTGGAGTCTTCAATCGGCCTACCAAGCATGTTTTTGGAATGTGGGAGGAAACCAGAGTGCCTGAAGAAATCCCACGCGGGCCCGGGGAGAACATGCAAACTCCGCACAGGGAGGGCCGGAGGTGGACTCAAACCCGCACCCTCTTAACTGTGAGGCGGACGTGCTACCCAGTGCGCCACCGAGCCGCCTGTTTAAAACCAAATTTACTTATTTATTCAGATGTTTCTTTGATTCATGTGTGAAATTTCCCTTCTAAAATCTGGTTAGAATTCACACAATGTGAATGTACTAAAATTAAATAATGGGGTGGGAAAAAAAATCGTTATTTGAAATATGCTATGGTATGCAGAATAAGAAGCTTTCAGCTCAAGTAGCTTTGATTCAGATTCAAACTTGAAAGGAATTTAAAATGATATTGAAAATCAGCTCACTGACCTCTGGTGTGTTATGTTGACATTTACATACAATAATGTGTATTTGTCAGCCAACATAGTGGAGAATAAAACCTGATCGAATCAGTTAAAGTGTATCTGCATCCGGCACAGATTAGATAAAACGGATCTGCCCTTTATCACACAATTCACAGTACAGGGTGATATGATAGCGACTTTTTCGCTTTCCCAAATGTCACATGCAGACAGCTAAGAATGGGAGTCCCCTCTCGTTTGGCTTGCCAATGTACCTCACAAACCTTGCTTTCTTTTCTATTGCACCCATGCTGAATCACAAAATATAAAGAGCGAAATAAAGACATGCTTGTTATAGTGCGAATGGCAGTTACAGTTCGAAACAGGAATAAAAAAAAAACATGTTTGATCCATAAAAGGTCCTACTTGTTTGTTTTATTGCCAAGTGAACTGATTCTGTTTTTTGGGTCTGTTCTTTTTTGTTACATTTGATTTTTTTTTTTTTTTTTAAAGTTCTCTTTGTAATTTTGTTTGTACTTCTCAGGCTCAATAATAAATTGTTGAATTGGAGGCAACACATTTAGCACGGCGGAATTGAACCCACTTTTAGTCGCAAATCATTAAATGGATAAAATGACTTGCAATGCAACCTTGCCAAAATGAGCTCCAATGTAACACAGTAGCTTGAATGTCTAACCTCGTTGGAATCAAATCAGCAATCAAAGGTTAAACTACTCATGAATGTCTTTGCCACTATGTTTGACCAAAACTGCGAAGGATAAAAATGACCAAATCATGACAGGAAATCCTTCAAGATTTTTACCAGAATATACTTGTCACGGTCTCATGTTGTGCGGCTTAAAGTGGACATTAGCTGCTGTTTTCGTGAGCTGAACGTCAGTGTCAGCAGGTTAAACAGATGATGTTTCATGAATGATTCATCATGTGTCTCCCATGATCTCAAACATAATCTGCTAATGCATGGCAATGGCTGTCACTGACAGACTGTGGAAATGGCCCAACGGTAAAATATTGATTGTCACATGTGGAGGGCAGAGAAAGAATTTGGGGTGACAGCAGACTTGTTAACATTTCAAGTTTGAAATGAAATGAGGTGGAAATACTGTGCAGTGCTTTAACTCTATCTGCATTATAATCCAACCTTTAAACAATAGAGCCATAAAATCGAACGTCCCTAACGTTGTAAAATTCCAAATGTGAAAGCAAAAGTACTGGCATTTCAACTGCCATGAGGCATGACATCACAGGATACATCAGTTTAGTCAGCATTAGCAATCAAATCCACTCACAAACTGTGCGTGTGTGTCTGGACATGCTTCTAGAAATCTGATCTGTTCCTAACAATGACCTCTGAACCCTGCTCCCTGGTGTACCGTAAGTGAAGAAAACAACTCCCATTCAGGGATCAATAGAAGATCCCCAAAAGTGAGATGAGACCAGCGATAGGTTCTTTGTGCAAATGAAGCATTTCTCAGGGGAAATTTAGACTAGATGCACCCCATGGGTCTTGACGCTAAATAGATTTCGGGCCTATTAGTGGTAGATCCCCTCATGGTAATGTGTTAATGAGCATGGGTCCCACAGCAAGAAACCACATAACACATGCAAGACGAGAAGATTTAACAGGCCATATAGTATGTAGCTGTACTTTACTTTTGATCATGAACATTAATTTGTAAAGTTTACATATTTCTTCACATTGTTCCGACTGGGAGCCTTTAGTGTTGCTATACTTATGATCAGAGTCAAGGTAAAGTGTTTATTGTGCTTTGACACTTTTTATTTTATTATAAAAATTTCCACACAGTTGATATACAATTAGGGCCGGCTTGGTGGAGCACTGATTAGCACAACCGCCTTACAGTTAGGAGGGTGCGGGTTCGATTCCGCCTCCGGCCCACCCTGTGTGGCGTTTGCATGTTCTCCCCATGCTCCAATCTCAGGGCGGACATTCTACCACTAGCCCACTGAGCTGGATAGTCTCCAGCACGCCCGTGACCCCCATGAGGTTAAGCGGTACAGAAGATAGATGGATGGATGATATATGATTATTGACAATTAGCAATTTTGAAAAGTTAAACACCCTTATAATTAAGGTAAAATAATCATTTAATGATACCCCACTGCATGGTTTTTTTTCTAATTTAGAACATTTCTCAGGTGTCTTAAAATACATGTGTTGCATGTTTTAGTCAAAATACTCCAAAGGTTGGTAATCATAGAACGGATTATACACCACAGTTTTTGTTTTATTGAATTATCTCACTTTGTCATGCAAATGAACCAGCCCTGGTCCCGCCCTCATTCCACCCTATACATACTCCTGGACTAATCACAATTCTGGCTGCATCTCATCAGGCAAATGTGTACTTTCCGACTCGCTCCTCTTCTGTGTCTTGTGTGGCCTGTCGCTTCATTCTACTTTGGAAGCAGAGTCCACAGTGTGGAAGAAAAAACGTGTGCTCTTAAAGACAATGAAAGCATTTTATAACAAGGATTTATCACCGTGTGTTTGTGGGACACATTGTTCACCCCTACCTAATTTCTTGGATGCAGTCAATTATCTTCTATCAGTATCTGTCCTATTTACTATTTTTGTCAAAGTGACTTTTATGCTGTGCTTTAATTTTAGTGCGTTTGAGTCCTTGGGAGGAAAAATTGTTTCTAGTATGGGTCCAGCAAAAACGACTCAATGGTATACACCCCAGGTCCATGCCAAGGGAGGACATCGTGCATGGTGGCACATGAATGGGCCACCCAGCATGTAGCCAGAAGAGTCTCATTGTGGCAAACCACCTATAGTGGAAGAGTGGTCAGAGGGCACAGTCAACACGCAAATGCACATGCACGCACACGTGCAAAGTTAAGTGCACACTCACACACACTGCACCTACAGATGAACGGATTCAAGTCCCTCTCATCTTGTGCATATGCAATGGTTTTGCATGGCCCACCAGGCCTGGAATGCGATCTATTGTTACGGCCATCACTGTGTAACAATGGAGCATCACAGACAGTTAGCACCACAATGACTTCATGCTGATCTGTGCAGAAGCATCCATGCCAATATCCATGCTTTGCAAACAATTACTTGAATGGAAATGTCATCGTGCGGTGCCAGCAAAGGGGACTTGAGATGCAGCTACCCGGTATTCATTTGTAAACTAGCACAGCATAGTAGAATGCAATCTGACAAAAGCACAAAAAAGTACAAAGTATAATTCAATTTTAATGATCAATTACGTATATGCAATACCCAATTCAGTAACTTGGCACAACAACCACAATAAAAATTCTTATAAATTCCTGAGTTATGTAAATTCTCTGTGAGCCAGATTAAATAGAGGGCCGCATATCTATCAACCTCTTATTAATTGCATTGAGCGGTGCCAATCTGATCATATGTTGCTTATCAGTAGCATAATTACATAGCAACCCATCAAAGTGATGTTGCCCAAGTGCCAAGCCAAAGTGAATTTTCGTGCATGGTTTCCATCTTTCTTGGCAGCACTTGTTGAACACTGTAGACTCCACAAATTGTTCCGCCACCTCAGATGATCTAATGACACTAGAGATTAAAATAGAAAAGCTGCCACAGTAAACAGTGGCATCCCCTACTGGTGGGTCATAAGCTGTCCGGAGAGGCCAGGAGGAGGAAGTGAGTCTAAATTTGCAGAAAGGGAACTGGAAAGCAGTTGTCAATGGGGATTTCTTCCTGCCCAGTTTCCACTTATTCAACAATAGTGTGAGTGAGCTGCACTATTACAGGAAAGTCGGTGTTAATATCAGGTGGGACAATGATGCTAATGCTTGTGTCAGGTTTCACATTGCGCCACCAATACGCAGGTGGGTAAGATGCTATGTAATATACATTGGTTTGTTGTTCTCATTGTTGCTCACATTTGTTTTACCGGTCAATTAAAAGAATTACATGACTTGTAATTGTAATGTAAACGTTACTTTATTTGTGGGTCTAGATAACGGACATACGAGGTACAGGATGTCAGAAAAGTCCCGGGATTGCTGATACAAAATATATATTCCAATTTCAAACCACAAACTATGAATAGTCTCCTTTAAAATACGCCACGTGAGTTTTAAAACACTTGACCAGCTTTCTTTTCCACATTTGTATGCACTCTTTGAAGGATTCTTTTAGGATACTTGGCACCTGCATTAATGGCCGTCGACCTGTCAGCCACATCGTCCAAGGTCCCCTTGAACTTGGTAAAGAGGAAAAAAAATCACACTGAGCAAGGTGGGATAAGTAAGGAAATTACTCCAGCCCAGGGATGTTCTACTCGGCCAGAAAATGTCAGATGGTCAATGGAGGGCATTGTGAGCAGCCACATTATCATGATGAAGCAACCAGTAGTAGGAGTTGGTGGTTTAGATTTGAAATATATATTTGGTAACACCGGCCCTGGAACATTTACGACATGTTTTTTCATCCTCATGAGGGTCAAAGGCGATCTTGAGCAGGAGGGCAGGGGGCATGGTATAAACTGGATTTGTCGCTAGTCAATCTCAAGGCACACATATAGTCATCCATTTCACCCACAATACCTCTTGACAATGTATAGGTAACAAAAAAGAAGAGGTCGACGGAACTGGAGAAACCCAACCAAATACTGGAAGGAGATGCAAATCCCACACATGAAGGTTTGAGCTGATATTTGACCCAAGAACATTTTAACTTTGCGTGTGTGTGTTTGTTTGTGTGCAAGCGTGCATCTGTGGAGAGGGATGAGGGAACAGGGTGGACAAATATAGAAGCAGAACATGAGTTATTGCTTGTTCTTTTTAGAGGAATGACAGAAGTGGAGCGCAATTCATTTTTTCTTCCGTTTCAACGTGCAATGCCCACATCCACTCGATACAACCCTGGAGTGTCCACTTAAAGCTAATGAAGTGAAAAGGATGTGACTCATTTACAGTGGCCAAAATGAACACAGCAACAGCTATGCATGCACCTCTTTTTGTTCACACGTCACAGAGCACCATTCAAATGACATGAAAGGAGTTGCTTAACAAAGAATGTACCGTATATTATGGCAACATATTTAGTGACAGTTTGTGTTTTTGAGTCCACTCTTGTTTCTATAAAAAACATAGTAACACAGCAATTGTGATTCACACAGCCTGCTACAATATGTCATGTTGTACAATATATGAAACCCTTCAACTCTCACTGTCATTTTAAAACAGCAGTGGCATCATGGTGAACATTTAAACAGTTGCAAAATCTACTAGGTTGGCACAAAATAACTACAATTGCGCAAGAATAAAATAAAAGTATTACAGAAATAAGATCCAGGTTGGACTTTTATGTCAATATCCTGAGTTTGGAGATTGCTTTCTTTTTTTTTTCTCTGCGATCACCCAGTTTCCACAAACAGTGGTCGAAGCTATCTCATAACAATTACAATAATTCAATTTTCAGCATTGCTCATCCCTTTCTGTGTATACCGCTATACCTTTAAACCGTCAGTGACTCGGCAAACCTTTCTAATCACCCCAATATTTGGATCCATACCATTACAGCGCGTGATCTACAACGATCCGTTGATTGTGGTCGGTGTGGTTTACACGTCACTAAAAATTTAGCAACAAGGCTGGGAAAACCTTGAAGTGATAGAACATTCAGTCTTTTGCGGTCTACCTTTTCTTCAAAGAGATTGTCTTTTTCCATAAAGTTTCTGTCGGCACTTGGGCAGAATGAACCATGTTCGGTTTTGAACAGAACAGTAGACTATTTAATCATAAAGTCAGCAGGGACTGCAAAGACCTCATTGATATAGTGTTAGGCCTGTTATCGTAACTATTGATATGGGGGTGGGTGGATTTGGAACGGGGCTGTCCGTGCCTAAACATGTGTGCAGCCATGATAAAGTCAGTATTATGCTGCTGCTGTCTCCCAAGTGACAAACTGAAATACGTCACAAGAATATATTGGGGCTGGTCAGAAGATGGTATCATACATTTAATTTACTCTGAGAACAATACAGATGCTGGAACATGGAAAGACACACCACCGAACTAACTAATGATTAAGTGGAATTGGCATGGCAACTTTTACTGGTTGTGTTGTTTGATTTCATGGAAACATCACCACAAGCGGACTCGAGAAAACGTGAGCAATTGGACCACATTTTGACCTCAGTCGTCAGATTTCTTTGAACTAGTTGCGGACAAGATAAACTTCTGACATATCTATATGAGCCTGTTTTTGCCAGACCACCCCCTCCGCTGTCATGTGGCCGCCCCCTACTTCTCTAGAAGTCCTGTGGTCTATCTCATCCACCCACCCACCCACCCACTTCCAGAGAAACAACACACACCGACCCGAGATGAGAAGTCTGTGTTGCATGTGCGAGTATTTGCTCACATATGCGCACGTGAGCATTCACTGCTAAGGTATGGTGGGGTGGTGGGGGTTGGTCACACAGGCTATTGATAATAGTGTTCTCCGTTATTTGCTTTTGATATTGCTGCACAGGGTTTGCCGGCTTGTCTGCTAAAATTAAAGTGATGGACCAGAATGTATAATAAACATATTGCAAGGTTTGAGAAAATATGGAGACACACATTCCAAGAGTGCATAATTTCTTGAAAAAAACTGCATCATAAAGAAACCCCCACAAAGATCATGAAAATTCGTTGAAAATTGGCAATGTGATGATGCATCTGCCTTTCTACCTTAATTATTGTATCAGTAAGTATCGGTGGAGTATCACACACCGCGAGCAGGACGAGGTCATGAAAATTAGATGCAGGAGATCAGAAAAAATTTAAAGGGGATCAATGGTAGCATGTATTGCTAGAGGCTATCAAACGTTTGCTCAATAGCCAGCATGTAGATCTTTCATTGCAATATTGAATAGTGAACTAAATAGATAAAAAATGAAATACATTTTAAAAAAATATCAAAATTCTAACCAGTCATATTAATGAAATTTCAATACGACCTGTTCTTCGTTGTCAGTCTGTCGTTATTTCAAGCCGATCCACCAATAAAAAAAATCTGGTAGAAATTGTATTCACCTATCGTGCTTGTAATTTTCTGTACAAAATGATTTAGTTATATATTAAAATATATAGTTTTTTAGAAGGGCCAAAACTCAAATAGAAAGCTTTTTGGTCAATCAAGCACACCCAAGGATAGAAAAATGTTAAAATCAACCCAAATTCATCAATATATTTTCCTATCCTGGCTGGCAAAAATTGTATGCATATTTTGACCCAACAAAAATGGCATGGGGAAACCATAATTGGGTGCAGAGAGGACGCAGAGAGGTTTCAGTCAGCAGTTCACATTGAACTACTCCCAACCTTTAAGCATTCTAAACTATGATGTCAGTGCATTCCTCAGGCTTCAGAGACATTCTCCAGGCACCACCGGCAAGCCTGAAATCCTTTTAGTCCTAAAAGGACTTTTCTTCTTTTTTACAGCCTTTGAGTGAAAACTCACCCTGAAAGCAAGTTCAGACAAGTTCATATATATATATATATATATATATATATATATATATATATATATATATATATATATATATCAGTTAGATTAAAATATATAATATATTATAAATATATAAATCTTTTAGACATCTAAATAAAATATCCCTTGTTTTGCAAGATAAATTGAGCCATTTTCTGTTTTAAACAAGGAGTGATATTTTCCGCTTACAACATTTTTTGTGGGGGGTTTGGTACAGGATGGTCTTTTCCAAGACATGTTGCTGCAGGTCCCATTCTTTCCAGGAATACACAGCATCTGAAAGCAGTGGGTCTGTTTCATGGCCTTGTCTGCTTCAAGCTGCACCCTCACTTCGCCCCCACTTAGTCCAAACACAGCTGACCCAAACTTACACACACACACACACACACACACGCACACACACACGCACACACACACGCACACACACACACACACACACACACACAGATTCGGATTTGTCTTATTCCCCCCTTCCACCAAAAAAATGACTCGCTGTATCAGCACAGCTGCTGTTCTCTAAGACGCAAACAAAACTTGTCGACCTCTGGTCGCCGATTCCTCTCTTCTTCTCTGCGAAATCTTTAAGGTAATGAGCAGCTGTGTTGCAGATTTTGATCCAGATTTACCAAAACTCCCCTTGAATCACAGTTGGAGTTAGTCCCAGTCTGTGTTGTCGTGATACTATGGAAATCTCATTACTCAAGTGTGCCGTCAGAGAGGATGAGAGGTGATTTAAGTTGCCGTTGACTGTACTTGGCTAGATCCGGAGCAACTTGCTGGGGTCATGTGGCGTCACAGCATTAAACTAAGCCGCTGAAAAGCTGTTTCTGATAAAGTGGGCTGAATTTCCCATCAAAGGCTTTCTGCTGTTTGTCCTCATAGTCATAACAGTACTTAGGAACCGAAATCATTCAACTCTCACTTTCACTCTGAATGTGTTCCCTCTGAGAGACATGACACTTTGCTTGAATTTGTGAAAGTATGATACACACCCATTGTGTACACACCCAACAACATTGTTTCAGTGAACACAGAAAATGCACCTTAGTTGCATTGTTAAGACAATACACACCATGCAACAGTGCTGCTGGGTTTTCGCCCCCAAAAATCCATTGGTCGATTGCATAGATATATATTAGTGAAATATTTTGCCTGATGTATTTTATTACTGAACTCGTTGACCTTGAATTATTCAGGCACTTGCTGTATTTGCACTAAGAAGCAAGTGTGTGTGTGCATGTGTGCGTGCATGTGAGTCTTGAACAATGCAGCAGTTTTCGACAGCTGCATCCTGGAATTCAGTTACCGTATTTTCCGCACTATAAGGCGCACCTAAAAAATTCAAATTTTCTCAAAAGCCGACAGTGCGCCTTATAATCAGGTGGGCCTTACTATATATGGACCAATATTGAGCCACTACAGCAGGCGTATCCAAAGTACGGCCCACGGGCCAAATGTATATATCTTATATATGGACAAAGTTTTATTCATTGAAGTTGCGCCTTATAATCCGGTGCGCCTTATAGGTGGACAAAATTTTAAAATGGGCCATTCATTGAAGGTGCGCCTTATAATCCGGTGCGCCTTATGGTGCGGAAAATACGGTACATTAGAAACTCATTTGACAAGTTTTTATCGTTGACAGACTGTTAGCTTCTGAGGCTTGAGTTTGCGTAACAATTCTTATGCTGACATGACTCCCTAACTTTCAATCACTTACAAAGTCAAAAACTTGAAATGTCATGTGTCAGAATAGTCCATAAATGCAAATAGAGATGGTTTTGTCTTTTTTCGACAGTCCGTAACCAATTGTTGATCTATTTGTAAGGGACGCTGTGGCACTCAAAAGAGATGAATTCAAGCTAAAGATTAAACCATTTGGACCAGCACTTTATGATGAATATTTCCTCTACGGATCACAGGGGAACTTAACTATCCAATGAAGCAATTGTATCATTGATTATTTACTTTATAATATACAATTACGTTTGCAAGATGTTCTGAACTCCTGTTCCCAAGCCATAATCATATTATGAGGAATAATATTGGCTAAAAGAAACCTAGTACATGGATGTGGCGTAACTTCTCATAGCATCATCACTGTTTGACGTCCTTTGAAAGACAGTTAGTGCCAATTAATTCTTCACCGTTGACATAATTCATTGCAATTCACCAAGAGTATGAATAGTACCACCCACTTACACTAACACAAGAGGTGGCCACAAATACAGCAGTTGGTGAGTTGCCATCAGATTGATTTCAAAGCTGATATTTTAAGGTCAACTTACTCCACGTTGTTGCTTTAACAGCACCAATGTTTGTTGTCATATTTGATGTTGTGGTGACTTCCGCTATTGTTAGCTGAACTGCTGAGGCTTTTTGCGGTCTACTTTCTTGGCTGCTATGCTGCTGAGTGTATTTTTTAACACATTCATGTGTAGTCTCTTGTTGTTTGACTCCTTCTGCTGCTTTGCGCCGCCCCCAGTTGACTAAATATTCCTGCAATGCCATCTGTTAGAATGTCTAGCAGCCACTTTTTTTTTTGCGTCCTCTCTTCTTCAGCCATTGCCATCTGCTTTCATCTGATATTTGGAGCGTGTTTCATTCTTCTTTTTTTTTCGTGCCCAACCATCTCTGTCTGCTGTTTGTCCGTCATGTATGCCACGGTGCAATCTCTCCAAAAGACAGCATTTTAATATGAACAGATTCCCAAAGCCTGTTTCATTGAGACCTTTACTGAGTGAGAAGACAATGGATATATATACTAAAGAAAGTTACCTCAGCTAAAGTAATAAAATAATATATGATGCCGGGCGGTTGTGTGAACCGAACGAACATGCCTTTTTTCCTTAATAGAATAAAGTGTAATTTCACATCCACTATAGTAGGTGATAATGGTGCTCTCATTATCACAATGTATACTCTAAGGCACCGGTGTCAAACTCAAGGCCCGGGGGCTGGATACGGCCCGTCACATCATTTTATGTGGCCCGCGAAGACAAATTGTGCATCAAATTTGTGTGTCATTACTAGAATTGCAAATTGTCTTCACTTTTAACAATATTTTCTCTTTAAATATTTGACCGGTTTTTACTCGTCTGATTTGAAAACGAGTTATTTGTCAGTTTGTTTTGAGGCTTTTACTGTATATAATATGAGGTGCTCATACATTTATTTGGGTTGACAGTCATAATGGCCCTCCGAAAGAAGCTATGACTACAACGCGGCCCGGGAAAGTGAGTTTGACACCCCTGCTCGAAGGTATAGCTTTTATCTTTTGCAATGCAAATGTGAAGATGCTAGTGTGATAATTGTTGTGAAACCACACAGGAACCCATGCATACATGCATCCAAGCATTGATAGCGACGACATGCACCTGCACTGTAAACAAGCACAGCCGACCACAGAATGCGCCCACATGAATTGTTATTGTGTGCAGTGAAATGCCACGAAATGTTGTTTCTTTTTCAGAAATTGACCAAAGCACTGCTGAAGTTTTGGTTGTGTCATGAACCCTGACTTATGGAAGTAGCTGTGTGCTTTGGGCCCCTGTGAATATAACCCAACTTTGCAACTGTAGACACACACACAAATATATTTCTTCTCACTTCTACTCTGATAAAAACTGCTGTAATCACAGAATTGTGAGGCGTGAAACAAAAAACCAAGCCCAAAGAGAAATGACGAGGCCCTAACGTTGCTATGGTGCCCCATATCTCCCAGCTGCTTCCTGGAAGACAAGAAGGAAAGTAGTGGGACCAGAGCCATCTTGGCTTCGGGAATCTCTGCAACAGATTCCCTTGAACAGATTTAGCGCTCCTCTGGGTGCCAGGGATACAGTGGAAGACAGAGCTTGGCTCGCTTTTAACAATTAGGCGTAAATACTTTTGAATCATTGCAAAGCCTCGGCTGTGGAAAAGACCAAAAGATGATTATGTTTGGTGGCGTAATGCCTGGTTAAAAGGTCACGTCTGGGGTATGCATTTATTTATTTATTTTTTGACAAGGTCAGTTTGTTTATTGAAGGAATTTATGAAATTTCCCTTTTTTTCTTTTCTTTCAGAATGTAACAATGATTTGTGAAAATATGCAAAGTTTTGGCTACAGGTTAAGCACAGCGTGTGGTGCGGTCATTTTTGGAGTTACTGTATTTCCGTTATTTCCATTTTTTTAAGAAGGACCTCATTAGTTATAAATGTCCATTTTAATGTAACCGCTACTTTGTGAAGGGGTAGACTGAGGCAAGATTGCATTTTGGTGCAGATATGAATGAAAATGCGGAGCCAGGATTGATGATTTTTCAGTTTTTGTCTCCTTTTGTCAATTTACCATGTTTACAATGTTCAACATAAGTGAGACCATCCCACCTAAACTTTTCCCCAAAACATTATAGAAAAATGTTCAGTAAATTGTGAATTTTGATTCATTCTAAAGTTTTGTAGTTCATTTATGGTTTTGCATTGTTTCGCTTTTCCTAACATTATACGTATGTGCCAGCAAAGGCTTTGGTAATCTGAGAGAGAGATCTCCTTCCAAAACTAGACCAAATGAAAGGTCAACATAAAGTCTGAGGGATCCAAACATCCTTTCCAGTGCATCCACACAGAGGCTCACGGCTGTCTTTTGAACATGATCACTCCTTACGGAATAATAACCAATACTCAATGTGTTCACATTTCTTACGCATCTTATTTGTCTTTCTCTACTCATCCTCCCACACCTACTCATTTCTGCCATCCTCACACATTTCCTCTTGTTTGAGGATTATTTGCTGCAATGTCCTGCACCTTTGGGAAATAAATAGGCTTTAAAACTTAGGTGAGATTTCCAGCGATTCTTAGATGTCAATTACTGGTAAAAATCTCAAAAAACCTGTGAAAATAACAAATTTGCAATATTGTATACTGAGAATATTTTTTTTTGAATGATGGTTGTGTTGGGAAGTTGTGGAGGGTGTCGAATATGTTAGAAGAAGAATGGGATCCAAGTCTCAGTGGTTTTAATGAAGCACCACATGTACAAATGAAAGTGTGAGGAAAAAAAATCATCGTTGTTATATCACAACCACAATACTAAAAACAACAATAATGCCATTTGGCAAAGCAATGACTTAAATCATATTGTAATCACTACAATCTATTGTTGCATTTTGAACATTGTTTTGTGACATTTTGATTTGTGTATGAGGGATTATTCCTGAGTGGACACAGTGAACACACGAATTGGGTTTACATTACTATCGATTCAAAAGGCAATGGTCACACAAATGTTTATATCATAAAAGACAGCCAGTCCCCACTTTCAGTCATGAGGGCTGAGTTCCCAGGATGACAAGCAGTTAGCTTTTGAACTGGTCAACTGTAAAGCGATTTGGTCAGCCAAACCATCAGCTTGCCAGTCAGCTCGTTCGCGTCAGCCAATCGTTTATCCAGTGAATCCCAAGAGACTGCAGGGCCGATTTGTCCCAGTATCTACCTGCAGGAGACAGCCGGCTACTCAAAACATGTGCGAGCACTGTTTACACTCACACGGCCACAGCTTGTTGCAGTTTGTTTTGGACCCATTACCCAAAGCAGATAGAAATGTTTTCCACCTCCCTCCAGCCTGTGATTCAGAGGAAGGGTGAGGTATTGTCTCGTGGTTGGGGGATGAAATCATTCTCTGCATGAAAACACTCCCAGACGGGAGGAGTGACAAGAAAAGGGGAACCAGAGGAGCCGTGGATATAGGTCAGGATGAAGTGACACACGAAGCCAGTCGTGGTTTTCTGGATAGACTTCAAAACCACCAGTAGTGAGGGAAAAAATGTGTTGTGACTGGTCCATAAACCACAGAAATCTTGCCAACAATGGTGTGGCACAAACTGCCGATGAATGTGCTTGAGAAATATTCAAAGTGGGAGTGACTCCAAACAGCTGTGCAGCTTGTTATTCTCCTTTTCGGTCCAGTATGTAAACAAAAAAGCTCTGTTGCCAGCATCCATCCATTCAATTCATTTTCTATCATGTTTTTCCCTTTTAGGGTTGTGGATACCCAGGAGCCCATCATAGATGTTTCATTCATTTTTAACTTTATAATCTGTTGTGATACCCCATCATCATGGATTGCTCTTGAAAATGCCAGAAAATGCTGCTGAACGCAGGTTATTCATTCATTCATTCATTCATTCATTCATTCATTCATTCATTCATTCATTCATTCATTCATTCATTCATTCATTCATTCATTTATCTCTTGGGGACATGTCCACATTATTCAATCAACAAACCATTTAGATTAGTAATGAAGTTTGTTCATGAAATTAAATCAACCAAAAAAATGCAAGGCTGTGTTTATCTTCTTAGCTTGCATTTTTGTTTTTGTAGTTTTACCACTCAAACTTTTTCCACATTTGAGTGAATAGAAGCTTTCTGGTGAGTCATGTTTTGAGGGAAAAAAAGGCTTTGTGTGCATATTAAAATTATTGTCTCTTTTAAATTTCAGAGGAAAGGGAAAGAGTGGCAGAGAACTCCATTCCCTTTCATTCAATTGAGTTGTTTATTTCATAATCATGTTTCATGTAAGATTCAGACTCATCAACAGACTGTCAAAGATCAAATTTTGCCTGTGTTTCATATGTTACGTTTTATATGCTGGTGGGAAGAAAATATGGACGTTCAACACTCTAGTTTTATAATTGCACTACATGTATACAGTGCCTTGATTCATATTAGACAAGTTAAAAAATAATGAGGTTATAATCAAAGCAGACGGGCCTGGGTTGAATCGATTTTTAATCACAAGTGACTAAAGATCAGAGAAATCAAGACGCCATATTCCTGTCATGCGCAGCTTTCATTAAAAGCTTTGGATGACTAAAGTAGTTACAGACTGAGTTTACTGTGGAAAATATTTTCCAAAAGAGGAGATCCAATCTTAGAATTTAAATGCTGCAACAGTAGAAATTGGCTTCATGCATGGATGGTCATCAATAAAACATAGATTAGGGTTGTAACATGGATGTGTCTTACATGTTTCATGCTGTGTAGACTCACACTGGAACCAAAGGCTGGGCTGTGAGAGTGTACATCTAACCCTTATTATCTGACTGGTGATACTCTGGGTTAATCCCAAATAATCCTGTCCAAGACAGACGGAGACATTTATTGCACTAAACCTTGATCTTGTTACTGCTGTTGCACTGTCACACACCTTTAATCAGGAACATTTTTACATCAACAAGTAAAAGAGGGTGGCTGAATTACCAGCACGCCGATTTGGAATTCAGATAAATGAAAAGTGGTAATTGATTGTGCCCAAAAGGGGTAGGTGTATATTTTCTTCCAAAATGTTCAGTCCAACAATAGATAAATAAATGAAGAAGTGTCAGCACCGACATTTGGGAATCCAAAAGTGAGTAATTGGTGCTTGCATGCAGATTCACATAAAGGCAATACAAAAACATCAACTGGAATGACTTCATAGAATGTAGTCCTTTGACGAGGCCAAACTATCAGGAAAAGTGCCAAGCAAAAAAAGAAAACGATACATCACAAATGATGCCTCTTGCGCCCTTGCCCAAATAAAATAAGTTTATGCTTCTTCTCAGAAATCTTATGTGGAAGTCTGTTAACTAGTTTTTGTCCAATGGTGCGTAAACTAAGAAGCTAAATAAACACCAATTAAGATATACTGCTCAATGTTGAGCTTGGCCGTCTAAGTAGGAGGTCACTAGATAGAATGCAGCCCTCGATCAAGCATAAATTGGTATTGCTTTTTTTTTTAAAGCGTTGTAAATAGGTATTCTTTTTTTTTTAAGTGTTGTGTTTTAGTTTCGTTTGCCCATGCAATTCATAAGAGCAAACTGGGACATTTTCCATCTTGGTTTTACTGTTCCTTGATGTCCAAGAGATACAAATGGCAAAGGGGGTAAAACACCTTGATCCGCATCTTCATCTGAATGAATTTGTTCCTCCATGACCATGCCTCTGTATCGTTTTGTGGAAGTTGCTTAACTAGCTGTTTTTTATGTAAATAACTATCATACAACTGGCAATCAATTCATAACCCCCTTGCCTTTTCTCATTGGAGAAGATAATAAAACACACATAGAAAGACAGAGGAAGAGGAGGATTAGGAGGAGGAGTTCCCGGGGTAATGGATAAAGAGTGGGGGGGGGGGGGGGGGGGAGAGATACCGGGGGAAGACAACATTACAGCTCTACATTCATCACACGAGTCACTTTCTCTTCAATGCATATTGGGGAAAATGGAAGTGGCCACATTGATTACCTGCTTTTTATCATGTCGCCGGCAATCCCTTTGGGTTCCGTTTTATTCTTTGCGAGCACACGTTTAACCTGCCGGTAAAAGCGGAGCTTGCAATAAGAAATGACACGCCTGCTCCACATTAACACTTCATTAGGGATTACTTGGCGTTATCACACTATTACGAACTGCGACGTTTACACTGGTACTCAGTAATTCCTTAAAGATTAACTGTAACCTTGCTCTTAAATGGTGAAATGGGTATCTCCTTAAATAACGGGTAATAAACTTCAAGAAGCCTGCTCAGCACTACTCAGCATACCAATGTATCTGTATCTAAAGATGCATAATGATCAATATTTCAGGGTGTGGTTGACGCTACTGTGCAATCTAGCAGCACCATACACATGCATGCGTTTCCGTAGGAAAGATTTCAGCCTATGGAATTAATCTACCTACCGCTTTATTATGCACCACTAATGAGCCAGTGTGACAGAGAATATAAAGGCAAAAGTGAATTTACATTTTTAACAGCTATGTTTGATGGGCTCATCTTACATCCACGTGGAATGACACATGCATGCACACGCCCGTCACCACGTTATGGATGTATACTGTGAAATCGCAGTTGAATGACTCATTTCACATGGTCACATTTTCCCTATCACAAACACACACACGCGCACACACGAACACACAACAAGGATGTCCAATGAATATTTTTTGCATCAAAAGCTGGGCCACTGCACTATAATTTCTTGGTTTTTACACTGTGAATAATGGAATCCCAGCAGCGATATTTGCTTGTGTATACAATCGACTCCTCTATAAGCGCTGATAGAAGCCCACAGCAGGGCGTGTGCGCATACTCTTGCATACTAACGTTCCTTTTTGCTCCTCCCTTGTACTCATTATGTTGCCCTGTAAGTGCAATTCCCTTTACACAAATGCTTAGTGAGAAATAATGACAATAGAATGAGGGTTGTTAACTCTGAAAGATTCACTCAAATGCACATAGACGTCATCTCGTGTAAAGCTTTGTTAGGAATCGGCATTATTTCAGGCTGTGTGCATTCTGAATATCCCTATAAGAATTTTAGCAGGAACGCCAGAAAATACCATGAAATCTACGTTTTACCACTTTTCATATTCTTAATTTGGAACAGCAGTTCTTCACATTAAACACACACAAAGCATAGAACAAAATGCTGCTCATTGAGGCCATTTACATAAAATAAACCCAGATGGACCAAGTTGCTTATTTTGTTAGCCCCGGTGTACACTGTTCACTTTTCATCCATGTGTGTACGGATGTAATCGAGGAATAGCGAGTCTTTCTCTGAATGTTCTCTACTCCGGTATCCATGCCTGTGTTGAATGAAGCCAAGTATTCCTGCCAGGGGAAGTCGGACTCGAGCAGCATTCTGCATGGAAGTAGGCCATCATCATCATCATTAGGTTGTTCTTCAGACCGCAGACCAGCTGCTGCATGCACAGTGTGTATACTGGTTGCACCAAGGTAGTGCACCCCAAGAAACATTTCCGCAGAAAGAATTCTTAATAATCTCACCCAAAATGCCTCACCTTTAAGCAGAGGTTGTTTTTCTTATAGCTTATTTTGTATTACGCAATTCATTTCATGAAAAGTAGTCATCAATACATGCCACAGAATGTTTGTTGAATTTGTTTGGGTTAGATTATGTTTTATTTCATGTTTTCTCAAATTTTCTTGTGCCAATATGTTCATGTATTTTCTGCTCGTTTGGTCTGGTTGTCTCCACTTGTTCTTTTCAGCCATGTTTCTTGTGTCTGCCAATCAGCTCCCCTGAACCACTCATGCCTCGTGATCTTGTTCAATTTTTTTTGTATTTAGTTTCCGAGCTTTGTTCAGTCTGGTTCAGTCCATTGTTGTTGCGTTTGCCATTTTGCATTTTGTCAATTTTTGTGGTGATTTTATTTCTGTGTTAATTTGAAGCTTTTTTTGGCCAGATTATTTAGATTTATTTCAAGTTGTTTGCATTTTGTTTTTGGAAACTACAGTATTATTATTTGTTTTGCCTCCATGCTTCCTTTCAATTGGGTTCGCCTTTTGCCATTGCCACCACAAAACCCCTAAACCTTGACAAAAAAACAGACTTGATGACTTAATTTGATGAGATAATTTTTCACATTGCTCGTGGAAGACAGTAATTGTTTCCACAGTTTAAATGTAAACCCAACCTAATGGAGAGCCTTGACAAAAATGACAATATAAATATTTAATGATGCATTTAATGAGGGTTCTGGCTGTGCATTGTTTATATATTTTTAATTTGTCCCCGTTTATTTGGATACATTTCCTTTTAAAATGTAACTGACAACATGTATGAGCAGGGGTATCGGAGGGGTTTTATTTAATTTTTGTTTTAATTTGGAAGTGGTGTATAACAAAAGATCAGAACATTAAATAGGAGTATTACGGCCTCACAGAAAAGAAACAAAATCATGAAAATATTACTATATAAGAGATAAAACGGAATGTTGACATCTGTTGGAACCACATTCTAGTAAAACAAAATCAAATAAAAGTACTAATCTTCACAGTAAAATGTAAGAAAAACCAGGTCTGCCTCACACCAAATTTGATTGATTTTTTTTTTTTTGTGGTCACATTATTATTTTTTGCACATTTGTCTCACTGAATACTGAATACTTTGAACCTCATAAATTGTTGTCAAATCAATACAAGCCATAATGTAAGCTTGTTTAGCCTTTACCTTTTGACACATTTATGATTAGGTGCAGAAAATATCTCCTTTTACACTTTCAAACTCCATCATAAGTTTCATATTTTTATAATTTTTCATTCAATCATTTATAAAACCTGATAGGCATTAGTAAAAGGGTCGTAGCGAAGCTAAACCTGACAGTATATAATAGGGCGTATCACAATTTGGCGGTCCCTTGGGAGAAGGGATTATACTTTTTTTTTTCACCGACATCTCATATTCCCAGCCTACAACTCTTCCAAAGCTAAACTATGTGTTTAATATACCACAATGCTCATCGTGGGACACGCTATATGTTGGATTAGTGTGTCTGTGAGAGAGAGAGACATTTCACATTTCCTCTTAATATGGGGGCTATTTTACATGTTTTAGTAAAAAAATGAAATAAAATAACTAATACTGGATTGTCAAATCTTTATTCGCGCAGCTATATGCAGTAAATGTCCAACACTACCTCCCGTTGACACAAACTCTGGATGTGATGCGATGAGTTTCATTTGACTCATGTGACAATGTGAAATACAAACCAGCTATAACATAAAGAGAAAGCCACCAGTGAGATTCAATGGTGTAGACTGTCATGAAGCATTGATAATTAAGACTGCTTTCCTTCCACTGAGATAGATATTGGCACTATTCTGGTTCTCTCCATTCTCTGTGAAGTACATCAAAGCTGTTTGCAGCATCCCCTTGAAAGCTTTTCTGTTTTCTGCGGGGACCAAATCAAAGAATTGCTTCCTTAATGTGGGGATGCATCTTAATGTTAATACATGGGTGCTACTCCAGGATCAGATGGTCCTTTCTTATCTATAAATTAAATATTGGGAGTTGTTCATGTAACAAAAGAGCAACTGGTTAAGCCAACTGCAAAAGTCATTTTTTTTTTTAAAGAATCTAGTCAAAGTTTACATATAAAATACTGCACTTGAATTATGCCGCTGTACCCTGAAACAGCCTGGTTCCGTCCTGTGTGGTCACTTTCCCATGACACATTTTTACCCGACCACACGGTTACAATAGAGCGTTCCCAGTTCTGTTCAAGTGAATGAGAGCAAGCGCTGTCTTTCTATTTATTATATTCACACGTTCATCTTCAGGACCACCGCATATTGGACACACAGGTTGCTACAGAATGAGGACATCATTTTGCATTCTAAAAAATAGTGACAATTTTGACTGAAATTTTCAGAGAGGTGAATAGGTGAAAATCAAGGGCTAAATGTTGCTATGCAAAGACAAACTTGCAAAATCCACTTTAAGATAAGATAACTTTATTCGTTTCACAATTGGGAAATTTGCTAACTTTGCACCAATATTTACTTTTGTGACATTGTTCGTGTTCTCATGCATGTACTGTGGACAGGATGTTGCTTAACAACCAATGAAAAGCCTGTTTTGCAACTGATGTTTTTAATGGGTACCCCTGTTGGGCACAAAAACCTTTCTTCAAATCATTTGCTTGCGACCACACGGCCACCCCAGTTCACATTATTGTGAAAGTGAGCAAAGCCTCACAACACTCAAGATAAGTATTACCGGTTTCTTCTGATGAACCAATTGCTGATAAACCAGTCCAGGTGTACCCTACTCTTGCTGAAAGGCAACTTTTAGCCGAATGAGGATGAACAGATAGGATGTCTGGGATGACAAATGAAGTACAAATCTACATTATTCGTGAGGATAAGCCCAGTTTTGACTGAAACTTATCTCTCAGTTAAAAGTCTCTTCCCTCTAGTTATCACTGCACTTAACTGACTCCCTGTGAGACATGCGGCGCTCCCAACCATAGCATGAAATAATCGTGATGGGAAAAAACATTGGGAGAAATAGAACAGCAGAAGAAGGAAAAAGACACCACCCGCTCGAGTGAAAAAAAAACCTCTGACAGATACTGTATGTAAATCAATTTACTCACTGCAGGCTTATTTGCCTTCATCTGCTGGTCCAACAAACAAGCTTCATCTACAGATGATGGGGGAGGTGGGCGGGGGTGTGTGTGCTGGCACAGGATTATTCCTCAATACTTACATATTATCCGTACGTACCCATTTATTTTGAGTCCATACATACATGAAATAGGTCTTAGAATAAAGTCGGGAGTCAATCAGGGTTTCCACCTGAGGCCAATTTCTCAGTGCTGCTTTCACTGCACACAATTAGAATCTGTATGTAAATAAAGTCGCAACTGAAGAATTTATCCATTCAGACTCTATTGTATCCTGCTTATCAATCTAATTTCTCATCAATTGTCTTATCAGTACCAACAGTCTTTTAATCCATCAGATACAGATTTAACCTGTCAGATGGGTCGGTGATGCGACCTAGTCTGAACAGGGCCAAATCTGATTTGGACGCTTGCTAAAAACAGTGTGGACAGTCAGCCCTAAAAATTGTATTTGAGGAGGAATGTGATTTGAATCAGACATGCCTGCAGGCAAAACGCAGCCAGAGTATGACACTTTGGCTTTAATTGACCTCAGCAGCAGCTGAGTCTTGTTCGAAGCAATGCTTTTTTTTTCTTCACCCACCTCCTCTCACACTGCGCGTTGCCCTTTTCTGCATTAGCCAAATCTCATTCAAGAACGAGACACATTAAGATGCACTCATTGACCAAGCCCCGTGGTCAAAGCAGAATCGATGAGCCGAATAAGAGAATCGAATAAGAATTGTATTACTGGGAACAATTCTAAAAATGAAACAGTTTTCCATTCATTTCAATTATCATTTGCAGACTTTGCAGAACTTTGAACCAGTTAAACCACATATCTGCGACTGGCTGGCAACCAGTTCAGGGTGTCCCCCACCTACGGCTGGGATTGGCTCCAGCACACCCGGTACCCCTGTGGGGAAAAGCGGTGCAAATGATGGATGGATGGATGGATGGATGGATGGATGGATGGATGGATGGATGGATGGATGGATGGATGGATGGATGGACCACATATTCAATGCCAAAAAGATGTTTCAAGGAAGCGCTTGCCACTGACCATTTTAGAAATGTCCTTTTCCTTGAACTTAAATTTTTACGTAGCCTGTTAACTACAAACTGATTACAAAAAATATGGCACTCCACAATGTGCTTTTGATTCCTTTCACACTCTGTCGTTGGTGAACTTCTGTCCTCCTGACATTCTGAGGTCATGAAGTCAGTTTAATTTTCTTTTTTATTCAGATGCAAATGGTACAAACACTTTTACTTTTCCAAGTAGTAAACATGTCTCTTCTCTTACTGTTGCATATTGCATTTTGTATTGTAAGTTATATGTAATTGTGACTTGTTGCACATGATTGTGAGCCTTACACTTTTTTATTTTGCGCTTTCATTTCGAGTAGGCTTTGTGCATTAACTGTGCTATAAATATATACAAGCCTTGAGAAAAGTGAGCAATCCGTCCTTGTATTGCTCCTCTTTCCCACTTCATCCCTTCTCGTTGTGTGATCTCCTTCAGCATGCTACTTGACCTGTACAGCACATTAATGAGCGGGGGGCATCAACGGTGCTAATCAGAAGCGCGCTCACGTTCCTGATACACTTGTCCATAGAATGTTCTCAATAGAGAGATGTAACCTATAGGGCATGTACGTACAAGCACATGTAGCACTCACATAGTAACACATGATTTCATTTGGCAGAGGGGAAGAATAAGATTGGACTAATGGATCTCTTCCTCAAGCAAGACCTTTTTCTGCTGCATGAAACACCTGATGAACAATTGGCAAAAGAGGGGCTTTTATACCATCTATAGCTCAAACGCCACATGCTTGAAAGCTCAAAGGCCTGCACGGCACCAAGGATCTGCGCGTCTTAGCATATGCTTTTGAGTGGATACTCATGTGGATGTGGGGATTTTCAAATGATATGTGCGGTCGAGGGGCGGAGGCTAAAAGATGGAGAGTTAAAACAGATAGGGGGAGTGAGAGTGGAAGGTCGAGGGTGGGGTGGGGGAGGGGGTGCACACGGTCACATGCACAGTCCCTGGCGGGCATTGAGTCTCAAAGAGCACGCTTGGTCTATTTTTTTCTTCTTCTGTGTGTCAGCTCCTCACTGAGGAAGCCACCTGCTAATTCCTCATGCACTTGACCACTGTCACGCTTCTATACACGCTATACTGTGTGTCGGATGGGTGGATGTGCATTTGAATTAGTCACACGCTCCTTGCCTTGTTGGCAGACTACGATGAATCTGATTGTGTGTTTACTGTATTCTGCCCTTGGCTGCAAGTTTGTGGGATCTTTTTCAATTTGAAACTTCCCAATTAACAGAATAATATAACATTGTATAACAGACCTTACATTGTCTTTTAAACGTCCTTTGACATATACAGTAATCCCTCGCTACATCGCGGTTCGATTATCGCGGCTTCAGTACATCGTGGATTAAAAAAAAAAAAAAAGGATTCACAAATTCAAAATAAGCCTTCTAAATTGAGGAATTGTGGCACGAAAGCTGCCCACACATCAGCAGAAGGCAGGGAGTGTCCACACAATTGCAGTACTGTACTGTACTGTATTCTTATTTATGTTATATGTAATTTTAAGTGGATCGAAAAAAATATTTAAAAATTACGATATTATGAAATACGAATAAAACTGAATGAACACGTTATCACTAATAAATGCCTGTCCCTTTACAGTATTTCTTTTCAAATAAGTTTAACTATATTTAAGTTAGAAGAATAAATAAACCCCAAAATCCTTTGACATGTGGAAAAAGTAATGTTTTTTTACCTCTCAATGTGGAATGTTAGTGTTTTTAATAGCTGTGCTATTTACTGTACATTATTGCTTGGATAATTTTGATTCATCTGCTCCTTTATTTTATTGCACTGTTGGCAGGGAACTGGTTTGTTCATTCATCATGTATACGTTGGCTTGGAAGTATTTGCAGTTTGCTGACATGAGACTTTTTTTTTTTGCAACAACACACTTTAATGAAATGTCTCAAACAAGCACATTCACTTGTTTCACAACTTTTTTTCTTTTAGCAAGGTGGAATGGGGGGGGTGTTGAAGAAGGTATCGATATGGGAGCAGAATAGGAGTGCGGGTGTGTAAATATGAACTACACGGCTGTATGTGTGTAATATGTGCTGTGATGTAAGGGCATTGGGGGAAGGGTTGGGTGTAACCATGGGGGTTGGGTTGATCAGTAGAAATGGTAAGTGGCTCTGTGTTGGCGTTAAATAGACTTGCGGGTGTCAGTGATGATAATTACTAGAATGTGAAGGGAATTCATGGTCTGATGTTTTTCATTTCAAGCCAACTTGTCAAAATCACAATAAGATGCACAGTATGATATATATGTGGCACAAGCCATTTATGTAGAGGAGCTGATTGTGAGAAAGCAAATGTATGAACAATTCTGGAAATGAAAGCTAAATTTAGATAAGCTTTGACAATCAGTGCTGACTGTGTAGTCAGCACATTAATGAGCCCTTATATGCTGTACCCACCTCCCACTTCACTTTGTCTTTTTTCCTTCCACCTCGACCACTTTCTCCACCCACATATTGCCGTCTCTATATCTTACCTCTATTTTCCAAGCTTTTCAATCAGCACTTTTTTCTTTGTCATGAAGAAGGGTTTTTGATCATCTCTACTTCATCTGTAAGTGACTATCCCCGAACCTTTCCTTGATTCTAATGCTTGGTTCTCATAATCTCATTTTGTAGCCATTTTGCAAGACCGTGATTGGGAAGTCACTTTTAGCTTGTGGGACAATTTAGACTTTTACTTGTTAAAAATATAACTTTCCTCTCGTCATATTTTTCATTCATGTGGCGCACAAATGATTGTGAATCATGAATCCCTCCTAGCAACTAGCAGCCGCACAAACATCTGTGGTGACCGAAAATAAGGGATTCTGTTGCAGGTTGCAGTGGCGGAACTCACTTGACGGCAGTTGGTGTAGACAATTGGTGAAAATGCTTTTGCACTTTTAGTTCTCTTTTCCTGGAAGTAGTGCTTAACTGGTTGGTGCTATTTTTATCATGACAATAATTCTAACTTCCTATTTAGGTATTTTACCAGCACACTCTATTTCTGTTCCCTCTTTTCTCACTCACAATTGATAGACATTTTTTTTCTGTCTTGTCTTCCTGTCATCACACCCTTCACCATTAACGTTCCGCCCTGATTCTTCTTCATGGTCTCTTCTTCTTCTTCTTCTTCTTCTTCCTCCACAAGAAGGTGGTATCTTCATCTGCCTCTTTGGTTGCCCTTTCATCTCTTGCTTCTTTCATTTCCACTCTGTGCCTTCTTTTGGCATCATCGCCATCATCATCATTAGCTCCCCCACCCATGAATCCCCACTGGGGAAGGCGCTGCATCCGCACTATGGCAACCACTCAAACACTGTTGCCATGGTAGCCATATCAGCTAATTGAGGCAATTACAACTAAGCAGCAGCTGTTCTACCAGTCGAAGCCCTCGCCCCTCCTTGCGGGTCTCGCCTTCTCTTGTCCGTGCTCTCCCTGCCACCTTTCACCTTCATGTCCCTCTATTATATTCTCTTTTACCCTTCTCGACTCTTCTGTCTCTCATTGCTCAGCTTCTGTTTTAACCTTTTATGCAATTTTCTTGCCACATTATATCTATTTTGTCCATTGATTCCCCTCATCTTCCATTTTCAAGCTCACAACACAGCTGTAATTATACAATAAAGAAACATGTTCCTGTGTTTCCATCATCAACATACAGTACAGTTCATATATACTGTACATATTTAGAAAACGTTTTAATGTCTGAATTTCAAATGAAAAACGCTCACAAATGAAACATGATGAGACTTAAATTCCACATTATGTTGTCACAAAAGCATTGAAACATTCAGGGATCAGTGGTTAAGATTTTATTTCATTAAGCCTGCAAGAGTAAAGTCTTTTCAAGAACAAGTTATAGTTGTAATACTATAAAAACAAGCTTGCAATTGTGTATAAACATGTACCTGCTTTGTTCAACCACTAACCAGAAAACCAGATGTTTGTTTTTAATTATCAATACAATATTTAACATTCCATTACCTGCCCTGCTGGCCATTCATGGGAGATTTTTTATTGGTTGAAAATTGTTGACATTGTTTATTGTTATAACTGTTTCTCCGAATATTTCCCACGTAATTTCATTCATAACTATTTAATGACAGCAAAGCAGGATTGTGATTACAGGCAACATCGGGTTGAATTGTTTTTGTGCACTACCACCTGTTTTCTTTTACAGGCCAATAATGATCACAGTGTTATGATGATAAAATGCGTTATTAGGAACTCTTTTTTCAGGTAAGATGATTGATATTGCACACATTTATAACTCAGAGGTCAGCTAAATAGACCATGAAGTTCAGCTGCGCAACACAAATAAAGACCCACGATCTTGGCAGTCTTGCGATACGGAGGACTTTTTTGTCGGCATAAACAACCTCGAACCGGCATCCTAGTAATAGTTCATGCAAACATTAATAAAAACCAAAATGGGGATGTTCCGTGGTAATGTGTGTAAACATTACATTTTGAGATCTTTCTCCATGCGTCATATTAACCAGACATATCTGATAGATGTATGACCTATGACGAGATGAAAACAACATTGGTGGTTTCCCCTTAATCTTCTTCACTCAAGATGCTCTTTAGTTGTTTTCCCCTCCGCGGCCACCAGAGCCCACAAGCAGTGACGATACGGGAAATGAGTGGTAGGGGGTTTTCACATTCACACAGATGCTCACGCAAATTAAAAGTGTGTATGTTCAAATGAATACACACACACTCACAACACACACACAAGCACAGTGAGAATTCCCTAGTGTGACAGTTGTGTTTTGAGTGATTCATTGCGATGGCTGAGGGGGCTGCCGGGCCCTCGAATAAGAGCAACATCTCTGACACATAAAGATGCTTTTTGTTCTAAGGCTGTTTGCCTATGCAAATGTTCAGGTTTATTAAAATAAGCACTCAGTCTGAAGTGTTTTTAAAGTGAACAATGAGCATTTTAGCTTCCGTGTTTGACTATAAGAGCAGCGTGTTACCGATAAACAACCTCAACTGCAACGCCTGCCAGTTTCAATTAATTAAAATAAAAACAATGCAAACACACTGGAACCTTTGCACCATGCAGTCATAAATCAGCAGGTTTACGTAAGCAATGCTCGACTGCTCGAACGGGATTTTTAACATTAACATCTGCTGCGTTTCTGCTGTGATTGATTTCTTCTGTTAAGTTCAAATAACAAGAACAGATGAAGTCACAGCAAAGTAATTTGCATTAGTCTCACTTTGATGACAATTCTCTTTCTAGTTTAGCCTTACTGTGTGTGCCCTTTTTCATTACCCGCATCTGCATCACATTTGTCTTCCACAGCGCCCAGACAATCTAAATGATATTCATTTAGGATTGACTACTGTAAAGCTACACGGCAGTCAGAAATATGACTTCCAGTCACACATAAGGCTAACCATATAATTGTATTGTCTGAGATGGTCAACAAAAGTTAAAATTAAGACAAGTGCTTGAGAACTTTCACATTCAATTCCAGTTTTGTCAACATTTTACCATTTTGAGCAGGAATGAGGAAGTTATCTTTAATGTCACTTTCTCATACCCAATTTTAAGAATTCAAAAAAGAAGCAAATAGTCTAATATAATAATGTTAATGAAATACATATATCAATAATAATATTAAATCACTATTTTCTTTCATCAATGAAAAAACAATGTACTTTTCCAATTGCTTTTATTTCTTGGCAACATGATGCTGCGGATGTGTGACAATCCAGCCCAAAGATGCAACGTAGGTCCCAAGGTGCGTCGAGGGCTAGACTGCTTCACGAAAATGATTTCATGCCCGTTTTGCGCCAAGCGCATGTGCGCCAGTCTCCCATAAACGTCTTGCACTGTCCAACGACAAGAGAATCAGGAGGAAAGGCGACGTTGCCTGCTGCAGTGTTAGTTCTTTAATGTTTAAAGCGCAATGAAGGAGAAACAGCAAGACACTGTGAGGAGTGACCGAGACGGATGCAGGTCGAAATTTCAGCAGGAGTGCATGTGGATGTTCTCGGGGCAAGGTATTTGTGACTGCATGTGTTTCTGAAAGTGGAAAGAAGGCAAAAGATGGCAGAGTGTACAAGTGGCTCATGTTCAGTGGCCTTATCTACCTTGCACAGATGTAGTCCTCCGTCTCTTTCTATCCCTATGTACGTATGTCCACACATGAGGGTGTACGTGTGCATGCGCGTGCATGTGTGCGAGCGAGGCTTATCTCTCGGGCCACTCAGCTGGAAAACACCCTATCACATGCGCAACACAATGCAGAAGGAAGAGCAGACTGCTTGCTGCCAGTGGCAATCTGCTGCCGCTGCTGCTTTACGCCGGAATCATCTGCATTCAGTGAGATGTTACAGCGAAAGACCCCCGCAGAATACGATAACATAGCTTTCCGCGGAAATATGCTGAAACAGGGAGCAGACACAGTTGTCAGGAATTGCTCGACTCAGCAGTAGCAAACTGTGACTTTTAACCAGTGGTCCGATTTCAGTTGCATAACACAGCGGGATATGGATGGAGAAAACACATACAATATACATATCCAATGTTTTCTTATTGACTGTCTTTAGAATCATGAAAACATGGAAAAAAGAAAAGCTGCTTTTTAAAATCTAAAAGCAAATTTCTGTTTATACTGTACCGTTTTAAATTGTGTAAGCAACTGGCCAGTATACACAGTAAACCACAATCCATCTTGCTCAGATACATTTTCTTGGCCATGTCACACATGTGCATTGCCCCTTTTTGCTTGGCTGAGTTCAAAGGGCTTAATCATAAACACTTTACGGTGGATGCAAGTCATGGCCACAAGGCTCTTAGAACAACATTTTGCAAAAGAACAAGGAACGGATGCTTAGGTGTGCAAATTTCCAGCTATTGAGGAAGGGGCAGGAGGTAACTGTTGACTGTGACCATTGACTGTGAAAAACAGATTTGCTAATTCGTCTAACTTCGGGCAGTAGGCACCAGCACACTCGCGACCCCCGTGAAAAGAAGCGGTTCAGTAAATGGATGGATGGGTAGATAGATGGAAGGGGTGAAATTCTTTGCAAGTGCAGGCATCGCTGGTTAGGTGCCATTCCCTTGAATGGAAGCCACAGCCTGGAGCTTCAGTGGTCACCTGACCAAAAAGTCATGGCCGGGCCACCCCACAGGGATGGTGGCTTCGGAGGGTTCATAATCAGAACAGTGATGACCAAGTAATTTTGATCAGTGACAAAAAAAATGTACTTGCTTGAGAGCTTCAACTTTCTATTAAATTTTTCTGTGCTCCTTGTGAGCCCAAGAAAAGGAAACGTGAGACTGTTGTGTCCATGCGCTGAGTGACGGGATTAACTCGGATCATGTGGTGACGATTCGCATGACCATTAGGAGTGTGCGTGGCATCCAACAGTACTCTGCTTCCAGTTGGACCGTGTCACACACAGGCACACCCACACCAACACACACACGCGCACACGCACACGACACACACACAGGTCCACGTAACCCAAGCTGCCTTCACCTCACTAAATTTAGACGTGCCCTATTAGGCTGCCAGAGGGAGTTAAAAATAACTCTTTGCTTTCACACTGGGCTCCCCTCCCTACTCCCCATCCCTGTCACACACACACACACACACACACACACACACACACACACCCACACACACAAACACACGAACAGACATATCCCCTGACACTATAAATTTTGGCCCGCCTTCCTCTCTCCTTATCTAACCCTCTTTTCAGGTATGATAGCAGGAGTTAAAAGGTTAAAATCAGTTTCACGCTACATTTGGCAAAGGAGTGCACCTGCCTCGCAGCACCATGAAAGTATCTGAAGGCCTGCACTCTGCTAATGTGCCAATGTGCTGGGATTTGACACATTGGTGTGTATGTATGCAGCAAAGCACTGGAAACAACATCTCAGGGAACGATTTCTCTATTACGTAGTGTATTTGAATTTCACAAGATTGAGCATTGAGATAATTGTAATATTTTGTGACTGTTTTCTCCATTATGAGTCTTTTAAAGGTTGAATTATTCTATTCATTGACTTTTGCTCAGATCTTAAAGATTATTCTGAGTTATGCTCTCAATTATATTTTATTGCTATTTTATGTTCTGATTAATTGTATTTATTATTTCTTGCTATAATGACAGAAAATGTCGATTGATTGTCTAAGTGAAGACACTTGATCGCCGGGTTTCACACAAGTACCTGCTGCTGTATGAGTACTCTGCCAACAGTTTATGTTTGGATTTGATACTAAGTGTATCATAGGCTTTTTAAACAATTATGTGCAGTGATTTAACCAGAAGATAACAGTCTCATTTATTCAGTACTTCTTATGAATGGACAGCGGTCTGCCAATTTAGCAAACACGGTAAAATAGATTTTGCCAGGTTTTTGAATATCTGTTTATCTATCTGTCCTGCGATTGACTGACAACCAAAAATCTGTTAGAGCAAGCATCATTGAACAGGCCTCTTGTCCCCTGCATCACTTTTTAACTCAGCTGCCATCAGGCAAACAATACGGAACTCCACTGGCCCAAAAGAACATTTACAAGAAGTCCTACACCAATAACTCTTTGTAATAGTACCAAGTAGCACTGTTTTATTTCATTTCATTTGATCCATTTTTAGAATATTGGGGTGTGTCAAGGGAGAGACTATTGGATGCTTTCCAGAATAAGATGTGTTAAAGTTTAATTTCTGTTTTGATCTCGGAATAGACACATTTCTTGTCGATTCGGGTCGATTCGGTTCGATTCTATTGTCCAACTCATCCACAACCCTGAACAGGATACGCCACATAAAAGGAAGAAAGAAATATTCAAAGACCTCAACCTCGATAACCCCACTTCAGTGACAAAACTTAGAGGGGAGGGTCTGCAGAATGTTAGCAGTAAAATCCATCCTGTGTACGATGTTGGATAAACATGTTGTGGAAGTGGAGCTGCTGTCCTCTACATGAATGTGACTTAGAGGTTAATGGCTCCTCATGCTGACATTGTCTTTGTGTGTCCACAGGAAACACTCCATCGCTGTAACATCCTGTGTGAGTGGAAGTTAAAGAGGAAATTACTAATGTGTTTTTCCAGTGTTTTTTTCTTTCAAAAAAAGAGATCCCCTCAGAGTTGTTGACTTAGACGGAAGGAAGGCATGCTGACGTGTGTGTGTGTGTATTCAGTTGAGAATGAACATCTGTGTGTGAATGCGTGTGTTTGTGAATTTGTCCGGCTGTCTGTTTGTGTGGGTGTATGCTCACCTGTTCATTAGTGCACACGGATGTGTATGCACCTTGTCATGTTTTGTTTCTAATTTGGTGTGCAAGTATGTAGCCAAGTCCGGAGGAACACCATGAGGAAATCCAAGTTCAAAGTGGGAAGCACCCCCTAAGGTGGCAGGGAACGGGCGAGCCAAGATCCTGTGGGACTTCCAGATCCAGACTGACAAGATGGTGATGGCGAACCAACCGGACATTGTGGTGGTGGACAAACAGCAGAAGAAGGCCGTTGTAGTGGATATAGCAATACCAAGCGATGGCAACATCAGGAAAAAAGAACTTGAGAAGCTAGAGAAATACCAGGGCCTCAAAGAAGAGCTTGAGAAGGCCTGGAAAGTGAAGGCCTCGGTGGTGCCCGTGGTCATTGGGGCACTTGGGGCAGTGACCCCCAAACTGGAGGAGTGGCTACAGCAGATTCCAGGAACAACATCAGACATCTCAGTCCAGAAGAGTGCAGTGCTAGGAAGAGCCAAAATACTGCGCAGAACCCTCAAGCTCCCAGGCCTCTGGTAGAGGACCCGAGCATGGAGTGGGAGACCACCCGCGGAGGGTGAGAGGGGAATTTTATATATATATATATATATATATATATATATATATATATATATATATATATATATATATATATATATATATATATATATATATATATATATATATATATATATATATGGATGGATGGATGGATGGATCAATGGATGGATCAATGGATGGACCAATGGATGGATCAATGGATGGATCAATGGATGTATCAATGGATGGATAATTTGACACCACATACATATTCAGACAGCTGATAGTTGGCAATATCCAAAATATAAGACAAGTGTGATGCTTGCGGCTACTATATCTTATCCAAGCAGCTTAGTGAATCCTCATGCAGCTTTTGTACATGCAGTACATTTACCATTAAAGAAGTTTAAATGATGGACAAGGAAATGCTCTTTGAAAGCATAGCTATAAAGAACGGAACCATTTTATGAATAATTTGTTGCCTCAAGAGGCTTATGAAGGGGGAAGGAGGGGGAGCATTGTATTGTGGAACATGATATTGGAAAACAGCAGCATGCTGTCGTTTAAGGAGCATAGAGGGAACAAAGCACAAGAACCATCAACTCATAATCTTGTTGAACTGGAACTAAAATTATATACATATAGACTACATACAAACTGTACCATATGTGAAATGTGTTATTGGTTATAGTTAAGAAAAAAATATTGAGCTTAACAGTTCCTTCTGTTTCTACTAAATCTGTTACTGTAAAATTGAGATTGTGTGCAGCATCTGCGCATTTGTTTCTGTACGTTTGTATGAGAGACAGAGGGAGAGAGGGCTACTGCACTTTCCTTAGAGCACATAGACACACACACGCACACACACACAGTGAGATTCACAGTCCAACAGATGAGCAGGAAGGGGGTCAATTATGGTAGTAATGATCCTGCTATGAATAAACCAGAGGAAGTAGAGCTCCCATTAGGCTTCCCTCCTCAGGCTATTAATAAGCAGAGAACTAATGCTTCCTCCAAAATCAATACGCACTCACACACTCTTGCAAGCTAAAAGACACATGCTGGCATGTGATCTGAGAGCCGTGCTCATCTAAGGAGATGACGGGAATCTTTGGTTGTTAATATTTTAGAAATATTCTAATGGCATTTCCATTACTGACCGATATCATTGTCTTTTTGGTAATGGTTCTACTTGCACGGTTGCACCGCATTTGCTGATGGCAGTATTGGGTAGCCAAGGGGACTGGGAACCAGGTAGCACCTTTTTGCATTGCAACTGCCAGGTTTGGAGGGTATCTGGCATTTGTAAGTGAGGACGACACAAGATGGAGGTGAAAGAATTGTGGAGATTCAACTACACATGAGAAATACGTATATTAGGTAGATGAATGTGATGGTATATGTCTATTTGGTATGGATTGCCAATTACTATATGATATATGATATAAAGGATTGCAAGTAGGAAATATACCATCGTACATCTTAGGTCAGACCTGAAAAAATGCCTGGTGTTTTCTTTGTAACTTTTAAAAAAAAAATTGGGTAAAGGAATTAATTTGGGAATTTATCAGCAACTCTGATTTAATGTAGTTTGAGTTTGAGTTTATTCACGCAATATCCAAGACATACAACATGGAACAACAAACATTAATTACTTATATAGTAACCCCCCTTACACTTTAATACAAGTAACAATAAACTATTTGATTGAAATTGTGCCAGAAATTGCTTGTCTGTTATAAAGACATTATGCAGTTTTACTTTTAAAAAGATTACTTTTTTGTAGTAAAATGAATTTATCTATGAATGGCCAGGTCACATCAACGGACAGAGGCAAAATATCCACTAGTCCCCTTCCAGACCTGCAGGAGGCAGAGAAAAAACCACATCACAATTCACCAAGCTTCCTGTCAGATGCCAGGGACGGCCATATTGACCACAGACCAGCCTGTGAGCTGGGGGAACAAACAAGGGACAGCCTGTTAGTGAAAGGGGAAAAAAAAAGCTTAAACAGAGAAAGCAAAAAAAAAGAAAACCCAAAGAGACACACAACTGGCCGGATTTAGACTTGTACACTATAGTTCTAAGTTTGGTTAATGCTTAGTTTGTTTGAAATGTTTGGTTTGAACTACAAGCTGTGTTTATCTGAACTTTGAGTGGCTCAATCAATTTGAAGTATTCGCAAAGACAAAGTAGATGTTTATGTTTGGCGCATGCTTATGTTTAAACACTCCGTTAAGTTGCTTCACTTACGCTTCATATTTTCCTGGTATATGTAAACAATTACTGAACTTAGTTAAACTTAAAATGCAATGTTTTCTTTGTTTGAGGTTATCAACCTAATCACCCTCTAATTGACCGTGCAATAAACTGTAAACAGAAAAGGAAAAAGAGGCAGATCTGAGTTATTCTTGCGTTCCAAGGACCAAAGCCCTTGTTCAAGTTGGGGGTAAATCAGGACAATTTGACAGTGTAGATTATATTGATTTCTCGGATCCCCAGGTAGTGTTTTGCATGGGAACCTGCTATGATGATGATGATTTTAACAGATCTACTTTTCTCGTGTGAAATCCAACAAATTCCCTTGGGGCTGAGCTGTTCCTCGCTGTTCTGTCTCATCTTTAAAAATATGTACAAAAATAGGAAAAACAGTATGAATATTATGGTGTGGGGCAAAATCGATTTTTTTAAAAAAAGGAAAAGGAGTATTTCTCAATGCAGGCGCTGAAACATTGGTGGCCGAAAGCATCGTAGCTGGCAAATGTCATTGTTTTCTGACAATTTCCAATAATCTCTAACATGCAAGAGTTCTAATCACTGAGCAGATGCTGTGTTTATTCGAAGCAGGCAACCACGAGTTGTGTACAGGTTAGACCTTGTTCAAATGAGAGGACCCCTTAAAACCATTCAAGTGGGGTAGGTTTTCGAGACATGAAGGATAAGAAACATACAAGAGGCGGAGGAGGCGAGGCAATATGGCATTATCCGCCATCATTCAGCCAGCACTAATCCCTTTGCTGTCCGTCACGTGTCACACTATCCTTCAGTCCGTCATACTTCATAAACAACAAAGACTTCAAAAAAGGAATGAAACAGAACTACAATCTCTCTTTGATCACAACACTTTCAAACTGTGTAATTCAAGATGCTCCCCTGCCCAAAGAACAGCTTCTAAAGATGCTGTATCGCTTTACACTTTTTGTGCAGCTTTTCTCAAAGCGTTCCATCAGGATGAATGTAAAGAAAAAGCATCAAGATCTTAAGTGATATAACATGAAGAAAGGTATCCTGAAAAAAATGCAAGCCACAATCTATCAAGCATATGATCTGTGATTTCAGCATGTGTTTGCTTTTCGACGGCAACATAAAAAAAAAAAGCAAGGGGTCATGGTATTAAAATTGATTTTTAATAGGTCTCAGTTCATTACATTTTATGTGTTATGTCTGTGTGTGCAGGTTAGGGGTGGGGGCATCGCAGATGGCTGGTAGAGTCCGTTAATGCAGTCACACATTACATGCTGTCAGACCACTTTAAGAAATGTTGGTGGACGTTTGACACATTTTTGTAATGAAATGACAAATATGGCGTATGTGAAAACAACAACCATTTGAACAGACACAGTGAAAAAAGAAACCCATTGAAGGCCTTCACCTAAATAAACCCCTTGAACACCTTCACCTGAATAAGAGTGTATCTTTTACCCATGAATTAGTCCATGAAAATGGTTAGCAAAAAATGTACAGTGAAGGTTGTTTAATGCAATTGTGCTACCTTGGCGTTTAAAGGTTAAGGCTTTCCTTTACCCCGTACATTGGTATATAAATCATATTGACCACGTTCATGTTTTTTTCAAAGGAGACAGAAGGATAAAGCACTCTCTTATGTGACCTGTGCAGCCTCAAGGGACATGTTGAGAACATCCTGCGTGCATGAATAGAGATGCAGAGACCTCCTCTCTGACTCATTTTCTAACACACAAACACGCAGGCACGCACACACTTAGAGACACTCGCACCCATGTTACAATCAATACTTTCAATTCTACGTGTCAAGGTTATATGTATGGAGCAGCCTGTGTTTGGTGCAGATTTTATGAAAAGGGCATCATAAGATGGGCATCATCATTATTATAATTTATCACACGACTGATTATCATTCATAATTAAAGAACGAAAATCCATTTGGCATACAAGCAGGAATGTTTAATCATCTCATTGTTTCCCCTCAGATAGCGATGTATCATCAGGTGAAGCCAAAGGTCGTGTTTGTATCTTTGGGACTGAACTGGATAAGAAGACAGAGTGCATTCAGAAAGCATTCCGTAATTTTTTTACATTGCTGTTACGCACATCGATATTGAAGCCATCCATCCATCGAAAACATTCAGCAATTTTTCACATTACCGTTATGCACATCTATATTGAAGCCACCCATCCAACCGTTCACCTGCCTGTCCGTCCGCCCGTCCGTCGTCTCCCTGCCAATGGCAGGGCATATAAAAGGTTCACGCTACATTCAGACTGTACAAAATCTATCGCAAAATATCCCATAGCCTCACGTCTCTCGCAACCATTTGTCCGCTGGGGAAAGCTCCTCCCTCCTTCCACATAAGAAAGAAATGTAGATGGATGTGCTAACCTCTAGGAACTGTGCCACTTCTGCTAAAATCATTCAATGTAATTTTCTCCTCATAATTCTGTATTTGATGTATCATTATGTCAAAGCACTTTATTTGGCATATATTATTGAATGCATTATCACCTTTATTATATATTTTAAAAATGCCCCTGGCCACACACAATTATAGAGAGCTGGAAGGAGTTCACATCTTTTTGGGGATTAACAAAAAAATATTATTTTGTTTCTCCAATGCATGTCAATGGGCATCAATTCTAAGCAGAATTTTGATATTCACAGGCCAGCCGGTCCCATATTTATACAAAGAGTCTGGCCAACTTGCTCAACAGACACCAGCTTGCAACCCAACCTGCGTGCCGCACCCTATGTGATAGTACACGCCTGCCGCATTACTGGTGCACGTTTCTTTCCTACTCCCTCGATCATCAGAAATTCATCATCTGTAGATATGGACTGGAAGGTCATCTTGCCGCTGGTCTACTTAATTGAACAAAATATGTGGTAGAGGAACTTTCCAACTATCCTGGAGATGCACTATCTATATTTGTCTCTGGGAAATCTATGACTTCATATCCTTGCCGTAGTACATTGAGCATGAGATACGTATATTATGAAACTGTGGGTAAATTGGTTGAATAAAAAAAGAAAATAGTATTTTTTGTCATGTATTTGGGCAGAACGTATGTCAGACGGGAATGAATCATTGATCAAAAATGGTGGCCTCATACATCATTTAAGCTGCCTATCCCTGATGTACATATTTTCTACCGGGCAACCTTTGGTGCATCGATAAAATTTCCAATTTACGTCAGCCAGGGTTAAATGTGATTCAAAAAGCACAAAATGATTTTGTCCAGATCAGAGTCATGAATCACGAGTGTGAATGCAGCATAAGTCATCTGACATAAGATGACCCTGAACAAATGTCAAATGATCCGCTCATTCAAAGTCCTATCGAGTGATAGTCAAAGCTGTTGTTGGATTTATTTTAAAATAATGATTCTGCTTCTCTCGTGCCTCACTGAGGCATTTGTGGACAAGCATTCCGCAGTGCCATGTGGTTCGAAACACGTGTTACAAAACCAAGCTACGTTCACAGTCAGCAGATCGATGTTGCCACTGGTTCAGTGCTCGTGGCAGAGGACGATGACGGCAAAAGGAGTATGTGTGTGTGTGTGTATGAGAGACAGCGAGAATCTGTACAAGTTCTGCACAAGGAACACGACTCTTGACGTCAGAATGTGCGCGTGTGATGATGAGCAGTCGAGCAGCCCCTCCCTCCCTGGCAGCGTCCATTCATTCTGCCTGTCGGTGAGTCGTGATGCTGGGCTCCGGGAACGTGAATCATCCGCAAAGACGTCCGAGATGGGGTGACGTGGACAAGTCAGGCGATACAGAAGTGTAGCTGTGAGCCGGCAGCAATGATGCACAGTCCCGTTGATCGCCCTTGCATCCCCCTCCGAGCACCGCCATCATCAGCACAATTGTTAATTCCTGCTGAGCGTGCTTGTCATTCAGATCCAGAACTCTGCTTGCGTGTGACAAAGAGCCACCGGGGAGTGAGACTGCTTGCTGAAAACAGCGTAAAGAGATAATGTAAGCTGTACTTGTGAGTGTGATTAAAAGAGGGAATTCATGATTTTATGGTTTGTTTCTCAAACTGATTCTGAACTCCCTCACACGCCCTGTCAGCACAGATACAATGCCATCTCATCTCCCTGACACAGACCGATGATGCCTCTTCAATATTGGATTTGTGACAGCTACTAATGGCGTCATTAATAAATCATTGCAGCGTGTGCCAGCCGCATCTGTGGAGGTCACAGAGTTTGTCCGCCCCTCCTTGTAGATATGGCCCGCTGTCAGGACTCCACCCTGCTCTTCTTGCACACTGCCACACTATGCCCACAACCACAGGGATTTACATTGGCAGGAGGAAAGTAGGGAAGAATTAGGGTGGGGAGGAGCCCAGGGACTACAAGGCCTGCTAACCCACTTCCATCCACCCAAGGCTATCTATCACATGCATGCCATGCTGGTGGTGGTTATGTAAGGGTTAGATAAAACACAAAATCATCACTCACTATCCAAACAAACGTCTTTTGATTATTCAATCATTGTAATTTGCAATCAGCTTTGGACAAGTAAATTAGCATATGATGGAGGAAATTTACACAGATGACAGATTTACAACATCCCGAGGTCATGCAAATGAAGCAAATCCTCTCGTCGTGCAAAACCTCTGAGCGCCATCACGCATGGCATGATCAGAGATTGTTGCATGCAACCTTAGTGCAGTGAGCATAAACGAATGGAGTCTCATTGGTTTTCCAAGGGTGCTTTGCTTTTTCGTTGGCTTTAACTGCAACACAAATTCCTAAAGGAGCAGCTTCAACAAGAGGTGAAAAATACAATACAGTACAGCACATCAGTAGTAATATGACGTAAGCAGACTTACTTTAATATCGTCATCACTTGTCATCAATGCGGACTGATTTTTTGTGATTGTTTGCTCGCTCTAGTAAAATTCTGTTTCTGCGTGTTATATGTATGAGGCACACCTCAAATATGACCTTTTCAGAAAGACTATCGATGGTTAGTTTGCTTTTACCCTTGTGTAAGGCTACTGTTAGCAATCTTCACACGACTGCATAGTTTATAAAAGATTATCAACTCATTTGACCCTGGAATCTGTAGTTTTTTCCCCTCTGATTTTTATCTTGAAATACAGAGCTCTATATCCATGACCAACAAAAGACTAGTGCAAGTCAGACCAGGTGGTGATAATCTTGTGATGCATGATAGTGTGTGAACACAGCAGACTGCATATCCACCTCCATTCAAAGCCACTCCGCTCATTTGTCATTCGAGCTGCCATTTGTCATTTTGGCTTTTACTATGCCGCAAAAACTTCCCCAGCTTTCCTTAGACACTGTTGTCTGAGCACACTCCACCACTGCTCTGGACGACAAAATTTGCCCCCCAGCAAAATGTGAACTGTTGACCTTGCAATACCTCCTATGATCATAAAGGAGACCGGATGAAGATGTTCCAACAAATGTGGAGTTAAATTTTCCCTTTTGCTTAAGGCAACTAGGATAAGACAATGAATCAAACAAAATTGACTTTAATAACCAAATATAAACTACCCAATTTGTTTCATTTGGACTGTAATTCTTCAATTGATAATGACAACTGCTAACAGTGGATACAAATAATATCTGCATTATTATGAAATGTTTTCTCCACTTTTAGAGTGGCTCATCTTCTATCGCTGTTGTTATGCAAATGTCGTCAGACAAGCAAGTAGTCATTTTGAACTATGAAATATCAACTAAGCGATGGCATTTCTCCACAGTTCTCCTTTGAAAGTTAACATGCACTATTGGTCAACATGTATGTGGTGAACCATTGTTTGCCCTGCACAACAATTTGTGTTTTGTCCATGTTAATCCATCTATGAATACCATCACATCACCATCATACAGTATCACAATTATAGAAACAACAATTCTATACAAACGTGTAATATATGTGGAGTGGGTATAATATAGTGCCTCTTATATTATCTGGAGCCATTCAGAATCAGTTCTTATCAAATAAAATGTCAAATAAACATTTTAAAATAAACTACTTCATACTGACCAGAAATGCGTTTTTGCCATTTAAAGTAAGACGCCACTCGACTGTTGGAATGAATTTTAAATGTGATTGGTTCGCGAAAAAGGTTGAACCTTAGGGCTAAATGTAGGAAAGTGCTTACGGCCCTAGAAGGCCCAGACCGCCCAGCATTAGTTTACAGCGGTAGATGATCAAATAGATTACATTCACTTGACATTG
The DNA here is from genome assembly GCF_033458585.1 of Syngnathus typhle. Classification (NCBI taxonomy): domain Eukaryota; kingdom Metazoa; phylum Chordata; class Actinopteri; order Syngnathiformes; family Syngnathidae; genus Syngnathus; species Syngnathus typhle. The sequence goes on along the minus strand of NC_083739.1, from coordinate 19,795,350 downwards.
AATATCATGATGAATTTCTCGTGTAAGACGGAAGACAGATGCAGTGTGCAGCGTAAGAGAAAAAAGAGGGAGCGATACATCGGAAAAGGCAGCCCTGCAGGTCACCACAAGGACCCTGGACGACAAACCTTGGTCCTCAACTGCCCATAGTCATTCTCATCTCTCCTCATAGGTCACTTGAGTCATTTTCTTGATATAGGTTTGAGGGAGATAATAAGGATTTAATTGCATGCTGGCCTCCTTCCTCACGACCTGTTCCTTACACACGTGGACACACAGACACACACACACCACACATGTATGCATGCACACACGCACACACACACACTTACAAGTCCTGGTCCCAGGAGAGCACCGTGAGGAGATGCAGAGCCGAGCAGCTCTGGAATTCACTGATTATCTACAGATTTCCCCCGAGGGTTCCTGGTTCGAGACGCGCTTCCACGTTACTATTTGCAACATGAGAAATAACTAAGTGGCGTGTAAATGCTGCTGTAAAATTGCTCTGTTAAGAGGATATATTGTCGTTGGGCTTATTTCATCCTTTGATGACAATTTAATATTTTATTCACCTTTGTTGGTTCCTTCATTTTCCTGCGGCATTCCACTCAGTTGGGGTTCAGGGGTGGGTCAACATAAAATACTCCACAACATGCTGAATAATAAGAATTTTGCCCCACAAAATGCAGTATTTTGAGAAGTTATGGAATAAACTGACAAGCTCTTCAAATTGAAGATTATATTATTCGCAAAACAACAGCTATCTCATTTTGAAATAACAAATGTTTTTTTTCCATTTAGATACTGATTTCTTAATAAGAGTTAACAATAGTACAACAACAAACATACATGACATCCCATTTACACTCAAGTGTCTCTTTTACCCGAATGAATAAACATGTTAAAAAAAGAAGTTAATCGCACGACGGACAACTAGTAGTACATTGGCCTCACTTCAGTTCAGAGGTGGTGGGCTCAAATCTGCAAGAGATGCAGCATAGAAGTACACAATGGTGTCTTCCATACAAAGGTGCAGTTTTGCATTTGACAGAGATTATTCACAGAAATTAAAGAGGACTTAACACAGAGCCCTATGGCACACCCTTGTGAACTGATAATATCCAAGCAAAGTGTAGCACAGAGTTGTTTCTTGTCAAGTACTTAATGTTCAGTTGACATCTATCACAGATTATCGCTGTGAAGTGGGCACTCGAAAACTGTCTGCCATGCCGATAGTATGTTTGTGTGATAATAATAATGCGTTCAATGAATTGATTTTTACAATGATTCAGTAGGTCTGATGCGCTGTTGTGATAATAAAGAATGAAATACGATGACATCAACCACACACGCCTGAGGAGCTGTCTGCCTGCATCTTGATCACATTCACCGAAACCACTCTGGGCAGTGGGGGTTCTGCTGTTTGTAGAGCTTCTGGACATGTCTTGCCTTTGGCTCAGCTTTTGAAGTGTTTGGTAGAATTCGCAAGTGGCAGCTGGGTATCACTTAACAGGGATTGCGGCGTGCTGAAAAACTTGCTCCCCACTCAGACAAACTGTGGACCAAATGGGAATCCGCCTGAGAACAAAAAGGGGAAGATCCAGGGTTGCTTGAAACAAATGGGGCAACAAGACCGGCCAACTATGAGCAAATGTGGAGACCATACCATGGAGCACGGTCTCACCTGCCCTCTACTATCCAACTCCTGTCCAGAAGGACATTTCAGACTTCAATTCAAATGAAACGATCTGTGTGGAGAAATACGAGACTGCTATATAACAATATTCTTGACACACACACACACGCACACACGCACACACGCACACACACACGCAAAAAAAGAACCAAAACCAGGTTACAGTCTTTGTGCCAGTACTTAGACCTGGATCCAGCAGAAGTGAGGTTAGTATTCTTTCAGCCATACATTGCTAGGTTTGCTGGGAGCATGTCAAATTGAAAGTATCAGGATGCTGGAATGCCCAGCAGATTCCCAAACAAGCACATTGAAGCAAAAAAATATTATGATACGACATTCTGTACGCATTTGGGCTGTCCACAAAAAAAGAAGGGGTTAACCCCTTGACGCCGGTTGTCGGAAATTTGCTTCCAAAAATAGTGACTGTTTTCCTCCTCTGCTGGTTGATGCATTCATTATCGAGACACACCTTGGAACAATTTGCAAGCATGAGTTTCTCTGGATTCCGGTCGGGGAAAACACTATAGCCTGTTTTGGACGGCTGAGATCGCCACCATTTTTGGACTACATATGTGCTTATTATGTACTTGTATCTCCAACATGACAAGGTAGCGTGCCTATGAGATGTATTTTTGATGATATTTGACGAATTTAGTTTGATGCTAATTTGCGACAGTCGGCTACAATAGCTATTTTCTGGCTGAAAACAATATGCTGTATTTCTACAGCTTTTAACACTCACAAGCATTTGCATAAACACAAGTGGACACTCAGCCAATATGCAAATTTACCGAACAAGTTCACAGTTGGCTTTATTTTGGGCTTTCAGAAGACTTTATGAGACTTTTGAAGCTCCAACTAAATGGTGTAATTACGTGATGTGACTAGATATGAAGAAGTCTAAACTTTTTTACTGTGAAAAAAAAACCCACTTGCTTCATTTATTTTGTCCAAGTTTGCTTTTAGCATGTGTCACAAATGGCTAGTGGCAATTTGCTGCTTTAATAAATAAACAAACCGTAGTTTGTTTTTTTCATTTGTGATAATTAATGATTGTATAATATTGCTCAATCATAAGATACATTTGTCTTCATTAAAAAACAAAAAATATGCATTTTTTAGTGAGCTGGAAGCGAATAATCGCAATTCATTTGATAATGCTTGCTCAGGTCTTACTGCATATCTCTCCAGCTACACAGCTAGAAATATACATTCGATGAACCTGAATAGGAAATATTGTTGCGTTGGAAAACACAAATGCTTACGCCCATCCCGGCAGGCTGTCACTATCCACAGCATGGCTTCCCCCATCATTTCTCTCCTCTCATGTGGCTGCAAGCTGATTGGATAGCGAATGGGTGAGGCTCACTGCAGAGGCAGAGCAAAAAAGAGGAAGGGGGGGGGAGGGGGCTTCCCCTAAGCACTACTTTACACACCCTCGGATGCAAACATACCCACGTCGGAAACCCCTGCTTTCTCTTTTACAATGACACTTGACGACCTTGTGCAATACATACATCAGACCAAAAAAGCGAGCGCGTGCTGTTCTTGTCATTCTAACCGTGCATGTTTGCCTTGTGACTGCTGCCAAGATGAGATTCCAAGTGGCGCGTGTTTATTAATTGGCACGTCTCAGGTTTTGCTCGGCATAGTGATGCTTTCATAGGGTAAGAGGAGCCGCACTGGCGCGCAGCTGTTGAGTGCACATGTTGGTCAGGTTTCACCACTGATGAGGTATGAGTGCACCAGTGTGGGCGTTACAGCACCAAGAGTGGCTAGAGGGAGCCTCCAGTGGATCAAGAAGAGCTTATCAGGGAAACATCCCAGTTGTGATCTTATGGTGTGTGCGTGTGTGTACACGCGTTTCGTTTATGCACATGCATTTCAAGGTTATCAAGACCAGACCATGTCAACCTTTCTTTTTCATCCCATCACAGCCATTTAAGATGAATCTAATGTAAAGGGGATGAAGGTCCCCGGTGTGTTAATCAAATAACAATGTTGAAGGTCACTCATCGGATTATCGCAGGGAATTCCTGCTGACCCACTGCACTTTATTATCAAAGTTCATACACCTTTGAAGGTCACATTAAAATACTCAATGCAAATTTTCACATTTTCAGTATCTATTTTAAGACTACATACACGTGTTGCAAGGTCAAAGACAAGATCAAGATGATTTTTCCAATATTTTGCAGTCAATCACACCTTACATACTAATAATGATCATTTAATTCAACATCATTGTTTTTTATTTTGACAATTCCAAATAAACCCTGCTGCATGGACATCAATGCAAAATGTTTCATTTTAGAGGATTTTTTGCCAAGCAGTATGTTGAAAAAAACTTTGAGGTGCAATGTTTATGCATTGGTCATTTAGTTTGTAAGATGAACATGCAAAACTAACAATGAGACTGATCACTTGTAGATAAGGAAATGAACTTACATATGTATACATAGCTACGTATATTGCTTTGATGATTAAATAATGAAGTGACAATTCTTAAATGATATTTCTTAGAGCGTCAACTGTTTCAGATCCACTTATCATGGTGATGTCTGAGATTTTGACAGGTTAAACACGAGTTTAGACGTGACCAACAGTGAACAAACACTCTCTAGCTAAAATGAACAAGAGTTTATCCTACTTTATGTATTTACACTTTATTCTATTGCAATATAGTTGCTATAATAGCCGCATTTCCATATACTCGTGTTTTATTTTTATAGTGATTCCCACGGATCCGTCCAACTGTTCCCAGCATTTGCTGCTGTAGTTGGAAATGTAGTATATAAACTGGTTTAAAGAACCTTCAACTGCAATTTCTCCTGAAAACATCTCAATCTAAACATAATTTTCAATCATTTCAAGAACTTTGGCACTCTTTGTATGAGTAAAGAAAATTGACAGGATGTTCCTATTATTATAAAGTCAATACACTCAATACGCAAATAATTTGGCACTAATACAGCACAATAAAAAAAAAAGTGATTCCTATCTATTTATAAGCTTGTTATGGCAAAACCCAGCAACGATGAGAATTTGTGCAATTTGCTTTTCCCGCACTGGAGAGCCAGCTGTTGTGCAGCGTTGCTAATAATAACCGAATTAAGCAATCCTTATATGGAGAAGGAGGCTCCATGGAGTCACTGTTATTTCATGCCCAACAGTCATGTATGACATCAATGTCAGACTGACCCTTCCAATAAAAAGGCTTCAAAATTCTGATACCATCCTCGTACCTCCCCAAGCCATTGCATGCATGCAAGCAAGCATGACTTGAAAAAGGTCTCTGCGTCAGCAACTCCATCACAAGACATGCACGTTGGTTGTTTGGCGGTAAGCGGGCCTTCTCTGCATGGTGCCATGAAGATGTCCAATGTCCACAGCAGCCACAAGCCACAAATGTCACCAACGTGAGGAATGAAAAGAAGGATGATGAGACCCACGTGTATCGTGTCTGCTCTGATTAACTCATGTTTGACATTTTAGCCCGGAATCTTGTGCACTCTTTACTTACAATGAAGTGTGTGAGAGATCGTCATATTGTCTCCATCAGGTGACTGTGCAAGCTACTGAATTAGAAAAATGATCAGCTGATTTGTTCTGATCTGAATTGATTTGGGAACTGTGTATAATTCTTTGCATGTGTGCACACGTGAGTGAATATGTATTCTTTGCAACTTCTATCATTTGTCTTTTTCAGAGGTAGGTAACAAACTATATTTATGAGTTACACTCATTTAATGTGCGTGCACACGTGCGTGTGTGTGTTCGTGCGTGTGTGTGTGTGCATAAATGTGTGTGTGTGTGTGTGTTGAGCATACAAGACTTCCTATATACAGTCAATGTAAATACAGTATTATGTTTGACTTACCCTTAGAAGGCAAATATCCTTAGGTAAACACTTATTTTTAATTGGGTTTGTCTGTCTGGCTGTCAGAAAATCAACTTTGCCATTTTCCTTTGCCTTTTCTTGTCTTCCTAACATCTGATATAAATTAGTCCAGCAAAGTGAACATAATTATCCTGAAATCTGTTCATAATAATCCAAACTTTAAATTCAAATTAAGATTTTTGTTTTGGTGTTTTGGGTTTTGGTTTTAGTAATGTGAGCTATAAATTCCTAATTTAACTCATGTCATACTGTATAACATCATTGGTCACAGTAAAAACTCTCTCGAGGCAATGAAAGAAACCAATGCAGTTTAGGGTTGCTGCTTATCACGAGGCCAAAAAGGATGATGGCCTTCTGGGCCAGCCCTAGCCCGAGACTTGATATTTGGATCATTTGAGGTGCGCAGCCATCAACTCACAAATATTACCTCTGTTAGTAAAGGGACCGGAAAGGCCCAAGGCTGAATTGAATGCAGCCTCTTCTAGGTATTTGGATTTGTCAAGAATTGTGGGTTTGTGTTGCAGTGCCATATACAGTATAATATATAGTGTCTGCGTGGGGCTCCCATCACATGTGGTCAAAGATTTTTCATTTTAAGAGACAACTCTGTTTTTGTCTCTGACTCATCAAGTTTGTTAGGACCATAGACAAGCTTATGTTTTTCAATTTGAAACACAAACACATATACAAGATGCATGAATATTTCATATCGTGAATAGACCAGTGAACAGATTCAGCAAGTTTTGTTTTGGAATACCAAAAATACTTTTTGTACAATCTTTGCAGTGTCAACATATTTCAATTACGAAGTTAAAATCAAACAGAACATTCCCTGTACAGTTTATGAAAGATTCAGGATGGATCAAAATTTGACCCCAACAGACTATTTCTGTGTCCGTGATTTACCTCTATGGAAAAAATAATTTCCATGTCTTAGAAGATATTGTCCTTGATCTTTCCACTGTGTAGTTAATCAAAAAAACAACAACAATGTCACTCCATTGAAATCAATTAGAGAGCATCACTAGTAAACGTGACACATGTTTCTTCCAGGCAGCACAGTGGAGCATGTGATTATCTGACTCACAGATGAGAGGTGCTAAATTTGAATCTCGGCTCTTTGACCATACTGTGTGGCATTTGACTTCTAACCGCATGACATTGCCATTGAAGAGAAAACACAGAAATACATTTAAAAGTTCAACCCAACTCAATTAGCTGTTTTTCCTTCTGAAGATGCTTTCAGTTTGCTTTTAACAATAATAGTGTACAGTATTTCATTGTGATTATTAATTGCTTTAATAATAACTGTATTCAATTAAGTTATATTAAATCAGAAATGAAATGAAAGTATGTCATTGTGATTACTAATTGCTTTAATAATAACTGTATTCAATTAAGTTGTATTAAATCAGAAATGATAAGAAATCAGTCATTATAAATGTGACATAATCTGTCAAACACAATTAATTTTCAGTTTTTAATTGGATGGGATGCATATGATTCTACTGCCTTATAGTTGGGTCATTGGGCTCCATTTTGAAGTCCGAATTTGTTTTCCAAATACATACGTATGTCAAAATTACTTTACAGAAGAAGCGAAATGCTGACATTTGATATGGTTTTACTATTAAATAGTAATTTTGTGTGTGTGCATGTGCGTGTGAATGAATGAATACACACACACGTGCACACACACATACACATTCACAAAGAAAGACACCCCCACCATTAAAAGCCTCGGGGGATCTACAGACATTGAGGCGGTCATCCAGGCGGGCCATGCACGCGCACACTGAGTTCAATGAGTGCACTGAGTTCAATGAGGGCGTTTGAAGTAGGGGGGTAGCACACAGGGGGATTGATGTGAATACTTTGGGGACCAATGAAAATCCATCATTTACATATGAATTGTGTGTACGTTTTTCTGTGAATGTGAGCGTGTGTGTGTGCGTGCAAGTGCGTGTGCGTGTGTGCAGGCATGTTTGAGTAAATGTGTCAGTCATCTTCGGTGCCATATGAGCACTTAAGGCTTACCACAGTGGAGGTATCACTACAAAGGCTGGCAGCCTCCTTCAGCCTCATCACATTGTCTCCTCTGGCCCTGTAACAACTCAAATTTCCCATCATCTATCACGCCGCTAAAGTGCACATAAGCCCTCCAGCTAAGAAACACCTTTATTGTTAATGATTGAATTGTGCATTTATATGGCAAAAAACATCAATGAATTCTCAAACCTTTTGATGAAATGACTAGAGTAACTGTTGAAGAGAGAAGATGGAAAAAAATAAAGACATTGTTGAATTTTCACCAAAAAGCCTTTAAAAAAAACTGCCATTATTTGGGAAGGGACCCACTATTGATTTCATGAGCCAATCCCGCAGCTCTTGGCCACTTGGGGCACAGAGTCACTGCCATCATTAGTATGCCACTCATGCGAAACAAACACAAGCGCCTCTGCTTAATCCTATAGATTTACATTTCGCATACATTAGCGCTTTGCAGAATCTCACCCAATTACAGTGTCATAAATTATTGCATATGGGGAAAAAAATCAATTAGGCAGGCAACAATAAATTAATATTACGCTGAATTTCAAGCATGTTATCTTACATGAGTCGAGATAGGATAATTGGATTTATTGTAAAATTGGGGGTGCTGGGGAGGGGATACGCTGCTTCCTACAACAAATGGAATAAATGAGCAGAATCGGGATGATGAAACAATCATTGCCTTCATTAGGAAGGATAAAAAAAAATCTTGTTTGGAATGTTTATCTGATATGATCACAGCACCACCACCAGCACCACTACATGGAAATTGTTCAGATATGATGCAGCGCTGTGACAGTAAACGGTGCCTATTGTTTGAGGACCACAATTCAGTCTGGGAGTTTGTTTCACCCTGTTGTAGCATCTAAATAAAAATAATTTAGGATGTGTAAATTCTAATTGAATATAATTAAATGCTATGTCGATATTATACGTACTTAATAAATTATACTTCAACATCTTAGCTGTCAAAATTCTCAACAAACTCTCCATTTCTGTGATTTAAAAAATAATATCTAGAAGTTATTACAACTCCTTAAAAGCAGAAATAAAAACTTACTGGTAGTTCAACATAGTCATATTTATTTCCCATTCCCGTGTCTGAATGTGAGGTGGTTTATTGCTTTAAGCACCCCGAAATTGAGGTCGTCCCTTAGGTCATTGTCCCCCTTTTGCCCCCTACTGAGCTTCCAGTGTCTGTTCCCACACTTTCTTTGGGGTTAATCTTCACTTCTTCTTATCCTTTGTTTTCTCTTTTATCTGTCCTGTCTCCATTAGTTCACCTCAAGAAGAACTGCAGACGCAGGCCTATAGACCAACGGCCTTGTTCCATTCACCTCACTCTCCCGTCTCATCTCTTCTGATCTTGTCTCTTTCGCTTTTGCTAAGCCCTTGACTGATTGTTGTGCAGCATGTCCTTTTTACTCCCCCAATGCAAATGGGGCTTGATGGGGTCATCCAGGTCAAGCACTTCTTGCACACATTGTGGCAAATGAATGTGGTCACCTCAGTGATCTGTGACTCTTTTTTAACCTCCTCACCTTCGTTGTGGACCACTAAGGGTAAAAACCGCAATTCTTGCTTTTTGCTGAAATTGCTTGGGATGGCCCTGTGTCAGGTCCAACAGGACAGCGCACAAACGTGTGTGTTACATGCTTTATATTCGGTATTATTAGGAGTTTTTTTTTAACACTCTTTTCTATCCATACTATATTATGTACTATATAATGCATGAAACAGTAATATATTGCTGTCTATCTTGTGGTTAATAAACCGATATTATAGTCAGACATAGTGTCCCTGATGGTCCAGTCGTTAGGATGCGGAGCTTTCTCCGCCCGCGGCCTGGATTCGATTCCCGGTCAGGGAACCATATGCAGCCATAGGGCGGCACATGTCTCCCCTGTGCCGGTCCAAATGCCGGGTAAATGCAGAGGGTTGCGTCAGGAAGGGTATCCGGCGTAAAAACCAAACACTTCTCATGCGAATCATCTGGACAGAAACAGATGTTTCGCTGTGGCGACCCTTCGGGGGAAAAGCTGAAAGGAGCTACCATAGTCAGACATAGCGTAGTAGTTGATTTGACTTTTGCGCCAACTGCATGGGTTCAGTTCCCAATTAGTGACGGTGTGAGTGGTCTGTCTTCATGTGCACCATGGAGACCAGGCCAGGCTGTTGTCTGCCTTTCAACCAAAAACCGCAGGGATAGGATTTTTTCACGTTTCAGCAGCAATAAAAGTTAAAATTTCATTTATAGTTATGATAGTTTTAAAGTTAATTTATTTTTCATGTACCTTAGGCGATGCATTTTGCCATTTGCTGTTGACACAGTTCCTCAGGTGTCCATCCAGTCTGTTTTGTTGACTTGGAGAATGCTGTCTGTGGTTTTATCGAGGGGTACTTCAAGAGTGCGGGGGTACTGAAGCTCCTCTAAATATTTTAAATTTTTTCAAAACAAAACCCATATGACTTGACTTTTTGGGGTTCAGATTCAGAATTTACAAGTAGGCTATTTCATTGAGTGCCCTATGTAAAAACTGAGTTAAACCACCTGGGCTCCAGCCCTATTTCAATATGAAATGCTCAGGGAGCAATGATGAAGCCGAATATGTTGTTTGGGAAAGCTCATGTGATATTACATGGCATTTTTGATGTGGCATCACATCTGCAACGTTTTAATCCTTTTGATTAGCCATCCAGCAATACTAGTGGCCGACGGTCGACCACTCACAAAAATTGTTTGCCGATCCCCGTAAGCTGTGCAACAAACAGTTCACTTGGGTTCAGCCACGTCGCGCAGTGTGTTGGGCCTTGATCTGGCATCATCTCTAACTTTTTTTCCCCAACGCAGCATGTGTGCATGTAAAAAAAAAAAAAAAAAAAAATCATCCCAGACTTTTTGTTGGCCTCCAAGTGATGATTGGCAAGTAGCAAGTGTCGTCTTTGAAGTGGGAAAAAGAAAGGAAATTTCAGCCTCACTTTTCCTCCTCATGCCACTCCCTTTGTGCCTCAGTGAACTTGCTCTTCTTGGAAGAGACACAAAGGCTACAGACCATAGAATGGCAGCAACTACACACAAATCTTTTCACCAGAGCTGACCGTTGGAGCCACCAGCCCAGCGCTCTCTGCGTGTGATGTGTCGCGGCTGTCTGCGTGCACCCCCATCTTGTTTCATCTATGGCTTTTTTCTTTCCACATTTAAACAAACAGGAATGTGACCACCAGCCGATTGCATGTTTCTATTGATATGATTATGAAAGGAAGCGGGAAATTAGACAGTGACAAACAATTACAGTTATTCCCAAACGTATGGTTTTGACAAATGTAAAAGCAGTACTGGGAGAAAAGCATTATTCTAGTCCTACTGTGCACAAAAGTGGATTGCTGCTAGAGAATATACTTTCTGGAAAAATTGCATGTGAATGCTGAAATGTCTAATGAAAACCTATGGACTCATCTTGGATGACACTGATATTGATTGACATTGGCATGATATTGAATGATTATGAAAGATTTGTAAGAGTTGTAGAATGATGTGGAAGAATATAATATAGTAGTAATCGTAAAGGAACATGACAGGGGACAACAACACATGTATATTGCCATCATGAATCATGATGATTCATTAGTTTGGTTAGCATTCCAGGCCTGTCACACCACACTCTGCATTGACAAGCGATTCCTGAGGTATTTCCATTCCCAGTTTACATTCCTGACCTTGAATAAAATAGATCTTAAAAGCAAGCCAATCCGTGTCATTACATTTTGAGAGCAAGCTGTCTCATACACTACATGACATTTATTATTTTTTCTTCAAATATTACATTACATTTATGATTAATGCATTACAACAAAGTGTCTCTCCCTAAGGCGAATGTGAAAAAGCCAAACTCTTGGGAAAACTTCCTAGTTCACTTCCTTGGTTATGACCTCCAATCACTCAATCCCACCCACAATGACCCAGCATGGGAATTCCAAAGGAGGGGGCAGTATGGGGGCTGCCAGCAGCATTCCATGCTTCACGCTCAGGCAGATCTGAGAAAACAAAAGGCAGAGAATGAAAGAAAAGGAGGGAGAAGATGGAGAGATTATGGGTCATCGTAGGAGTGGGAGTACACGCTAGGGAAGGAGGATGTCAAACAAGGGAAGGTAATGAGAAGACGAGCCATACAACAATCTGAAGGAGCCCCGGAGGGAGAGTGGAGGCTTATAGGCCAGACTAGGCTCTTCTTCCCATGGAGTGTCCAGACGCTAGACCACACTGCGTTGCGTTTTCTCACAGCACTGCCCTCAAACATCCGTCACATCTCATTACAGTCGATGCAGGACTCCCAAAGAGAGCTGGAAGGGCATGATAAAATTGGGGTCAAAGTGAATTTAAAGGCTTCTGATGAAGGCTCTTGGGTTACTGAATGTCTCATGGAGCTCAGACCGTTGTCTCTCAATTGTGATGGCATCTCAAATTTAAGAGTGCAAACATAACCCTTTTCAAGATTGTTTTAGTCTTTAACTGGTTAGATGGTTGTACCGAAAGAATCCCCCAGAAATAAGAATGAGTGATTTAACAACAAAATGAAACTGTGAAGAGCAGCGCGAGTTCCTTTTACATAGTAAAGGAGCAAAAAAGTGCTTTGAGAGAGGTGTGAAAGATGCAAAATAGAACATCCCCCTTGAAAAAGAGGGGGAGGTACATTTACTTTTCGTCTCGCCAACAATGTCCTGACATTTCTCCCCGAAAGAGTGTCTCACATCTTGGGTAGAATGAGCACTAACAAGTTGCTTGGCACCAAGCAGTCGTAATCAGAAATAGTCACTCACTCACCAACCACACCTGTCAACAACATTAGCAAAAACACACATGGGACACACACACAATATAAATGTATGTCTATTTTTGAAAGATGTTTTAGCTGGGGTACTTTAGCCCAGTCAGAAATCTCTGTGGCTCCAGTTAAACCAGTCCAGCATTTTATTTGATATCCTAAAATGTATTTATAAAATGTTTCGTTTTCCATGCACCCACTCCTTCCACTGAAGGAGAAAGATGGATTTTTCCCATAAGACGGAGTCGAGCACGAACCGCTGTGTCGTCATACGGCATCACTTGTCCAAGAATGTATTCAAACAGATATGTGTCTTACAGTATGCTTTTACGAGGACAAGAAAACTAAAAAGAGTTTAATGAACAATCCCCCAATGCTAGAATTGTATTAGTATTAGAAGGACATTTTAAAGGTGCACAAAGAGGTGGGGTTACCTTATGCTACACTTTACCAATATTTGCGCATGTTCATACGTATGTAGGCTGGAAATAACGACACTCAAATATCAATGTCAACTGAGGGAGAGATGTGTGGATAGTGAGAATGAAATCAATACTGTGGGACTGCAAAATTTGGCTGGCAGACTTCCTTCCATGTTACCCAGGCAACCTGCCTTCCAAGGGGAGCGACCCACTTTGACAGATTTTGGCATTTCCCTCTAGCTGGGCCAGACTAACATCATGCAGTTCTACACGTAATCAAATACACAAGCCGGGGGAAAAGATCCATAAATGTAATATTCATGCACACTTCTGCGATTAATCGATCAGATATTTTTCTTTCCGTCACATCACACTCATGTAGACTTGAATCAGATGCCTTTCACAAGCACAGTATTTTATTCAAGCATTCGTTTCTTGAGCTGGATAGATAGATAGATAGATAGATAGATAGATAGATAGATAGATAGATAGATAGATAGATAGATAGATAGATAGATAGATAGATAGATAGATAGATAGATAGATAGATGGATAGATAGATGGATGGATGGATGGATGGATGGATGGATGGATGGATGGATGGATGGATGGATGGATGGATGGATGGATGGATGGATGGATGGATGGATGGATGGATGGATGGATGGATGGATGGATGGATGGATGGATGGATGGATGGATGGATGGATGGATGGATGGATAGATAGATAGATAGATAGATAGATAGATAGATAGATAGATAGATAGATAGATAGATAGATAGATAGATAGATAGATAGATAGATAGATAGATAGATAGATAGATAGATAGATAGATAGATAGATAGATAGATAGATAGATAGATAGATAGATAGATAGATAGATAGATAGATAGATAGATAGATAGATAGATAGATAGATAGATAGATAGATAGATAGATAGATAGATAGATAGATAGATAGATAGATAGATAGATAGATTATATTAATATTTTTTTAAAAATTCACTGCAAACCTGTGGTTTGAGACCACTGCTGTTCAGTGCATAATTTATGAAGGCAAGTCAATTTTATTGACATAGTGCCAGTTTAAAGCAATAGCTGGTCTCAAGGTACTTTACATATGGGACTAAACAACAATAAAAGCATAACCTTCACACGTGAAAGAAACCAACTGAATAGGATTGAACATAAGCATGAATTTCCAGGTGCGTAACTTAAAAATGTTTTTTTTTGTCATTAAAATCCAGGTTATCACTTTGTTATGACTGAGTTTGAATGAGGGTGAGAAACCTTGACAGATGTATCAAAACATAGCACGCGCATGCACCGAGGCCAAATTCCCCCAAAATGTGGGTGGAGCCTGAGCCACTCCAGAGGTTCCATTCTAGGGATTCCAGAGGAGCGACCTTCCCGCTCTTATCAGTGACTCGTCAATTTGGAATGAGGGACTGGAAAATGTCAAGGAAAGCTTCTGTTACAACACATTCTTATGCAGTGACTACAATGTTATTGAATTTTTTCCCAACGTTTACTTTGACCTCTACTCCATTTATTTTTCAAATCACATGGTTTCTTTTTCCTTCTCTTTCTCTCTTTCCCCAGTAGGTGACGCCCCTGCTCCCAGTGGTGCAGCACACAGCCACATAACTCCTCAGATTACACCAGAGATCAATTTCTAGAGAACCAATGCAACTCAGTTTAGTATGAAAGGTTCAGCACACCAAAGTTTCGATTTTTAATTTGGGCTAATCTAGTTGTCAAGTTAAAAACACTGGTATGCCGGCATCCAGGCATGCACCCATTTATTTTACCATACTAGGGTTGCAGGTGCCGTTAGGTGTGAGATGGACATCACCATGCACTGGTCACCTTGACAAACACACATGAATAATCACATTCACACCTTAAGACAATTTCTGAGTCTTCAGTGTAAGTCGATGTTTTAGACTTGCTAGACTTTAGACTCATATATATTTACATTTATTACGTTCATTTATATGTACATATATTATTTCTTTATTTAACAAACGCAATTTGCAACAACAATATAATAATATAATTATATAACCAATAGTATAAACAATTATATGAACAATATAATATAACAAAATAATTCATGTAACATAAAGTGGAACACAAATAAACTATACACACAAATTAACATTTCACTGTGGTGAGTTTTGTTTAGAAGAAATAGGAAGTACGTGACCGCATGATCAGATAGTGAAACTCTTCTGGATGGAAGTGATAAAGGGTGTTCTTTGCCATTCTTTCACCTGCTCTCTTTCAGCAAGACCCCTAATAAAATACGCAAAATTAGATAAAAGATGTTAGCTTACATACACAGCATGCTTGAGAAAAAGCAAAACGACTGCCAATGTCAAAACTCAAAGAAATATTTTACCAGTATCAGAGCGCCCCTTGCTGGGTAAAGTAGCATCAACCGTGTATCATCATTCATATACCATGAAACCTTGCCACAGAACAAATACCACTTGATCATAATGATTTATAGCAAAGGTGCTTTCTAAATCCATCCATCCATCCATTTTCTGTACCACTTTGTCCCTATGAGAGTCGAGTGCGTGCTGGAACCTATCCCAGTGGTCATCGGGCAGTAGGCGGGGGACACCCTGAACCGGTTGCCAGCCAATCGCAGGGCACACAGAGACACAACCATCCGCACTCGCACTCACACCTAGGAGAAATTTGGAGTGCTCAATTGGCCTACCAAGCATGTTTTTGGTGCTTGGAGAAAATCCACGCGGGCACGGGGAGAACATACTCCACACAGGTGGAATCGAACCCGCACCCTCCTAACTGTGAGGCGGACGTGCTAACCAGTGGTTCACCGAGTCGCCTGCTCTCTAAATCGACATGCAAAAGTAGTGCTTGCAAGAGAGTTGTAATTTGTCCATAAAAAATAAAACACTATTTTGCTTCTGGAGTTCCATGAAATGTTGGTAGAAATATGTAGTATGTCTGGTAAACAACTTTCTAGGGTTTACGCTATACTTTTAAGAATATAGTATATAATATTTATATCTATGGTTGTTTTTTAAAACATCGATCTTGTGTTTACGTGTGAGAAAACAAACCTCTTTGTCATTACATAAAACATAAACTTGCTCTTTGAGTACACCAGAACAAAAACAATGGGATGAAATAAACACAAAGAAAAAGGAAGAAGAGCGTGTGACTGTGGTCTCGCCTTTACATTTGGTCAGCAAACTTCTTTCCTGGAAGAGTCAGAAGCTCTCATGCTTCACTTCTAAAAAAACACTTCCTGTTTTGACTTCATATTTGATCTAGAGATTTACGCACAAACAAAATTGTAAACTATGCAGGTCCTCTCAATGTTCATTCACATGTGGGACATGCTGTGTTGAAGTTTTGAAGTCTGCAGCTTTTAATGTATTCGTGACTCCCCTCCTGGGGCAATGTTTTACAAGTGTGCTTCATCTCATATATGTAAGTACACTCCTCATATCCCGTTTCCATCCGTCCACCCGTCTATCCATCAAGTATTGTTTCCTTGAAGGAATTGTGTCTATCTATCTATCTATCTATCTATCTATCTATCTATCTATCTATCTATCTATCTATCTATCTATCTATCTATCTATCTATCTATCTATCTATCTATCTATCTATCTATCTATCTATCTATCTATCTATCTATCTATCTATCTATCTATCTATCTATCTATCTATCTATCTATCTATCTATCTATCTATCTATCTATCTATCTATCTATCTATCTATCTATCTATCTATCTATCTATCTATCTATCTATCTATCTATCTATCTATCTATCTATCTATCTATCTATCTATCTATCTATCTATCTATCTATCTATCTATCTATCTATCTATCTATCTATCTATCTATCTATCTATCTATCTATCTATCTATCTATCTATCTATAAAAACTGATGGACAAAATCCATATATTTTGGAATATCTAATAAAAGGGTTGTTGAAGGGGCTTAACTGGGACTATACTGATTTCTGATTAGCTCTGACGGGGCCCCTCATTAAAATGTGTTTGCCATTGATTGATTGACTCGTCCGCTAGGTGGGAGCATTCTTCATGATTCTTTTTCTCGTTGCCTTTTCCCATGCAACGGTATTGAAGAGGGCGCACTTGTGCCCCAAAGTCACGTTTCATGTGTACATTATATAATATTAGATATTTATATAATTTTATATTTTGATTGCATCATTTCCAATCAATGTATGTAAAATGTATACATCTGGTTTAATTAACCAATTTGGCAAAAGAAAGGCTGAATGAAATGAAACATAATTTAAAAACTCTTGGTATTGTAAATATTCTGCAGGTCCGATTTAAGAATAGAGATGCATATGGTGGTTAACGGGCCATATTTGACCAACCGCAATATGCAAAAGCAATGGGAAACACCGCTTAATCAATTTAATTTATCGCTTAATTCTTACAAATATGTAGGAACAGTTTGAAGAAGGCTCTTTTTGTTACCAAATGCACAAGGAGCCACAGAGCCTCGCTTGAATTGCAGAGGAAAGTCCTCACTTCCAATGACAGACTCTGGCATGTGCATTAGATGCCGTTGTACATGGCGCAGGAATAGCTATGTAAAAGATTGCGAAGTGAAATTACTGTTTCAGGGTGTTTTAGTGCTCTATAAATAGTTGAAGTAGAGTTATGGTATGACCTGTCAAATCTGTGGCGTTTGTATGGGGAATGTGCACCGCCTTGTGGTATCGCCCTGCATAGAAATGATGCAGTAGGAGCTTTCGGGTGATGGGGCATGATGGGAAAATATATCTATTAAAGTTATACATATGGTTAAAGGAGAGGAAAAGCCATTTGGTCGTCAACATTGTGCTCCTATTTGAATAAGTATTAAATGGTGTCCGATATTTGGCAGTATAAAATTATAAAAGCTGATTACCCGGCCTATTAAATAGGTCAGGCCCTCATAAGCATCATAAACCAGCTCAGTGGCCTAGTGGTTAGAGTGTCCGCCCTGAGACTGGAAGGTTGTGGGTTCAAACCGCGGCCGGGTCATACCAAAGACTGTAAAAATGGGACCCATTGCCTCCCTGCTTGGCACTCAGCATTAAGGGTTGGAATTGGGGGTTAGAAGGAGTGGAGCTCTTTACAAGCCCTAGGCTTCGTCTCCCTCCTTGCACAGTTATTGATATAATAATATGTGCTAAACAATCTACTAAACTAAATAATACCATTATTAAAGGCAATTTGAATACTTTTAAATTATTTCAGAAGTGCACATCAAACTAGTAGCCAGTTGCATCAATGGGTTCCCAAGAAGTAGCTCTCAGCTTCAAAAAGGTTGAGCCCTGTGTTACCACTTTTTTTTTTACAAAACAAGTTTTCCCAAGAAAGAAGCCATAAATGACAATCAAGAAATACAATAATATGTCTCTGTCCCAGCAAAGATAGATATGACTTTGTTGACGAAATAAGTTGTCTTCAGAGGGACAGCTCTCTTAAGGAATGATGTCTCTGAAAGAGAATCTCAGCGTCAGATCACATCCAGCAGCCTGTCCTCTCACTCCATCAACACTCAGAGTCGTACAAACCTTCTTTTCCAGCTTCCACTTTAACGCCCGTCATAATGATACGTTTCATCAGCGGCATCCTGCAGTACATGACACTTTGAGTGAGCTCAGTTTACTGTTTACCATAGTTTACAACCATAATTATCGCTTCAGCTCAGCTGTTTAGAGACAGAATGTCACAGTGATGCATCTCACAATGTGGACTTCACAGTTTGCACTCCACCCTGAATACGTGTATATGTGTAGCAACAATATGTGTGCTGCTTGAAAACTCCTAATAAATATAAATTCATAAATGTGCACCCAATAATGTGTGTCTTTGTTTGAATCTGGAGATGTACACATAGAGTGTGTGGACAGTATTTGGACTGTGAGGACTCAGTTGGTCAGGCCAAACTGAGGTACTTTATTCTGAGAATGATCGCGGGTGTTTAATGGACCTTTACTTTCACAGCAGGTGCTTTTGCCAAGTGCGTCCAAACATGTACCCATTTTACTCCGTGGTGTGTGAACAATTTCACCTTTGTACATAGCGTGAAAGCCCTCACACACACACACAGCCGCACTCTAAAGCACATACAACCAAAGTGTCTGCGAACCAGACAAAATGTCAAAACATGAATACACATACCGAGTACAACCTCTAATGGCCTGCATGGGGCTCAGTGCAGCTGTCAGATTGGATGTGTGATAAGCTGGACACTTTTGGAGATGATGACACAATATTAAAGTTCAAGCCCTGTGCCGAATGTCATATATCATTCACCCTCCTGCCCATTTGGACGTGTGTTCAGTACCTAATCTGAACAAAGCATTCAGCAGTGTCATGTCAAAGTTCAGTTTTATATGTCCGTTTAAACAATGATTTACATCTGCTTCAATTATTCGCCAACAAAATTACTCAAGTGCAGTGTGGGATCCAAGATTTAAGGAGTTATTGTTTGTTTGTTTGTTTGTTTGTTTGTTTGTTTGTTTGTTTGTTTGTTTGTTTGTTTCTTTCTTTCTTTCTTTCTTTCTTTCTTTCTTTCTTTCTTTCTTTCTTTC